>NC_140963.1:92901976-92979476 GCF_056783735.1 Eptatretus burgeri
AAAGGTGTCGACCTCCCCAGTGCTGTTACTCAGGGTCAAAGGTCATAAACCTTCAATCATTATGTAGCACAGGGTTACATGGTTGTACCAGGATAATATGTAGTACAGGGTAATATTTTTGTGGAGCAGAGTGTCGGCAGCAAGCACGACTACTGGGTGGAGCAGGAGAGTCCGCTCCACCAAACACCCGGAATCTAAATCGTGCTTCTTGGAGAACTCCGAGAGGCACGGGTCCCTTACAGGACCGTGATCGCCAATATTTTCGTGATCGCCAACTCCAATTCCAATTCGCCTAAGTACTCACGCCATCCAACTAGCAGGGAAATCACACTCTTGGCAGACTCTGTCGGATCCGAGTCCCGGTAATGGCTTGGATCCGGCGTAACCGAGCGGAGTTACCAGAGCCGCGCCGGACAAAATGCACAATTTGCCGCTTCCCAATACGCACCGTGCGAAGCCAATGAAAGAAACACAGAAACGAGCCGATACATTCAACAATAAGGAAATTTATTTACAATGGGGGGAGGGAACACACAAAGAGCAGAGTTATCACGACTAAAGCAAGGCAAATAATGTACAAGGAACACAGGCACTTAACAGTTTCTACTTATAGACAGGGCCAAAAGACACACACGCACACACAAATACCCCAAAAGAAGATGGACCTCAAGGTTTCCAGCTCGAGGGAAGATGAGCTGGAAACCAGAGCTATCTTAGACCTGTCCACCTCGTGTGGTCTTCGACGTCCTGGACCGGCGGGACTCGAACCCGCAACCACGATGCCACTCCAAGTACCCGGGACAGAGGGTGAAGGGTGGACGCCAACCAGCGCGAGCGCCAGCAGGCAAGGCGATCCGGCAGACCAAAACCAACTCTCAGGACGGATGGACGGGGCAGAAGGCAGAAAAAGACGGGAAAACAAGCTGGGCCCCAAAAAGCTCTCTACCGGCAGAGTCGTGCCGACAATTATACCCCTCCTCTGTTGGGAGGGCCACGGCTCTGTGGGCTCCGTTCATTGGGTGGAGGGCGTTTCGCATCCCCACCCTCCTGAAAAGGACCACCCCTCAAACAGGAAGTTGAGTAACAGTATCCCACGCTGGCTTCCCATTGGCCGAACGCCTTGGCTTTGCGCGCGCGTCGCTCATTGGGCAAACAGGGACTCATGCCCTTATTTGGCGTGGAATTCACACCGCCTGGCACATCGGACTCCATCCACCGCGAGGGTTATGGCGCCAGGATGGAGGGAAGGTGTTATTGTTGTAAGTGATGTAAAAATGTAAAGGAAAACCCTATCAAAATAACTCCGCAGCGCACGAACATATAATTCCCATTAGACTAGGGACGGGACCCTAACAAGAAACACGTACTTACCGATATAACTTATCTATAAGGACTCTGGCTGCTGTGTGTTCATGGCTTCCAGATTCGCAACAATATGAGGGGTGTTTGGTTACAGTTCCTCAAGAATGAGAATAAAAATATTCACGTTTCCATCCAGTCACACCAAAATCTGCACATTTCCCAAGAAAAACACCTCCAACTTGTATTTGCTTTCAGCAAAGTTGAGCTGCACTTCAAATTCACATTTTATACACAGCTTCATTCTTCGAAACACACTCAATGAGAGCAAGTCGAACTCTGGACTGCATTATATAGGCAGGCTCAGGTGATGCCATCATAGAATCAAAGAACAATTGGTTCTCTGTAGATTTCAGGTGTGTCTTCTTCAAGGAAGGGATGAATATTCTTTGTAGGATTAAATGTTTCAAGATATCACTTGGGAAAGAGTTTGGTATTTTTGCCTGAGACAAGGGAAGACTATACAAGTCCACCCACCCCAAAAATTATATCTCTGGCTCTGGAAAAATCCTCTTTATCTCTTTGCTGATGACTCCACCCTCTGCCATACAATCTGTCATCCCTCAGGTCGGCAAGCAGCAGCCTCTTCACTCTCTGCAGATCTGGATTAAAAAAAAAAAAAAAAAAATCACGAACTGGTCCTACACGTGGAACATGCCTTTCAATCATAACAAATCTCATACTCACATTATGTCTCTCCGAAAGGACCATCTGAAACCACCCCCCACCAACCCATCCACTTTCTCAACAATCCACTGGAAGAAGACCTTTCATTCAAGCCTCTGGGTCTCATTCTCTGCCATGATCTTTCCTGGAAATGCCACATTTCCAAGCTGGCCTCCAAAGCCAGTCTCCGAATAGGCATCCTCTGTAGTGCAAAGTCCTTCCTTCAAACACCTGAACTCCCGAACACATACAAAAGTTGCAACTGCAGTCTGATGAAGTACTGCTCTCCCCTTTGGGCTGGTGCTCCCACCTCTCACCTTTCTCAGCTTCAAGCTGTGGAAACCAAGGCATTGAGGATAATTGGTATCTCCTGCGATAAGGCCGAGTCTTTGGATATCTCATTCTCTCACCGCAGGCAGGTCGGTAATCTTTCCATCTTCTACAGTCTTCTCTCCAGCCTCGCCACCCCCCCCCCCCACAATGTCTACAATATGTCACCACACCCCCCCCCACCCTCATATTTCCACAGGGTGCTCAAGGGCCACCAGTAACACCCTTTTGGTAAAACTACCAAAATCAAGAATCACTGCTCACCTTCACCCTTTCATTCCTCCTTCTTTTCCCGCCTTTGGAACAAACTCCCACACTCTCTTCAATCCCACGCTTCCCTCCAGATCTTCAAAACAGCTGTTCACCACCACCTCTTACCTTTCCCCATCCAAAACCACAATCTTTTCTACCCCCGTGAATCCACCCCAAACCAACCTCTTTCAAATTCCCTGTAGTGTCCATCTTGTTTACCCTATGTACCCCACCCCATCCCTTTCCCCTTCCACAGATATCCCAATATCGCTGCTCCCCACCATTTTGTGCATCCGTCTACCACCCCTCTCGTCTGTTCTGAATGCTAGCCTCCACAGTGTATACAAAAAAAAAAAGTGGGGTGGGAAAATAGCTGAATATATATATATATATATATATATATATATATATATATATATATATATATATATATATATATATATATATATATATATATATATATATATATATATATATATATATATATGGAGACACTGTATGTATCCCAAGCAAGTCATTAGTGTTTTGTTAACATTTTTGTGTTTTGGAAAGGGGAAAGGATAAATCTTGTTGCTTATCTTATCTAATCAGTCAAGAAATCACTTTGCCAACCAAAAAGGCTGCCTCTGAAATGCCACAGCTAGCCTTGACAGTTTTGAAATGGCATTATTGACAGTTTGGGATAGGAACCGCTGAGTTTCCCAGTACTGCTGGACCACAATAACATGTAGGAGGTAACCCTGCTAATACAGATAAGGGAAGTAAGGCAGCTGATTTTGTACTTTCTCTGCTCTTTTATTCACAATACAGGCTTGGAAAGAACTAAAACAAATACATAAAAATAAATCCTGTTGACAGGCAGTCACAGGCAATATGAATATAAGGCAGAGCTGAAACTGAGCTTGCCAGAGGGCTGGGCTGGATGGACTACTGTGTTCCAAGCCTCTCTCTCTCTGCATATGTTTGATGTGTAATAAACTCTTCTCTGCCAAGATCAGTGTGGACAGAACTTGATCTCAATCAGTGCAGACCTCACCTTGTTATATATATATATATATATATATATATATATATATATATATATATATATATATATATATATATATATATATATATATATATATATATATATATATATATATATATATATATATATATATATATATATATATATATATATATATATATATATATATATATATATATATATATATATTGTTGTGGTTGACGAAATTTGCAAACCACCATTCAGGTCCCTTAGGTGAGATATCTCTAAGTATATGTGTAGTTAGGCCCAAACCCGTTGTTTAGAGGGAATAAATGTCATTCATGCGGGCTGCGACCCTTCTAGATAGCCGTTTTTCTTTTACTATCTTTATTTTGGACCAGCCGCGATTACTACCACCAACCACGTCTCAACAGCCATCACACAACAACCACCAGCCGCAACGCCGCTTCACAACAACAACAACAACAACGCCAACAGCCACGACCTTTACCGTCACATCTCGCTCTCACAACCATCGCATCACCGCCATTTCCGCGCCGCTTGTGGGCACCGATACTGGACTCGTGCAGGGCGCGCACTGAGCAGCGTGTGCAGAAACATCACAGCCTTTCCGAAGAAAACGGATCAAAAACGACTCACGCCCACTTCTGTTCCGTCCTATCGGCGAGCGTGGGGCGATTTGGCCCCGCCTCCAGGTGCGTTGGAGTAATATCGCTATATGCAAATTCATGGATCAAAAAGCATTCACGCCCACTTTTCCTCGGTCCAATGGGGAGCCAGCCAGAGGTGAAGGGTCGAAGGTAAAGGGTCAAAGGCGAAGGAGCGAGGCCCCGGGGGCTATAAAGGGCCGCGCTCGCTCGCCAAACAGGCAGTCAGTCGGTGGAGTTGGGAAGAAGAAGCAGTAGTAGTCAGTCAAGTGCAGTTAAGAGTCGGTGGAGTTGGGAAGAGCCAGTCAAGAGTGGAGTCGGAGAAGGCAGTTGGACAGAGCTGTGGAGAGTTGGAGAGGTGGCGGCGGCGAAGGCGGTCGAGGGGGTGCTCGTGTCAGAGTCGGGGAGCTGCGGAGGGGAGAGGCCGGCAACGCGACCGAGGTCGTGGTGGAGACGCTCGTCGCGGGACCCGAGACAGGGAGATGTCCTCCTTCCCCCGAGCATCAACAACCCCCTCCTGTTTTCCCCCCGCGCTGAGATAGTGCGAGAAGGGGGCCCCGTTCCCACCCCATACCAGGCAGTCCCAGCGAGGCCCACGGAGTCGGGGCGCCAGCGCCATTTTGCGGCTCAACACCAGACGGGTAGGCTCGACGTGGTCTCGGCCCCAGGCCGTCTGCCCCCTCATAGTGGAGGGTGGTCCCTTTTTCGCACTATCTCAGCGCGGGGGGAAACAGGAGGGGGTTGTTGATGCTCGGGGGAAGGAGGATATCTCCCTGTCTCGGGTCCCGCGACGAGCGTCTTCACCACGACCTCGGTCGCGTTGCCGGCCTCTCCCCTCCGCAGCATCCCACTTCTGACACCAGTGTTGCGGATTCGCGCCCGCCGGCGTGCGAACGGCCACGTAACTCGAATCGCGGCACGTCGCCCACCGGACAGACAATGCCGTCGTGACCCTCTCGGACTAACGCCGGGAACTAGTCACGGGTGGGCCTTTCGGCCTCACCACGATCGTGCCAATCGGCCCCCCGCGTGGGATAGGGTTGCTCGCCAAATTCGACCTACCTAAGTACCCACACGGAGGGTAGACCAGGCGATCGCACCTCGCCGCAGGTCGACTTCGGACACGGGCCACTTTAAGCGACCCGTTCCGTACTATCGGGATAACCGAGCGGTGTTATAGTCGGCCTCGACGGTTCGATTAATTATTGGGCGTCTTTAGCCCATGACCAACCCCTCATCGCGAAATAAATGTGCTTCATGTTGAACTGTTTTTCCCGTTTCGCTTCGTCTTTTCCTTTATTGAATCTCCATCTTACTTCACGTAAAGGGTTGGTCGTGGGCTAAAGACGCCCAATAATTAATCGAACCGTCGAGGCCGACGATAACACCGCTCGGTTATCCCGATAGTACGGAACGGGTCGCTTAAAGTGGCCCGTGTCCGAAGTCGACCTGCGGCGAGGTGCGATCGCCCGGTCTACCCTCCGTGTGGGTACTTAGGTAGGTCGAATTTGGCGAGCAACCCTATCCCACGCGGGGGGCCGATTGGCACGATCGTGGTGAGGCCGAAAGGCCCACCCGTGACTAGTTCCCGGCGTTAGTCCGAGAGGGTCACGACGGGATTGTCCGTCCGGTGGGCGACGTGCCGCGATTCGAGTTACGTGGCCGTTCGCACGCCGGCGGGCGCGAATCCGCAACTATATATATATATATATATATATATATATATATATATATATATATATATATATATATATATATATATATATATATATATATATATATATATATATATATATATATATATATATATATATATATATATATATATATATATATATATATATATATATATATGGTCGTCGATCACCCTTCACCAAGGCATGAAGACGTCGATGTACGAGAAAATTGTTTATTATATATCAATATGTGTGCACGGAGAGCAGAAAACACCAGGAACACAAATCAACAATCGAGGTAGCCCGGAGAGTGCTCTGCCAGAACGGCTGAGTCACTCCCTTATATACACGGTTTATCTCCAACACATTTCATTACACAATCGTCCTTTCTTTCACCCCAGGACCAGCTGTTTCACCAACTGGCTTATGTCCAACAACTGCGTGTTAAGCAAGATAAAGGGGAAGTGGTTACTCCCCAATCTGTTTACACAACGTTCCTGTGGATTACTCAAGGCTGACCACATCCCTTATCTCTACACAATGTTCCTTTGGAACAGCAAGCAGGAATATATTTTAATTAACTGCAGGCGTAGTGAATAAAGTTGGGAAAAAACAAAGCTTTTAAGAAAGAGGTATAAATCCCAACATTATATACTGTATGTATAATGTATATATACACGCATGTATATGTGGGGACACTGTATGTGTCTTACAAGTCATCAACTAGCGATACCCGTGCACATGCACGGGATAGCAGGACAACATAACTGGTAGCAGACGACAGACCGTACACGGGGAATGACAAAAATACACATTGTGCAAAATGCAAGTGGTACTATAGAACGCCAAGACTTCCCAAACATTGTCGGCATGTCCGCGAAGTGCCACAGCAGTTTCATAGGGATCGTGTGACGGTGAGCCGAGTTTTTAGTGTGCAAGCTTGGTATTATAATAGAGATGTTTTCCCAGTGTTGCATAATGGAAATGTGGAACAGATAATCTTGGTTTTCTCTGATCAGCTAAAAGGATTGTTTGTGAAATGTCACACAACTGGTATGGGCTTCCCAGCCCTTAGGGCACAACAACATGTGGGTGGTTACCACTGAGCATGGGAGAACGTCAAGCTGGTGGAAGATAAGCTGGGAAAGAGGGGTGACCTTTGTTGTGATGATATGCTAGGTGGTCATATTTTGGACCATTAGCTGTGTTAATCAGCTGTTGGGATTCTAACCTTGCTTGTAATTGTGTATTATTCAAACCTTGCTTTAAAATGTTGCTTTAAATGTTCCAGGCTACCAATGTTCCATAGCACCCACTGTTTTTGGACAGCGCCCAACTGTTTCTGTTTCTTGGAAACTAAGCTCTTATCACCCTTCCTGTTGCTCTGTGGTGGTGTGCCCTTAGTGCGACCTTGGAGAGAACTGTGGAACTGTTCCTTCAGTGTATGCTGCCCACACATTCCTATTCTCAGTGATCACCAGAGTTTTGCCTTTGTTATCAGCAGGTGCTAGTGAAGGAGTGAAGGAAGCTTGGAAAGTTGTTAGTTTGCAAGACTTGCATATCTGAGAGTTGTGTAGGCGGCTTGGAAACTGTTGGGTTGCATATCTGAGAATTGACCGATTCAACTTCCCCTAGGGCCCCTAGGGAGGAGGGAAAGAAGCCCACTGCCACATTTATTTCTTTTATTTCTTTATTTCTTTATCCCTTAGCATACACTTTTAGTCCACACCCAGTTTTGCTTTTGTGTGATATATATATATATATATATATATATATATATATATATATATATATATATATATATATATATATATATATATATATATATATATATATATATATATATATATATATGTGATGGTTTTGAAGCATATTCTCAATGTGATTCGGGGGAGCCTGACTGAAGGGTCACTGAGTCACATTCCGCATGCGTGTGGTCTTCGGAAATAAAACGTGTAATTCGAGGATCCTCATCTGACTCTGTCATCTTACTCGGCCGAGTGGAGAGTCATAACAATTGGCGATGAGGATGGGATTCGACTGATGCTGGCGGTGTGGACGGTGGGACTCCACTTGGTGTACAGCGATCGCAAGGGATCAGCTAAAAGGTACGTGACGATCGCACGTAGGGCACCTAAAATAGGGAGCCCCAGTTAGGCGAGCGCTGTACACTTGGTGGGTTGCACCCTGCCGGACGCAGCTCCAGGATCTGCTCGAATCAAGAACTGTAACGGTAAATACATATGAGGTGATTCGAATGCGGTTTGTCTGAAGAGCACAAAGGGGGAGGGCTGTCAGGCAGTGTTTGTAGAACCGGTAAGGGTCGAGGATAAAGGTATCAGTGTGAAATAAGGAGGAAACAGGTTGGAATCCTGTACCATAGAGAGGGAAGGTTAGAGGCCTTCATTGGGTTTGAGGCTATTAGGCGGCGGGTCGAAAGGGATCTCGGTCCCGGTGTAAAAGGAGAAACGATTTACAGCTATTAGGTGGCTGATTGAAAGGGATCTCGGTCCCGGTGTAAAAGGAGAAACGATTTACAGCTATTAGGCGGTTGATAAGATAAGAACAAAAGAATGGGGAATAAATCTTCAAAGAACGAGAAGATACCAAAAGGAACAACATTGAAAGTTATCAGTGACAAATATGGAATCGATAACGTAAAGGGAATACAGGACTGGGTGAAGTGGACCGCGGGAAGAAAAGATCCCTTTCCGCTGACTGGATCCTTAGATCCAAAGATATTAAACACAGTGAGTAATGCGCTGATAGAGGGCAAAGCAGGAGGCCCGAAACAAAGTGGACCACATTGGAAAGCATTGGCCGCGTGGCTAATGGAGTCGCAAGTCGAGACAGAGCATAGGCGACTCGGACTAGAAGGGACTGTGAACCAACGGAAAATACAAGACGAGGAACGACAAGGGAGACTAAAGCAGGCGCTAGACCAGCTAACGGAAGTTAAGACACAGGGAGAGGACAAACAGAAGGAACTAGACCAAGTGTTAGCGCAGCTGACGGAGGTCAAGATACAGAGTGAGGAGAGACAGGAGAAGTTGAAGCAGGCGTTAGCACAGATAGCAGAAATCAACGACGATGTGAACCGAAAGACGACAACCCGACTTGGGACAACAAAAGGAATTTACATCGCACAGACGCCCCTCCATTTCCTGAACACTGTTTGTAGATGGACTGTGTGATGAAGTAAGGCGAGAGGTGAAGGCGGACATGCCAGGGTGGAAAACGGCTGAAGTAGATGCTGTGTTTGAAAGGGCAAGACAGGCTTGGCAGACACGAAGAGAAGAGGAACGGAGAGGAAAGAAAGATACCGAAGCTCTAGTTGCAAGAAACCTCGAATTGAAAAGCCGTAAATACGAAGAGAGGGAAAGCAGGCCTCGCTGGGAAAATCCAGATTGGGAACCCCGGTATGAAGCCGAACGGGACCAGCGGAGACCTTGGAACCGAGAGAAGGAGCCGCAAAAACAGGGAGAATACTTTAACTGCGGTCAATCCGGGCACTGGTTTCGGGACTGCCCGGCACCGCCTAAACAACGAGGCTGGGGCTCGCGGCCACCACAACAGCAAGAGAGACGAACGGCGCCCCCTAGAGAATATGAGAGGAGAAGGGAGACAGCAGGAAGAAACTATTGACATGAGGACACCGTGGTGGCTCCGCAAAGGGAAACGCGGAATGTAAGGGAATTGACCACGACCTTAAACGTAGAGGGGAGACAAGTAACATTCCTGGTAGATACAGGGGCCACCCGGTCAACACTAAAACAAGGAGAGATAAAGAACCTGCCACTCTCAGGCGAGTCAGTGAGTGTGGTGGGGGTTTCGGGACGGCGAGAGGATATCCCGATTTCGGACAAATTACGAATTGAAGTAGGTCCCCTGCGGGGAGAACATGCATTTTGGTAGCCAAACACACCCCGATGAATTTGTTAGGAAGAGATTTGTTGTGCAGAATGGGATGTACCATAACATGCAAGCAAGACGGAGTCTTCATAGATGTTCCGCTGGCATTGCAAGAGAAAGTAATGACCCTCATGATGACCGAACTCGGACCGGTAGTCTATTGGTTGCGGGTTGTGTCACAAGAGGGGAGAGATAAACTGACTAGGGATTGGGAAAGTGCGAAAAGATTGCGGAACGTAGAGGAATGGTTGCGTGGCAACGACATTGAATTGAAAGAAGTGGAACTGCCTTTGCACTGTACGGTCTATTATGACGAAACAGGGCAGGATTTTGATTACTCGGACAGAGTACATGAAGAGTACGCTACCACACGCACTTTAATGACAACCACTTTGTGGATCGGAAAAGAGGGAGCGGCAATGGAGGTGGAGCTAACCGCCAAGGAACGTGAGCTAATGAAGCACAGAGAAGGACTTACCCCGCACGTCTCAATGGCGGTCGGTAAAGGTCATAGTGCCGAAGAACTGGGAAGAATGCTGACCAGGTTGAGATGTGCCTCGGAACCACCAGGGAGGGATAGCGAAACCCAGAGCACTTTACAGGCCAGTCGACGGGGGGATGGATGGAAGGTATGCTTACCTGATCAGATTTTGTCATGTATGCTAGAAAGACATGAGATGAACAGCGAAAGGCCCCGCCGCCAGGCCAACAGGGAAACGAGAACGGAGGAAAGACTACAGGAAGTACCTGTTGAATTATGGACACGACATCCGAATGATGTGGGTAGAGTGCTAGCCGCAACGCCCGTGTCTATCCAGATAAAGGAGGGGGTACCCCTGCCTCGAGTGGCTCAATACCCGTTGCGCAAAGAGGCAATAGAAGGGATTGCTCCGGTGATAGCATCATTACGCGACCAAGGGGTGATAATACCTACTAAGAGCCAATGTAACACACCAATCCTGCCGGTAGAGAAGCCCGGAGGAAACAAATGGAGGTTCGTACAAGATCTGCGGGCAGTGAATAAGTGTGTGAAAGCGTCCTTTCCTGTGGTGCCACACCCGGTTACGATACTGTCAGGGGTGCCGTCCACTGCGACGCACTTTTCCGTGGTAGACTTGTGCTCGGCGTTCTTTAGCATACCGCTAGCCAAAGAGTCGCAACACTTGTTTGCCTTCAGCTACGACGGACAACAATACACCTGGACTGTACTTCCGCAGGGGTTCTGCGATAGTCCAACGCTCTTCTCGCAGGCTCTGAAGGAGGACCTGGAGGACATAGAGCTGCCGGAAGGATCAGTCATGATACAATATGTAGACGACCTGTTGGTATGCTTGGACAATCAAACGAAATGTGAAACGGACACTGTAGCGCTGTTAACAGCTCTCGCCCGAAAGGGCCACAAAGTCAGCAAAGACAAATTACAGTTTTCGCAGCCAAGGGTGACGTATTTGGGACATATACGGGAACAGGGGCAGAGGAGCCTCGGAGCTGAACGGGTGGAGACAATCCTAGAGCACCCAAAACCCACTACATTGCGACAATTACGGCGGTTCCTCGGGATGACTGGGTACTGCCGGCAGTGGATCCCTGATTATGCAGTTAGGGCGCGATCACTGTACGACATGGTAAAGGAGGCAGAGGGGGATAAGATCTCCTGGATGAATGGTGCGAACAAAGACTTTGAAACATTGAAGCAGGCCTTATCAAAAGCACCAGCATTGGGGCTACCGAACTATGATCTTCCCTTCACCCTATTCATCCATGAAAGAGGAGGGTTCGCCCAAGCGGTGCCGACGGAAGAACACGGGGGGAAAAATAGGCCGATTGCGTACTACAGTAGTCATTTGGACTCGGTCGCCGCCGCCTATCCTGGGTGCTTACGGGCAGTAGCAGCAACGCAATACGCAGTGACCGCAACAGCAACGCTGGTTTTGGGTTCTCCGCTGACCGTGAAGGTACCGCATGATGTGGCGGCACTGATACGGCAAAATAAGACACAACATATATCAGCGGCACGAGCAGTTCAACATGATTTGGTGCTGTTGCAGGCAACTAATATAACGATCGAAAGATGTTCGCCACTGAACCCAGCCTCCCTAATGCCAACGGGCGATGAGGGAGAGGCACATGTGTGCGAACGAGTGCTGGTGGAAGAGACAAAGGCTAGGCGTGACCTACAGGAAGCATGCCGCCAAGAAACGGGGAGCACACCCACCCCCGTCTGGACCGTTTCAACACCTTCAGATGGATTTTATAAAAATGCCGGCATACAAACATCACCAATATGTGCTGGTAATCGTGGATATGTTTTCTAAGTGGGTAGAGGCCTTTGCCACGACCAATCAGGAAGCGGATACAGTGGCCAAACTGTTTTTACAGGAAGTAATTCCGCGATTTGGGATTCCAACACGACTATCCTCGGACCAAGGAGGGTCTTTCACGGCAAAAGTCATGGAAAAGGTGGCCGAAGGCTTGGGTATCAACCAGAAACTACACTGTCCGTACCACCCTCAGTCAGCAGGGGCGGTAGAAAGAGAGAACCAAACTCTAAAACAGACGCTTTCCAAACTCTGCGAGGGCCAGTCAATGCCCTGGCCAGACGTGCTGCCGATAGCGCTCATGAAAATGCGGGCAACAAATAATGCCACAAGGGGGCTCTCGCCCCACGAAATAATAACAGGACGTCCTATACAGTTACCGGTCTCGGCTCCGCCAGATATGGGAGATTGGGATTTGGCATGTATGACTGATGGAATGATGAACTATTGCAGAACACTCACTGCTACCATTAGGGCTTTTCACTCACAGGTACAAGAAGCATTGCCGATACCTGCTGGAGACCCATTACATGATTTCCAACCTGCTGAACGAGTTTGGGTGAAAGAGTTCCTGCGGAAAGACGCCCTGCAACCCAAGTGGACCGGACCCTACACTGTACTTTTGACCACGCTCTCTGCCGTCAAAGTGAGGGGTAAGAGTGCATGGATACACCACTCACACTGTAAACGAGAACCGAAGGAAGCCGCCGAAACTAGGGAACCGGAGGAGGTAACCCCAGCAGAGGTTCCGGCAGTGTCCAATTCAGTCTTTTACCGGGATAGTGAAGACGACGACGAGGGGGAAGACGTGATATCTCTACAGAGACCCCCTCCACCACCACCAAACCAAGACGGGGCTGGCCCAGCAGGACAGGGAGAGATAGTACAGGGAGACCCACTGCAGGCAGAGCCAGGTGCCCCGCCGGACCCAGAACCTGAAAACGTAGACAACAGGGATCCTGAAAGACCAGCGCTAGAACCAAACGCTCCGCCAGACGTGGAGCTGGAACCTGGGCCGGACACCCTGCCAAACGTGGAACAGGCAGGTTTAGGCGACAACAACATTGTAATACAGGAAACAGCGACAGGACCTTTGACGACACAACATGCAACTCCTGGTGCTAGCGCTGCTCCTGTGCGAGGGCGGCCTGTCACTAGGCAGCAAACCGACAGCCTTAGACCCCGAGAACCATACACGCCTCCTACACCTCGACCACGAAAGGGGAAACGGGAGTGAGTTAGCAACTTCTTTACAGCGAAGCAGGAGAGAAGTACCGAGAGAGGTGACAGCAAGCAAATATGCAAATTTTGGGACAACCCATAACAAGGAGTTAGACACAGTTAGAGTATTTTCAGTTAACAGCACCCAACCTTTCTCATCAATGGTTCCACGCACACGGCATGATGAGAGGATACTGATACAACCTCAACAACTCATAGAAATACCCTGCATCCTAGCAGATGGGTCTAGTGACCTGGTAGAACGACACAAGGAACTTAAGGCCATCATATGGTACTACGAGTTTGCGGAGCGGGATCTCTTGGTAGCTCGACAAATAAAAAAAACACAGAGAGGACAAAGGGGATCCTATAACCGACAAGGATATGAATGGGGCCAGCATGCAAGTCTGATAACTAGAATTCCACAAGTACCAGATGACACCCAGATGGAATACTTTTGCCGCGTTCTATGGAGCAACCAAACAGCACGGAGTAATTGGATACACTTTGATGTACGCAGACAGGGGCCGCCGACAAGGCCCCCGAATATCTTTGTAGCCCTAACCACAGAGATAGCAAACATTGAGAACCGGAGTGAGTGCTGGGTGTGCCTTAAACCACCATCTGGCCTCGGGACCGGACTTCCTCTTTTCGTACTACCATTGACCATCTTCAATCATGTAACCGGACCAGTAGAAGGGCTCGAAGCTAAGACCTCAGCCTGTGGTTATACACAACGGGTCTATGCAGGGAAGAATCCGAGTGCTAATGTAATGGTGGTGCCATCTCCCCTATGGGTAGAAAACACCAGGGGAGCGGTTTGTTTTACAGGACAGGGAGCAAACAGAATGGGAAAGTCAGAGTGTGAGATTCAACTTCCCCTCCCGGAATCAACTGACCAGGAAGTCATCGCTGTTAACCCGGACACCCAGGTAGAGGAGCAAGTAACATTCACAATAAAAGCAGCCTTACACCATGACAACGGAATGATCCCGCCAAAAGGCATTCACTTGGTCTGCGGGGACAAGGCTTACCCCTACCTACCAAAAGGGTGGGAAGGGAGTTGTTATTTAGCTTCAGTATTTCCGGACAGCAGGATTAAGACCACTTTTTACCCTACCCCTGCACCACCACGGCATCGACGCAGCGCATCAGAGACAGGAGATCCAGAGGGGTGGGCCGGTGTATCAGAGCGCTTAGGGGTGATCAAAGGCACCTGGTGGGAGAAGGCTCTTGGCTTTTTCATGCCACATGCTGGTACTACCATTAATAGCATTAGGTTAGATGAGCTTTCGCAAGTTTTGGAATATTTAGGTAATGTAACCATGGCTTACTATACAGAATTAACAGATATGTTAGTATCAATGCGCGCTATGGTAATGCAGAACAGAGTAGCTCTAGACATGCTTCTCGCAGAGCAAGGAGGGGTATGCGGGATGATTGAAGGAGAATGTTGCGTCTGGATTCCGGACCCAAAGGACATAACTAATCGTGCGGTGACCCGAATTAAAAAGGTGGTGGAAGTTCTCACAAGCAATCGAGTGGAACGTGAGGAAGGTTATGCATGGTGGAAGTCGATCTTCCAGGGCTGGGGAGGTTGGTTGTTGCGTCTAATAGGGTCAGTACTTTTAATCATTGTAGTGGTAATTTTTGGGGTGTTTCTAATCAAACTTCTCATTACCATTTGTTTGAAGAAGTGCTGCGCAGCATCACCCCTCACCCAGGCCATTATAATAATTAACAGCGAACTCTCTGTTGAGGACGACTCGGCCAGTAATGGGGAGGGGGACGACCAGGGCCTTCAGGGGGAACCCCACTTAGACGTCATACACGTGGACCTAGGCCAAGGTCTACAACCATTCCTCTTTGTTGAAGCAGATAACTAACCCAGGAGAGAGTGCGTGTTGTTTTGCCTTCCAGTGTAAGATGTGACTCCTGCGCTGGACGAGCTTACACCCGTGCCTTGAGTGTTACTTTTGCTACTTGCTCATGTATAATTGTTTAAACAATAGTATTACCACTGCTGCTAACATAAAACAGTATTACATGTTAATATGATGTGGACTTAGCATAGAATTCATATACTGCAGCTTAAACGGGAGGCATGTGGCAGTGGGTAGGACAGAAAGGGGGAAGACAATGGTAACGGAAGCTAACCTGAACCACCGGCAGTTGGGGACTTCTCATTTGGAGAATGTTGATGGCTATCCACGGCATTCGTAAATCCCGTTTGGCAGGCGCGGGGGCCTAGGGGTAGCTGCTACAGGAACCAAATAGGGGTCCACTCGGTTGGTGAGTATCAGGTGTGGCTGGGTATGGTCAAAATATGACCAAGGAGGGAAACTGTTGTGATGATATGCTAGGTGGTCATATTTTGGACCATTAGCTGTGTTAATCAGCTGTTGGGATTCTAACCTTGCTTGTAATTGTGTATTATTCAAACCTGCTTTAAAATGTTGCTTTAAATGTTCCAGGCTACCAATGTTCCATAGCACCCACTGTTTTTGGACAGCGCCCAACTGTTTCTTGGAAACTAAGCTCTTATCACCCTTCCTGTTGCTCTGTGGTGGTGTGCCCTTAGTGCGACCTTGGAGAGAACTGTGGAACTGTTCCTTCAGTGTATGCTGCCCACACATTCCTATTCTCAGTGATCACCAGAGTTTTGCCTTTGTTATCAGCAGGTGCTAGTGAAGGAGTGAAGGAAGCTTGGAAAGTTGTTAGTTTGCAAGACTTGCATATCTGAGAGTTGTGTAGGCGGCTTGGAAACTGTTGGGTTGCATATCTGAGAATTGACCGATTCAACTTCCCCTAGGGCCCCTAGGGAGGAGGGAAAGAAGCCCACTGCCACATTTATTTCTTTTATTTCTTTATTTCTTTATCCCTTAGCATACACTTTTAGTCCACACCCAGTTTTGCTTTTGTGTGATTATATATATATATATATATATATATATATATATATATATATATATATATATATATATATATATATATATATATATATATATATATATGATGGTTTTGAAGCATATTCTCAATGTGATTAGGGGGAGCCTGACTGTAGGGTCACTGAGTCACATTCCGCATGTGTGTGGTCTTCGGAAATAAAACGTGTAATTCGAGGATCCTCATCTGACTCTGTCATCTTACTCGGCCGAGTGGAGAGTCATAACAACCTTTCGTTGAACTATTCACCACAGGGGCTTGAAATAGTAAATGGGTATACCACAAGTTTAGTCTTGCTTAACATTTGCACACAAAGTCACACAGGGGTCAGAGTAAAAATGTATATAAACAGAGCTGAAGCTGAGCTTTTCAGAGTTGGTCTATGTGAACTATTGTGTGTTCCTCGCCACTCTCCATACATTTGATGTGTAATAAACTCTTCTTACCTCAGATCGGTGTGGACAGAACTAGATCTCAATATATATATATATATATATATATATATATATATATATATATATATATATATATATATATATATATATATCGATAGACATAAACAGAGACATTTTGAAGGACTATCATAAAAAGAAAACCACAAAGCTTTTCGTTGTGGTCTCTTGAGGTGAAATTCGCACAAAGTGAATGAGTAAGGATGAACAGTCTTATAGACACCGATCAAAGTCAAATCTGATTGGACGTTCTCTACTGATGCGTCATCACCTGTCAATGGTCTAGGTGGGAGGAGCCTGTTCAGTGTTCAGCTCTCCAATTGGAGGTTGCAGTGTCTGAGGCGGAGCCGCTAAGACTGTTGAAGAATTTTCTTCATAACCAGCCGTGATCATGAGATGTGATCTCAAACATATGCAGAGAGAGAGGCTTCAACTTTGACCTCCCTGAGGATTACGGCAGCATAAAGCCTTCCTTCCATAAATCTGAAGAATAAAAGAAGCCTTCCTAATTTTCTCCATACAACTAATGCCTCAGTCTAACTAGCGCGAGGAAAATAGGGCAAATTTCCCGGGTATTACCGGGTACTTCAGCTCGTGTATAATATATACTGAAACGCAAAAGAAACTTACCACTTGTTTGAAATGTAATAAAATTGTAACAGTTCAAAATAAAACAAACCACCAATTGCTAATGGGTAATTCCACGTAATAATGGACATGAAGCATAAAATTTGAAAATGTATTTTTCAAAAGTATTTCTTTTGGACGGTGTTTTGTGAGGTCTGAATATTCATAATTTATGCGATATTTACTCCGTGGATGATGTCACGTGATTTGGCGGCCATCTGGAAAGAACTGCCTCAACGTCTTCCAACGGTAAGTCATTCTGTCTGTTATCATTTTGTCGAAAATGTTACGTCCGTTACAGTGAACTTTTCAAAATATTTTAACAAACAACAGACAGATCGTATCATTGGAATATAGAAAGTATGCTACTAATGCCTAGTTTGCTTACCGTAAATGAAAGGTATACTACAAATTCGTTATTCCGCAGGATTTAAGAATTGTGCTATGGCCAGTTTTAGTTGTGTCCATTTCGATGTTTCGTCCGTTACGCCTCTTAAATGTTGATTTTTGCTTTAGTAGTAGAATACACAGTGGGGTTTGTACCAATATCAGAAAGCCATAGAGACTAATTACGATATGTAATAAAGAAACTCTCTGTAATATGGCCAACCTTTTCAAAATTTCAACATTAGTGATGCAATTTTTGTCTCAATGTTACGTCCGTTACGCTGGAATTACCCGAATTGAAACATTGGCATTTTATTGATGACATGTCAAGTTTTTGACCAAGATACACCATCTCAAAAGTTTGTTCTACAGTACAGAACAGCACAGGGTGCAATGTCAGTCCCCTTTCAATAGCGTGTGTGGCCATCATTGTTTTGGATACAGGCAGTGCATTGTCGGCGCATACTGCCTACCAGTCTTTGGATGGATTGCTGCTGGATTCTGTCCCACTCAGTCCTCAATGTCTGAAGCCATCTGACTTAGGACCATCTGCCTGTCCTGCCTTGCAGTGGTGACTCTTGGCCTCCCTGATCGAGGTCTGTCATCTGCAGAGCTGTGGAGGGTGTCTCTGTCCATCAGGGCCGATATATTCTGGTGTGAACAGCCAAGGCGACGTGCCACCTCACGGCAGCTCAATCTGCCTTGCAGTATGCCCAAGGCACACTGCCATTGATCCCTTGACAGTCATGGCATGTTGATTGAAATGCCCATTTTGCACTGGCTTTTTTAAAGCCAATATCAAGACATCACGTGCAACTCATTATAATCATCCCGTACCCCTTGGCTAATCACTGACAGTCAAAACGGCTGTTCAACAGCTGTGCTATGAAGTGACCATTGAAGGCTCAAGTGACCATCCGTGACAGTTTTGTCTGACAGTGAGGACACTATTGTCCACAAATAAGTTCACACATTTACTACATGCAGTGTTATTGTTGATATTTGAAGGTTTAAAAGGTGGCAAGTTTCTTTTGCTTGTATGTATATATGTATATATGTATATATGTATACACATATATATATATATATATATATATATATATATATATACATATATATATATACACACACATATATACCTGGTGTTGGCGCAGTGGTTAGGGCAGCGGCTTGGGATCCAAAAGGTCCTGAGTTCAAGCCCCGTTGGGCCACTGAATTTATACACCAGGGGGTTGACTCAGCCTGTCATCCTTCCAAGGTCGGCGAAATGAGTACCAGTATACTGGGCCGGTGTATACCCCGGTTAAAATAGGTGTACCATATCCCTGTGTCGTAAGAGGCGACCAGGGTTGCGTCAGGAAGGGCATCCGGCCTAAAACATGTGCCAAATCACTATGCGGATCATACGGATGATCCGCTGTGGCGACCCCTAATGGGAGCAGCCGAAAGAAGAAGAAGATATATGTATATATATTTACATATATATATATATATATATATATATATATATATATATATATATATATATATATATATATATATATATATATATATATATATATATATATATATATATATACATACACACACAATGCCACAACTACATAGACATCCCCATTCATTATTTTCCACAACGTCACGACATCTGGGCCATTTGCTAGTAGGCCGCCATTTTGGAGAAGGCACTATACGTACAAAAATGATCAATGGTGTGGTGTTAAATGTGCGATGACTTTGAAAACCATTTCAAGCGAGAGAGTTCAGAAAACACCTTACAGCGAGTATTCTTTGGAAACAAGGACATGGGTGGGGTCCACAAGCTGCAAATCTGAATGGTGACTATGACATTAAATTTCATAATTACGAATACCTTGTCCAAGTACTGCTAAATGGAAGGACTTTGAATGTGCCAATAAGAAAATTGTGTTCTGCAGTGTTCAAGTTGACAATTAAATTTATATAAAACAAGGATTTTAACACTTGGCCACGCCCTACGGGACGGATTGACCCGGAATAGTTTTGTATTCTTGCAATTTTTTTCATTAAAATTTTTTTTGTACGATCTTAAACACATGCGCCAAATAAAGGGTTTTACACATTCCTTGGTGTTTGTTTAAAAAAAAAAGTCAGGATTGTTCGAAAAATATTAAAATTTCATGTGAAAAAAAAAATAATAATAAAAAAGAAAAAATAAATAAATAAATAAAAACCACGTTAATGCATCTGTGGGTCAGATCGACCAGAGTATGCATTAACCTATATTTCGCTCGAACAAAACATTTTTACACATGACCTTTCATATATATATATTTAGAACAAAGTGTAATGCATATTCCTATGTGCATTTTGTTTATGCTTTCTTTCAGGATCATGAGAAAATTTATTTTTAAAATGAAATACCCCCACGAATGCATTCTTGGGTCAGATTAACCTGGCAGGGTTTTTGTTTCCCTATAATTTTGTTATAAAAACGTTTTTAATCTCTGATCTTTCATACATGCTTCGAGTCAAGGGTAATTCATAATCATGTGCGACTTATTTTTTTTTCCAATCAGGATCATGGGAAATTCCACTCTTAACGATGCAGTGGTGACTAATATAACCCCAGGCTATGCAAAAAAAATTGTTTCGCTATAATTATATATATATATATATATATATATATATATATATATATATATATATATATATTTATATATATCTTCTTCTTCTTCTTTCGGCTGCTCCCTTTAGGGGTCGCCACAGCGGATCATCCGTATGATCCGCATAGTGATTTGGCACATGTTTTACGTCGGATGCCCTTCCTGACGCAACCCTGGTCGCCTCTTACGACACAGGGATATGGTACACCTATTTTAACCGGGGTATACACCGGCCCAGTACACTGGTACACATTTCGCCCACCTCGGAAGGATGACAGGCTGAGTCAACCCCCTGGTGTATTAATTCAGTGGCCCAACGGGGCTTGAACTCAGGACCTTTTTGATCCCAAGCCGCTGCCCTAACCACTGCGCCAACACCAGGTATATATGTATATATATATATATATATATATATATATATATATATATATATATATATATATATATATATATATATATATATATATATATATATATATATATGATCTTTCATATCTGCTTCGAATAAACAGTAATACATACAACTGTGTTGGTTTTGTTTTTTGTCTTTCAGGGTCGTGGAAAAAAATTTATTTTAAAACGCAATACAGGTGGTAGGGAAAAAATAAAAATAAAATAAAATAAATAGGGGAAACGTTACCACAGCTTTTACACCACCTTGTTTAACACGTTACATTATATAGTTATTTCTGCCCGTTTGTGTCCTTTTAAAACATCGTTGAAAACAGTAAGTTTCCTGTTTGGAAAATTTTTCAATTTTGTTTGAAGGCCACAAGCAAACAAACAAAAAAAAAAAAAAAAACCTCTAACTCCTCTCTACACATGTGTGATCAAGACAAATTCAGAGCTAAAGAACTGCAAAACTACAGGTTAGTTTTCCGATTCATGTTCAAAAGACAATATGCAATTCAAATAAAGTTCTTCCTCAATCATATTCCGACGCTTGTAGGCAGACAAAGTGAACCAATTACTGAACCCCACTTTTCACTTCGCGTGCGTGGGTAACTATGCCAAGTCAAGTCTTGCCTCCGGCACTTCTCCTCCGCAATGGTAGACAGCTGACCTTCCGGGATGTGGAATGTCACGACAAAACTGGAAATTCTCTTGTCATTGCATCCCCTCTCCCTTTGGAATAACAATAGCTTCTGCATGAATAGTTTGAATAAAATTGGAAGACTTGTAAAAGGCAGGCAGTGTAACATGGATTGCACATCCCGTTTACCTATTGATATGGCTCGAGTTGATCATATCGGAGCACATACATTGGAGGACCGATGTGCGACTCGACAATGTTAGAAGCCTTTCCATTTCATCAACAATTCGACGAAGTTCTTGGAAAAAAAATTCATCAGTGAGAACATGCATTGCTTTACTGCCCTACTAAATACTGGATATGGAGGTTTATGATCTAAAGTCTAAACTCTCAAGTACAAACTCAGCATATATGTATGTATGTATATGGTGCATTTAGGAACACAACGATTATTGCAGTCTTCAAATCAAATTGCTGCACATCACAGTAAACTACAGCACGTGCACACAGTCACTTGGGGACATTTTAGCAGGTGAGCCATATACCTGCATTCTCCTACCACCGTTGGAAAGGCAGGGGTATTTCACTCGAGTACGGTACTTACCACACAGAGCGAATAGTGGGGTTAAGCAATTGGTTCATGTCTGTAGGTCTGTCTGTCTGAGTTTATGATCGAGGAACAAATCATTTAAATTTAATGTTATTTTGAACACAAATCGGAAAACAAACCTACCGTTTAACAGTACCTTGTCTCAAAAAGGAATGACAATTTTTTTTTTTACCATCAGCCTGTCCACCAAATCAAATTTAAAATCATTACAAAACAAGAAGCGAATACTTCGATATCGCACGGCTAGGGGGAGTAATGGTCTCGGTTAAGAATGATGAAACAATTTTGCAGTTATAAAATTTAAATGTAGACACGGTGAATTTGCATGCATGATGGGAAGCGTTGTGACGGACAAATTTCTATTTATAGCCCTCAGATCAAAGGGACGTACGTGACCATAAGTGTGACAGAAGACATAGGACAGAATAGCCAATTATACAACAGCACGATGTTGCCGCGCTATAAAAAAGGGTACGTGGTACGTGCAAAAAAGGGGGGAAAAAATAAAAATAAAATAAAAAACGATGAACAAGAGTTACAACGCTGCGCGTCAACAACTAACGGAACAGGAAGATTATCACTTCTTTTTCAGGAAATAAACTTCTCGTGTCGCACAAAAACGTCGCTCTTCCACATTAACCCAGCCCACAGTCCACCCGGCAATCTCCGCCCACAGTCCACCCGGCAATCTCCGCCCACAGTCCACCCGGCAATCTCCGCCCACAGTCCAGCCGGCAATCTCCGCCCACAGTCCAGCCGGCAATCTCCGCCCACAGTCCAGCCGGCAATCTCCGCCCACAGTCCAGCCGGCAATCTCCGCCCACAGTCCAGCCGGCAATCTCCGCCCACAGTCCAGCCGGCAATCTCCGCCCACAGTCCAGCCGGCAATCTCCGCCCACAGTCCAGCCGGCAATCTCCGCCCACAGTCCAGCCGGCAATCTCCGCCCACAGTCCAGCCGGCAATCTCCGCCCACAGTCCAGCCGGCAATCTCCGCCCACAGTCCAGCCGGCAATCTCCGCCCACAGTCCAGCCGGCAATCTCCGCCCACAGTCCAGCCGGCAATCTCCGCCCACAGTCCAGCCGGCAATCTCCGCCCACAGTCCAGCCGGCAATCTCCGCCCACAGTCCAGCCGGCAATCTCCGCCCACAGTCCAGCCGGCAATCTCCGCCCACAGTCCAGCCGGCAATCTCCGCCCACAGTCCAGCCGGCAATCTCCGCCCACAGTCCAGCCGGCAATCTCCGCCCACAGTCCAGCCGGCAATCTCCGCCCACAGTCCAGCCGGCAATCTCCGCCCACAGTCCAGCCGGCAATCTCCGCCCACAGTCCAGCCGGCAATCTCCGCCCACAATTCACCCGGCAATCTCCGCCCACAATTCACCCGGCAATCTCCGCCCACAATTCACCCGGCAATCTCCGCCCACAATTCACCCGGCAATCTCCGCCCACAATTCACCCGGCAATCTCCGCCCACAATTCACCCGGCAATCTCCGCCCACAATCCACCCGGCAATAAATGTGACAGAAGACACAGGACAGAATAGCCAATTATATTACAGTGCGATGTCGCCACGCTGTAACAAGAAGCCAACATCCAAGCAATGGTGAAGCGTTCTCCGAATTTTCTGGACCGTAGCACAATCTTTTATACACAAAGAAAAACATGGGTGTGGTTGTATTGGGGAAGGAGAATTAGGAGAAGAAAAAAAAAAACACATCTGGCAATAACATCACTTGAGGCTAACAATTGTGTGAAGGAGTGGTGGTCACCCCTCCAAGGCCCCCTGACAAGTAACGATGAGGCAAACTGCCCCCAAGGCCCCCAGGCAGATAAAGATTAAGCAAACTGCCCCCAAGGACCCCAGGCAGATAAGGGTTGTGGCCCTAATGGTGTCCCTGTGCCTCCTCACAATAAAATAAATATTTAATTAGATCTCAAACCACAAGCAAGCATGCTCGATTAAATTACCTCCACCTGGATCAAAATCCCTTCTGTATCCTAATCCGACTAAAACATGGCCGATTATAACTAGTTGTAATGGTTTACGCCATCAGGGACTCTCTGCAGTGTGTGAAGGAAACAGACATTACCAGTCATGAGGCATCAAGAGTGGAAAAAAAAGAAACGAAACCCCGAATGAACAAGGGGAACGTGACGGAGCGAATCAAACATTTTGCAAACACCCAAGTCCAGTTTATAAGCAATTCATTATTTGCTATATTTACAAGAGAAATGTATTTTAAATTTACAAGAGAAAGTAATTACGTTTGCATCATTATATTTAAACGGCCGTGAGTCACGTGTTAACGTTTCGGTCCAAATCACATCGTTATGATTAGTTTTCCGAGTCTGTTGGGATCATGCTCGCACGTCAATCAAACAAAACTGTACTTACCGTCGGCATCACGCTGTCCGTTTCATCGCCGAGCAATTGTGGTGCAAAGAACCCCAACCGCACGGAAAGTCCGCCGTACCGCTCGTCGGGTGACGGAGGAACCCCGGGCGCCCGAAACGCACGTGCACGTGACGGACTTCTCAGGGGAAGCGGCCGCGAGAGCGAACACAAAACCTCTCTCCGGACAATAGCCGGCTCCGACACGCCCACTTCCGGTAGTGCGTGAGCGTGATGACGTTTTATGCTACGCACGAGTGTGGAATTTTTGGAATGGCTACGTAATCACGCAAAGAGAAGAAAATTGGAATTTTAGCAAAGAAAGATAAAATGTTTGGATATGCTGAGGAAATATGAAGGGGTGGGGAGACATTTGTGAAGGAAACATCGCTGCAAATTCGGTTGAGAGGGGAAAACACCGTGTATTTATACACGCGCAAATATGAAGGATTTCCTCTTCTCCTCCCATTTTTTGCTTTGTCCATGGCCTTTCACAACCACCCCCCCCCGTTTACTATGACGTGATTCCAACCCTTTCGCTTCCTTCCAACCTTCCTAGCTCTCCGTCACGTGATTCCTTCCTTCTTTTCATTTTCTATTTCGCGTCAATTTATACTCCTCCCATGCAGACGTAATAAATAGACGGTCTCCAAGGGGGGTGGATCGAACGATTGGGTAAGTCATATATATATATATATATATATATATATATATATATATATATATATATATATATATATATATATATATATATATATATATATATATATATATATATATACTGTATATATATATATATATATCATATGCCCTCAGGAAGCCCTCACGGCTCATACCATGAAGAAGAAGGATCATCGCAATCACCTCCCTCTGAAGACTGAAAACTTCCCAATCGGAAGAGGCGCACGTCTCCTTTTCCCAGACATTCCCAAACCATGGCGTCCAAAAACGAATCACACAATAAGCACTGACCGTCAGACGGTAAATAAAAACCTACAAGCATTTGAATAATTATATTTCATGTAAAAAGGAGTAAACTTTAGTAAATTTGTGACGACGATGTAATGTTTTTTTGTTTTTTTCTTCCCCTCAGTGCTTCACTCGAGGTGTTTTTGGTGCGCACGTCCTTCGTGTTCGCCATTTTGGAATGTCAAGGTCTGGGGGCAGGATCACCTCAGGACTCAGGGTGCATTTATGTGGGATGGGAGGAGGGGCATAAGAGGGGGAGGAGTATAGTAGGACGGTGTATAGGTAGCGTCCGTCCGTCCGTGCGTGCGTGCGTGTCTCTGAGCCGTCTCGAGTGGAGGTTCGATTCCTGACCCGAGACTATATAAACGGTCTCGTTGTTGCTTCGCCTGCAGTGGTGTTGCATCGTAAAGTACGCAGTCAATCGGATGGACGTAACCGGGGGACCCATCTGCTGGCATTCCTTGGTGAACGTTAAAGATCCCACGGTGACGTCGTTTTGCGAAGGGGAGGCGACTTATCGCCGGCATCCTGAATAATCCGTGGGCCCAGATACTGCAATCCTCCCTATTAGGATTGTTTATGCAAACCATTAATTCTGATTAATATGGGTCCGAAGACTTTGAAATATGTTTGTTTGCCATTTGTCGGAGGGTGCTACTTTGTGTGACGGATTAATTTGTACTCGAACCTGAAAACGCCACAAGTGGACAATTATCGATCTCTAAATATGCACCACGTGACTGTTAACGTGTGCAATGTCATTTTGGACCTGAGTGTTGTACATTATGTGAATACATAATATAGATAATGATTATTAGCTGTGGCATGATTTCACCGGCACACAACTCATGTTGTAGGATCTACTCTTGAAGTCACCAACCTTGTGATTCAGGACTAGCTAAGTCAGGATGCTGCACGTGGCCATTTTTCCACATAAGAAATGCCACCCGGGGGTTCATCAGTGAAGAGCCACCCGGGGGTTCATCAGTGAAGAGCCACGTGGGGGGTTCATCAGTGAAGAGCCACGTGGAGGTTCATCAGTGAAGAGCCACGTGGGGGGTTCATCAGTGAAGAGCCACCCGGGGGTTCATCAGTGAAGAGCCACGTGGGGGTACATCAGTGAAGATCCACGTGGGGGGTTCATCAGTGAAGAGCCACGTGGAGGTTCATCAGTGAAGAGCCACGTGGAGGTTCATCAGTAAAGAGCCACGTGGAGGTTCATCAGTAAAGAGCCACGTGGAGGTTCATCAGTGAAGAGCCACGTGGGGGGTTCATCAGTGAAGAGCCACGTGGAGGTTCATCAGTGAAGAGCCACGTGGAGGTTCCTCAGTGAAGAGCCACGTGGAGGTTCCTCAGTGAAGAGCCACGTGGAGGTTCCTCAGTGAAGAGCCACGTGGAGGTTCCTCAGTGAAGAGCCACGTGGAGGTTCCTCAGTGAAGAGCCACGTGGAGGTTCCTCAGTGAAGAGCCACATGGAGGTTCCTCAGTGAAGAGCCATGTGGAGGTTCCTCAGTGAAGAGCCACATGGAGGTTCCTCAGTGAAGAGCCACGTAGAGGTTCATCAGTGAAGAGCCACGCGGAGGTTCATCAGTGAAGAGCCACGTGGAGGTGTGGAGGTAACGCGCTCAAGTAGATTCCATCTGAGTGAGACAAAAGCTGCTGCTTGCTGCCTGGGATTTGTCCTTCACTCTGTTGTAGCGGCGATGGTTGATGTTGATGTTGATGTCGGATTTGCCGGACTTGCCGTGCAGACAACACACTCATTTCTCAAGGTTACTCCGAATGGCATCAAACACTGTAACAGCGTTTCCTCGTTCTTGAAAGGCGGTCAGGAATTCAGTATTTTTCTTCAGAAGGCTCTTTGATCTGATTTTCCTCGTTTCTGGCAATGGCGCTCGTTGTATCTGAACCCGGGAATGCATGCAGGCCAAGTGCTCGACATTATATATATATATATACATATATATATATATATATATACATACATATATATATATACATACATACATATATACATACATATATATATATATATACATACATATATACATACATATATACATACCAGGAGCGGGCATTTCATGGAGAGTTTTGATGTCAAGTCTGTGCCGATTGTTCACAACACCAGAGTCAAAGTAAATATTTTGCAATATTTCATCACGATAGTTCAGCGGTAGCACAGAGGAACCATTGTCACTATGACGTCACTATGGTGTGTGTGTGTGTGTGTGTGTGTGTGTGTGTGTGTGTGTGTGTGTGTGTGTGTGTGTGTGTGTGTGTGTGTGTGTGTGTGTGTGTGTGTGTGAGTGTGTGTGACATTGATTGTGCTGAATGTAAACAGTGTAGAAAGATGCTCGCATGTGCTGTTCCTGTGAATGGACGAGATCCTCATGGATTTGTTGTCCACTCACTCAGAAAAAGAAGCATTCGATTGTCTCTGTTTGTGCTGTTCATAAGGAATGAGTTCAATCTCTTGGAAGCTTAGTTGATTGTCCTTTGGCATGGAAAGAGTCTGCTGTACCTAGTCGTCCACGTTCTGCCGATTTGCTGGTGTTTTCTCGAGAGGTGTCCCTCACAAAGTCCACTCTTGCCTTTGTTAGTGAGCTGAACATCCTTTCAGCCAATTCTCCAAAGTTCTGCAGTTGACTCGTCATTGAGTAAAGAAGTGCATTTCCATCAATGATGTGCACTTTATCATCATCTCTTTCACTCCGAGTTACTGCTTGTACATCCTCTAATTTGTGTAACAGTCTACATTCCTCTGGTTTGATTAGGAGACCATCTGCTGTGGCTGCAAGGCCTTGGATAGTGCGCTTCATGGGTATGATAGTTTCTCTCCCTCTCTCACTCAATAACTCTATATCTCTCTATGTAACTTTATATCGCTCTCTATGACTCACCCCCTCTATGACTCACCCCCTCTATTACTCACCCCCTCTATGACTCACCCCCTCTATGACTCACCCCCTCTATGACTCACCCCCTCTATGACTCACCCCCTCTATGACTCACCCCCTCTATGACTCACCCCCTCTATGACTCACCCTCTCTATGACTCACCCTCTCTATCTCTATACCTCACCCCCTCTATAACTCACCCTCTCTATATCTCTCCCTCTATAACTCACCCTCTCCATATCTCATCCTCTCTATGACCCACCCTCTCCATCTCTCTCTCTCTCTATAACTCTCTAACTTATAGTGGTACAACACTCAGGTCCAAAATTACCATGGATCATTATCATCAATATCTCGATGTTCTCATTTTACACACGAGCTGGTGGATATTCTTTATGAAAGACAAACTACGATGGATGCTGATGAAAATGATCGTCCGGATGTCTTGTCCGCCAGGTTGACAGATGTCACCTTCAGTATTGATGATGATGATGATGATGATTATGACAGTAGTGAAGAAGATGGAGTAGACCTGTAATTTAATCCAAATCAGTATGTATTCTATTCTGATGGTTGTCTTGGTCATGAATTCTTTCAATGATTTTACTTTCCTCTCTATAGATCTACATACAGTACAGATCTCAGGAGTACTGTACATTGATTCAACACATGTATGACCCTCGTTTTTACCTATGGCAGCTTGGCTCCCGGATAATTATCATTTTTTGGAAGCGTAGCTGTGCCGCTGATGCAGTGCCCCTATTACCAGTACACTGGTACTCATTTCGCCGACTTCGGAAGGATGACCTGGTGTTAATTCAGCGGAAAACGGGACTCAAACTCAGGACCTTAAGATCCCAAACCCACCACCCTCACCACTTATCCAACACCAGGCTATGACCCCAGTGAGGTATCCATAAAGAAACCACCATACTTGATGTGATGGTTATGTTGATGTTGTTACATGATGTATGTGGTCATTGATCTGTGTACACGATCAATGACTCTGTGTTACATGTTTAGCTAAATAAATCCACAATTAATATATTTTGAGTGAATATATTGTCTTAATTGAAATCCAAATACTGTCCAACAAGATACAATGATATGTTTTCACGTTAGGATAAATCAAAAGATACATTTTGATAACTTACACTGTCCATAGATAGATGTTAACAGTCACGTGGTGCATATTTAGAGATCGATAATAATTGTACACCTGGGACGTTGCAGGTACGAGTACAAATTGGCCCGTAAAGCAAAGTAGCACCCTCTGACAAATGGCAAGCAAACATATTTCAAAGTCTTCGGCCCCATATTAATCAGAATTCCTGGTTTGTAAAAAAAATTCCCTCATTTAGGAGGAAGATTTCAGGATCTGGTGGCATGCACGAGAACAGATTCGACATTCCTGCCCAGATCTACTTCAGGCCAGCCGGTTCGTGAAAGACTTTTTGTCAAACCCTCCCCCGCTCGAAGGTGGGATTAATCGGAGCCGTGAAAGTAGTGTAGTTTACCCTAACCATACTCAAGATAGTTTAATATCACACCTATATATATATATATATATATATATATATATATATATATATATATATATATATATATATGTATATACACCGTAGGTTCTACATCAACTACTCTGCTTTGAAACGCCTTTGTTTTATTGTTTGTTTGTTTCTTTAAAAAAAAAACGTTTTTTTCGAAATGTGGGTGCCGCATTATGGAGTACCGTATTCTTGTAACGTGTTTTCTTTAAGTTTGGATGAAGGAAACTTTCAAAAAAAAAAACATGGAATGGAAGGCATAGCAGGCTATCGAATGACACAAACGGAATTCCATCCCATCGGGCCTCGGAGAGGAAGGCGATGAGATCACTTGTCGTAATACTGAGTGCGATGTTCCGCAGCGATCGAGATCATATCCAACAATGTCATATAAAGCATAAAAACGACAAACAATAAATAAATAATGACGTCATCTCCAAATCACATGAACACCCATTGTTCAATCATTAACTGTACACGATTGTATTTTGGATCATCAACTCGCACCGTCCGGAATTTAGTGAAAGTTTTTTTCAGGTTTAAATGGACGCTGAGCACGTGCTCTGCGAGACGTTTGGAGCAATTAAAAATCCCAGGAACAGCGTGGTTAATTAATTATTTATTGATGGCCTCCATGAATTCCTCCAACGAGCGTGGTTAATTATTATTGATGGAGATCCACGAAATCCTCCAATGAGCGTGGTCTGAGATAAGATCACCACTTTATAACCCCCTCCCGTGAAGTTAACTACCACCCACCCCGCTCCGCTCCCTCAGGGTGCAACGACAACGCACATCCCACCTCTTGCTTTTACGAGTCCGCCATTTTTATTGAAACCATTCACTGAGAAGCTATTGTTATGTCGATGGGGGAGGGGAAGCAAAGACAAAAGAGCATAAGGGGGAGGTCTGAAACGTTATGGCTTACATATGTATAGGAAAGCAGAACACAATAGTCGAAGAGGTACATGTGCATTCGTTTCTGAGTTGTCCTGGCTGGATTTGAATAGAAACTGTGACTGTGTGTGTGTGTGTGTGTGTGTGTGTGTGTGTGTGTGTGTGTGTGTGTGTGTGTGTGTGTGTGTGTGTGTGTGTGTGTGTGTGTGTGTGTGTGTGTGTGTGTGTGTGTGTGTGTGTGTGTGGTTTTTGGGTTGTATTGGTTTACAGAAGCCATACTGTGCACCATACATGGAGAAACAAACTCCTCCCCTGGCCCATGTGGAGGAGTAACACTACATGGAAGACAACTGGCACGATAGCCGAGAGGAATGCACACTTGCCTCAAGCTGTCGAACCCGGGTTCAAATCTCGGCCCAGCTACCAACTGTCATCCTGGTGTTTCGCAGGCAGGGCGATGCATCAATGTGTGCTGGTTCCTTCCTTGGATGGACGTTAAACTGGGTGTCCCAGCTGCCAACCTAAGTTGGTGGATATTAAATATCCCACGGTGTCCTGCACGAAGAGTTGGCGAGCTATTGCCTGCACCCTGAACAAATTTCAAATTCCTGCCATATAAACCATAGGGGGCATTGGTTTCAGCAGAAACAGCCGCACCCCCTTAGCCAATTATACAACTCACACCTGTGTTGCATATCTGAAAATAAGAAAGCGACGACGTGGAAGACAAGCCCTAATGTCCCAGCTGGCTACCATACAGCTCAGAAACTCAGAAAGTTGATTGATCAAAACTAAATCTCGATGACAATATAATCCACAGGTCACACTTTTAGATTTGATCAGCCATAAAATGCGTTAAATAATAATTTGAGTTCCGTTCCAAAGAACTTCAACGCAGAAGAAGGGCATTGGGCCTATCAAACCCTGTACTCATTGCCACCGATGATTGTTTGTCTGTGCTGTATGCCTTTTAAATGCTGAGCATCAAGCAAGATAGCAACACGTCCCATTTTTAAGGTCTTTGGTATGACTCGGCCTGCGTCAGGTTCAAACCAATGACCTCCCAGACTCAGAGTAGATGCCCAAACCATTAGAGCACAGACTCCAGGAAACCAACCGATGCTGGGAGTGCAGCCTTGCCACTGTGCAAGAGTCCAATTTCATCAAAGTTTCTTGGAACAGCAGAGAGAAGGCCCCGACTCCACCTCCAAGCCCAGAGTTCTGGATGAAGGGTGTGCAGAGTGCAATGTGTGGCATGCAACTGACGTTGATTGGAGTGATCGCCCATGACTGCCCAGAAGACAGGCCCTAAAGAAACCTAACTCAGGACCTCTACCACCAGGCCACAACCCTCCATAGGGAGGTGCCAAAGCCAGATGAGGCCTCAAAGAGGGACAGCAGAGACCAGCACTGGTAAAATACCCATAGTACACGCGATACAGCATGAGGGTCGAGCCAATGTCACATCTCTGCACATGCCCACTTCTCTCAGGGAGCAGGAGTAGTGGATCTGTGCACAGCCCTCAATGAATGGATATCAGCTAGCACTGCAGTTGTTATCGCCAAAGAGGCCAGACTTGTCTGGAACCCAGGTCCTCACGACTCATTTCTGCAAGCAGATGCCTCCCAAAGCGGGGTGTCCGCCCAGGGCCAGTAGGCCTCTGTATCTTCTTTTGCCAATATTGGCCATCCTCTGGACAGTCATCCCTGCCACACCCAGCCAGCCAGGTCACATGGTTGGAAAGGCCACCCAGAGGGATCACCGGGATAACCTGGGACCCAGACAGGTGAGCCATCCTCCTTCCACAAATGACCTTGATGGCAAAGCCAGGATCGCACCCACTCCTCAGTGAAGGGCAACCAGTCCTGAGACCGATGTTTTCCCTTGAGAGAAGCACATGCTGCAGGCCTTTCATTACCGCCTCATAAGTATTACTGGTCCAACTGTGTCAGTGTGGCACAAACTCTGCCACACGATGCGCGAGTCCAACATGGAGGGTTATACGAAGACCCATGGCCAGGGTGTAGAGATCCCGAGTTGGGTTGCCTTAGGGCCTGCCTTCTGGATAGTTGTGGGCAATCTTTCCCATAAACCTCTGTTACATGCTTCATCCACCCAAAAGAGGTCAAACAGACTAAGCAGACACCAAGTGTTAGGGATCACTACAAGTCTTCCCCACCAAGTAGTGATCTCAGCCCAAAGATAAACCAGTTACTATGACCTCCACACAAGCCGCAGAAGATGGAAAAACCAGGGGGATGGAGGTGTCCGATTGCACATACAAGTGATGGCATCAATAAGGTCATAAGGGATTAGGTCTGACGCTGCAGTCAGGTCTGAGGGTGGAAAACTGTAACTCTCTCTATAACATGGTGGCAGACATCACCTGTTCCACGTCCATACGACGTCTGCCTTCAAGGACAAGTGTCGTCTTGAGGAATGCACAGTTGTCCATCCCTCAGGGAGAATCTGGACATCTTGTCCCCTCCATTAACCAAACATCCTGCTCTGTTCCCATCTTACTCCCTCATACTCACTGTCTACTGGACCCTGTGTCCTCATCCGTGAAGGTAGAGAAAGCTCTTTCTAGCCTTAACCCTATCTCGGTCACGTGCTCACGTTCTCAAATGTCAGTCAGCGACGCACTTATCGCAGATAAAAACGGGATGACACCTATTCATTTAAGTCTTATGTAAACCCACATGCAGAGAAGGAGAATGAGACACATAGAAAGGAATATAGGGGAAATACCCCTGGGTACTCACCTGGTAGCAGCTGGATAAGATAACCAGGGAACCACTGGTTGGCATGGATGACCCACAAAATATATAACGGAGAAGAAAGTAAATATGTATGGATTGTTTTTTTAATGCCATGAACAAACTTTCATGCATCAGGGATGATCAAGGTTGTGGTCAAGTTTCAACGAAATTGTGTGTGTGATTTCAGAGATTTTGGGGGGCAACCCCCCTGTCGGCCCCCTTAGACCCCGATTTTTCTTGTCATGATGAAACTTTGGTGCATCACGGGTGATGAAGATTTTGTTGAAGTTTCATTGGAATTGATTATGTGGTTTCTGAGAAGAAAGCAAATACCTCTTTTGAGGGGATACTCCTCGTAGACTCCCCTAGACCCCGACTTTTTTATGCCTTGAACAATCTTTGGTACATCATGGGTGATGAAGGTCTTCATCAAATTTCATCAGAATTGTGTATATAGTTTCTGAGAAGAAAGAAAATATACATATTTTAGGGGGGTGGCAACCCTGCCCCAGCCCTCCACCCCCCTCCCACCCTGTAGACCCAATTAGACCCCAAATTTTTTTTTATGGCGTGAACAAACTTTGGTAAATCATAGCTGATGAAGGTTGTGGTCAAGTTTCATCGAAATTGTGTGTGTAGTTTTGGATAAGAAAGCAAATACACAATCTGGGGGTCATCCCCCTTACATCCCTTTAGACCCCGATTTGTCTAATGTCACAAACAAATTTTGTTACATCACGGGTGATGAAGATTGTAGTCAAGTTTCATCGGAATTGTGTGTGTAGTTTCTGAGAAGAAAGCAAATATCTCTTTTTTTAGGGGTGGGGGAACCCCCCCCCCCGCAAACTCTCTCCGTTGACTTCCTCAGACCCAGATTTTTTAATGCCATGAACAAACTTTCGTAAGTCATGGTTGTTGAAGGTTGTGGTCAAGTTTCATCATGATTGCATGTGTAGTTTCTGAGAAGAAGGCAAATACCTATTTTGGGGGGGGAGGGGGGACAACCCTTGTTGACTCACTGAGGGCTCGATTATTTTTTTTTTAATGCTGTGAACAAACTTTGGTACACACACAGTGATGAATGTTTTGGTAAAGTTTAATTGAAATTGCATGTGTAGTTTCAGAGAAGAAGTTGAAAGTATTTGTGGACGGACAGACGGACGGACTGAAGGACTGACGATGCGCCATCCCATAAGCTCCCCGGAACTATGTTCAATATGAGCTAAAAAATAAAAGATGCGAAGTGGAGAGGGGAGTAGGCTGTCCTAAGCCAATGAGGGTCATGGGTTATTTCCGGTCAGCTGAGCTGTCTCTTTCTGTCCCACGTATGCGTTCACCAAGTGGGGTGCTCCAAGCATCGCATTGTAACTCAGCTGGAGGGGGGAGTAGGCAGACTCAAGAACTCGACATGTCAGGTCAGGCATGGGAGCATGTACCTACCGGAGTAGCACATCGCCACATTCACTTTCTGCCAGTACTTCAGAGACCTCCATCTGGACATCCCCCAAGTAGATGCCTGGCCCATCCCATCTCCTTGAGATGCTGAACAACCTGCTGCAACCACGAGGCACTTGGTTGACCTGTTGGCCTCCTCCACTCATGAGGCTCCCACACTGAGAGAATCTGGTGAGTAGGATCAGCGTCAGGAAAACGAGCCACAAATCCATATAATACAGCTGCAGCTGATGCTCACAGACTATGTAGGAAACAAATTTCATTTGAGTATCTCTCAGCAACTGCTCACTGGACACAATGTCCGACCAGCAAAAGCCAAGGATTCTCCAAAGAGACCTAGTACCAAAGGAATTAAGTCTCTATCTCAGATCCCTGGTCAGAGTCCAAGTCTCACATCGATAGAGCAAGACTGGAAGCACCAAGGACCTGAGGACTCGGACTTTCGTCCTCTTGCACAGGTACCAACCGTGCCACACCCCATGATCCGGTGAATCAATGACACCCCAGGCCCGACCCAGACATCTATTGACCTCTGGTTCACAGCCAGCGACAACATGAATATCACTGCCAAGGTAAGTGAATCTCTCCATAAACTCAACATCCTCACCACAAACAGGTACAGACAAGATAGCAGCATCAATTATGTCAGTGAAAGCCTGGATCTTAGTTTTGACCCAGGAAACCCATAATCCCAGCGGTTATGACTCCTCATTCAGCACCACAAGGACCCTCAGAAGGACATCCCGAGTCTCCGCAAAGATGACTGCATTTTCTGTGAAATCAAAGTCAGAGATCTTGACATTCCCAAACGATGCACTGCAGCTTGAACTCTCCGACATCCTTCCCAAGATCCGTCCATATAATTGTTGAAAAGTGTGGGGGCCAGCATACACCCCTGAAGAACTCCAGTAACAACTGGAAATAAGTCAGAGATTGAATCACCACATCTCACAGCACTCTCAGTTCCAGAGTATAGTTCAGATGTCAGATTGATCAGCTTTGGTGGCACCCCAGGAAGACCAAGAATCCTCCAGAGGGCAAAGCGATTCACTGAATCAAACGCTTTGCAGAGATCAACAAAGGCTGCAAGCAGACGCTGCCGAAAAACTTTCATCTGCGTTCGGTGAGGACCCAAACAGGAAAGATACGGCCATTCGTTGATCTCTTTGGTGGAAAGCCTGACTGCTCTGGGCGCTGGTGCTCAAGAAGATGGTGGCGAACCCCATCAAGAATTATCTGAACAAAGACCTTGCCCGGCTCTGAGAGCAGCGTCACCCCTCATTAGTTGTAGTCCTGGCGATCACCCTTCCTTTTCCAGAGAGGGAAAACAAGGCCCCTCTTTCAGTAAATTGGGATGATACCTGTGTTCCAGGCAGAGCACAGAACCTCATGAAATGACACGAGTACGGCATTTCCACCAACCTTGCGAAATTCAGCATGGATGCCACAGATCCCAGGAGCTTTACCCATTTCAACAGGTTCACCGCACCCTGTGTTTCCACCAAAGAAACTGGATCACAGTTGATTGAAGGGCCAGCAATTGGGATAGTAACACCCCTGGCATCCAACTCAATAGCTGGTGGATCAGCCTCGTGCAGCCACTCTAAGTAACTGTCCCAGCAGGCCTTCACTTCTGAGTACTCTGCCAAGAGCCAACCACCCACGGCTTTAACTGCAGTCCATTTAGGGAAGGGCTTGGAGGAACGCAATGCGTGAATTACCCTGTAAGCAGGATGAGAATCACTTGACCACAGGTGATGCTCTACCCCCTCAAAGATTCCTCGCACATATGCCTCCTTGTCCTCCCTCAGCACACGTACAGTTTTACATTTCAGCTTCCTGAACAGCTCAGCTCTGCCATTCAGTCTGGCCCTGCGACTCCAATCAATGGTGTCCAGTATCCCTTGAGAGACAAAATTTTTCTTCGCCATTCCAAGACATTCACCAGCAACAACGATGGTGGTCTTGAAGGCACTCCACAACTCTTCAGGATTTCCCAAAGCACCCAGACCCCCCAAATCCCCACTCAAGGTGTTCGCAAACTCCTCAGCTTGGCTACCCTCTCATCTTTGATCTTTCCAACATCCAGCATAAGCTGGGATGGTACCATTCTCCCAGATTTAATCTGCAACTTCAGAGTTGTGACAACAAGCCTGTGATCGATATTGAAGAACTGAGCATCATGGTATACCCTGCAGTCCTCATCATCCTCCAGCGCCATCAATGAGCACATGGTCAATCTCCTTTGCCACACCACCAACGTTGGAATACCAACTGAGTGATGAGCCTGTGGGCGCTTAAACCATGAACCGGCCACCCTCAGTCCATGACTTGTTGCAAAGTCAAGGAACTTAGTGCTGTTCTGGTTCACGTTTCGAGACCCATGGGGACCAAGACATGTCTCATATCCATCTCTATCAGTGACAGTCTATCCATTGAAATTCCCCAAGATGAGAAGACTATCTCACCTGGGGGCACTGATTTGAACATGCTATCGAATGCGTTCTTCACTGTGAGATCACTCGCCTTCGTCGGAGCATATGCAGAGACCAGCGAAACGACACCCAAGGAGTGACGAATCCTAAGTCTCATAATACGCTCGTTGACCGGTGTTACCTCAATTATCATTGGAGTCAGCTTATTGAACACAGCGACAGCAACTCCTTGGGCATGGGAACCATCAGAGTGACCAGACCAATTGTAGGTGTAACCACCCGCCATGATCTCACCACTATCCTGTCTCAGAACCTCATAGAGTGCTGCAATACCTATGTTCAAACGCTTGAGCTCAGATGATAACAGAGACAGGTGATCATCCTCTCTAAGTGATAGGATATTCCAGGCACCCACCCAAAGGGACCACCTCAGATTAACCTAAGGAGACCACAATCTGGTGGATGACATCTCAGCACCACCCTGACAAACACTACCGTAATCTAACCCAGGAAGGTTACCCCGTGGTTTTCCCCTTGTCATCAAAGAGTGGGGGTCCCAAAGGATTTGCCTCAATCCCGTCATCTGGTGAGCTGCCAGGCGAAGGGCAGCTGCACAGGAAGTACTCTCCACAGAGTGGGCGTTTAATTTCCTTTGTGGTTTTCTTGTGTTTTGTGTAGTGAAGGATTTTACAGTGGCCAGAGTGCAAATCCTGCCACTAACCTCCTAAAAAAAAAAAGTAACCCAACTGCAGGAGGACGTCTGCAGACACAGTTGGGCACAAGATATGGATGGCCATTGGCTCACAAGTAGCTCCTCCGCCCTTTGACAGGTTTTGTTTTTTATCCTGCTGGGTGTCCATATCCAAACACCCTCCTCACTAGGAAACCTGGTGGGTGAGTTGGTTTAGTTGCCGACAACCCGACCATGAAACAGGATAGTACAGGTTTACATGATGCCTGTAGCAAGTCACAGATCACATCCCCTTCAGTAAATCACTTTATTTCTAAGCTTGGCTTCACCAGTCTCCTATTTCTACATCATAATATCTCCTATCTCTACATCATGATAAACTAAGTCTGTTTGGCCATGTACCTCCATCACCAAGTAAGAAAGTCATCAATTAAATCTGAGACTTCAACTTGCCATTAGGATCTCAAATTTCCCAATATCTGATTTAACTACAATTAACACCTCCTTGTTGGTCAACATCGAGACAGAATGGCACCAAGACTGCAGCCCTTTTGGTGCTGGAATAGATTACACACGGCCCCCTTGGTAGTGGTTATCCGGAGGTCAGACCAAATTCAAAGGGTTGGGGAACAGTTTACAATCTGGAGTTGATAAGAGTGCGAAGATACTTGGACAGAGTTTAAAGCCCGAAGCGAAGATACTAGGAAAGAGTTTAGAGATGCATCTGCACACACATTTCATTTAATTGAAGCCAGACTTTCAGATGCCAATATAATTGTTTATATTTGAGAATCCCTTCGCTAAATAAAATACATGTTTGGGTACATAGACGTAAAATACATGTTGTATTCAAATACTTTTCCCATTAAAGGGTTCTAACAATGCATTGTGCTATATGCTAAAAAAAAAACCCATTTACTTTTTCAAGTTAATTATCAATCAAGTTTAATTGGCAACATGTTATCTTTTTATCACCCTTAAACCCATTATGCTAATTTTGGAGAAATTTGCATCCACAACCCAAAATACCCTTTAAGACCACAAGTCCCAAAATACCCTAAAACACCCCCAAATGCCTTGAGATCCTTCACCCTAAAGACCTTTAAAGACCCTTAAGATCTCCAATACCCTTGAGATTCTTAAGATCCATAATAAAGACCTCAAAGATACCTATGACCCTGAAGATCCCTAAGACCCTTTAGCAGCCTTAAGATCTCAAAGAACCATAAGACCCTTGAAGACTCCAAACACCCTAAAGGCCCTTTAAGATGCCAAATAATGCTTTGACCCTTTAAAACCCTGAAGACCTTTAAGACTCTTAAGACCTCTATGACCCTTGAAGACCCCAAGACCCTTCAGCACTCAAGGAACCCTGAGATATTAAGCCTCTTAAAGACCCCTAAGACCCTTCAGGCCACGAATACCCTTCATACCCTTTAAGATCTATTAAGACCCTTCAGGCCCCAAAGACGAATAAGTGCTCCAAGACCCTTTAAGATTTTTTGAGATCCCAAAGACCTTTAAGACCCCTAAGACACAGAAGACGCTTTAAGACCCTGAAGACCCATAAAGACCCTTGAAACCCTGAATAATCTTTAGACTCTTAAAACATTTTAAGACCCTTTCAGGCTCCTAAGTCCCAGAAAACCCCTAAGACTCTTACGTCCACTTAAGACTCCTAACCCTAAAGACCCTTTCAGACCCTAAATATCCTTTAAGACCCATAAAGATACTTAAGACCCTGAAGACCCTAAAGACCATTTAAGACCCTGAAGACCCTTTAAGACCTCAAAGACCCATAAAGATCCTGAAGACCCTTTAAGATCTTGAAGACCCATAAAGACCCTTGAAACCCTGAATAATCTTTAGGCTCTTAAAACATTTTAAGACCCACAAGACCCTTTCAGGCTCCTAAGTCCCAGAAGACCCCTAAGACTCTTATGTCCATTTAAGACCCCTAACCCTAAATACCCTTTAAGACCCATAAAGATCCTTAAGACCCTTAAGACCATTTAAGACCCTGAATACCCTTTAATACCTCAAAGACCCATAAAGATCCTGAAGACCCTTTAAGACTTTGAAGACCTACAAAGACCCCTCATCCCCTTTAAAACCCCAAGACCCTTCAAGACCCCAAATACTCTTTTAGACTCTGCAGACCCTTTAAGACCCTTTTCAGCCTCAAAGACCCTTTAAGACCCTGAAGACCCAGAAGACACTTTAAGACAATAAAGACCCTGAAGACCTTAAAGACCCCTAAGACCCTTAACACCTCAAAGACTATTGAAGACCCATTACACCCATCAAAACCTTAAGACCCCTAAGACTCAGAAGACCCTTTAAGACTAAGTCCCAGAAGACCCATAAAGACCCCTAAGACTTATGTCCATTTAAGACCCCTAACCATAAACACCCTTTAAGACCCTGAATACCCTTTAAGACCCATAAACATCCCTAAGACACTAAAGACCCTGAACAGCCTTTAATACCCTGAAGACCCGTAAAGACCCTTAATATCTCATTAAGACCCTTTAAGACCCTTTAAGACCCCTCATCCCCTTTAAAACCCCAAGACCCTTCAAGACCCCAAATACTCTTTAAGACCCTTAAGAACCATAAGACCCTTTAAGACCCTCTAATACCCCAAATGCCAATAAGACCACTATGACCCTTTAAGACCCCTAATACTCTAAAGACCCCTAAGACTCCTAAGACCCTTAAGACCTCAAAGACCCATTAGACCATAAAGACTCCTAAGACCATTTAAGACCCTGAAAATCCATAAAGACAGTGAAGACTCATAAAGACCCCTAATACACTTCAAGACCCATAAGACCTCAAATACCCATTAGACAAAGACTTTTTAAGACCACTAAGACTGTTTAAAACCCCTAAGACCCCTTAAGATCCTTGAAGACCTTTAAGACCATTAAGGCCTCAAAGCCCATTAAGAGTATTTAAGACCCCAACACCCTTAAACACCCTGAACATCTCTAGGACTCCTTGAGACCAAAAAACCTTTAAGACCCCAAAGACCAATAATACCCCTATGACCCTTTAAGACTCCTAAGACCATAAAGACCCCCAAGACTCTTAAGACCCCTGACCGTTAAGACTCTTCCTGACCCCGAAGTCCCTGAAGACCTATAAATACCCCTAAAACCCCATAAGATTCTTTAAGACCCCTAAGACCCTTTAAGGCCCCAGAGACCCTTTAAGGACCATTGGGACTTCAAAGATCCTTTAAGTCCTATAAAACACACAAAACCCTTTAAGACTCCGAAAATCCCGAAGACCGCTAAGTCCCTTTAAAACCACTAAGACCCTTCAGATTCTTACGACCCCAAGATCCTTTAGAGCCCAAAGACCCTTAAGAACTCTAAGAATCTTAGTCTCTTATGAAGGAGAACCCAAAAGCATTTTTTTTCTGAAAACCATTGAAAATCATTAATCACTGTAATTTGAAGGGAAAAAAAAATTGAATTTTTTTTTGCCAATGACAGTGTCAAAAAAGTCCTCATATCCAAAAAGGCCATACACGTTGGAGTGTTGATTTTGGATTTCGCCAGTGACGTCACCCTGAAGCCATATTTATATGAACGGTGGTTTCCATGGAGAAATGGTGCATGTTGAGCTCGGATTCCGATACTGATTCCACCGTCATTAGCAACACTGAAGGTATGTTGAAACAGATCAGTGGGATTTTGAAGAAACTAATGGAGACAAAATTACTGATGGAAAAGCTTTCACGGGAATTATGGAGCCCTGTCATTTCGAGCTTTATGTGAGCGACTCAGAGGAAGAAGGTGGAAGTGTTGGTGAAGATGAAAATGCTGGTCACGTGATCACTTCATCTCGATGGGGTTTGATATTATGTTCAATTAACGGTTTAGAAGGGAGGAATTTTGTATTAATTGATAAATCGGTTTCTATATTACTCGAGCAGAAATGCCCATCATTGCCTGACAGCACAGACCCCGCTCAGGCAGACTCGGACACCACGGACAAAATGGGCAGACTCAGACACTGATGACAAAATGGGGGACAAATGCTTTGACCCACGTTACAGGCTGACCAGGTGTTTTGTATACCTGTTTTATGGGATTGCCCCGTTTTTTGCTTTTCTCGGATGCTATTTCTGTCCGTGCCCTTCCCCGTCATGTCCGGGAGGTGTCGATATCCGTCTCCAGTGGATGGGGGGTTGTGGAGGGGGGATGAGGGGTGTGGGATGGTTTTAGGTATTATGGGGGTGATGGTTGTGAGGGGATGGTGGAGGGGGGGAGGTGTGGGATGGTTGTGGGTATTGTGGGGCGTGGTGGAGGCAGGGTGGTGGAGGGGAGGGGGGGTACCCTGAAAGTTTCAACATCCGAGGTCAAATTTTCTCGGAATCTGTCAAATCTATTTCTTCCACTTAATCATGGGTATGGCATCCTCTTTCAGTTGTTGCAGATAACAAGAAGATGCAGCCATCGCTGTTGTTTCATAACGGTGCTCTGTGACATGTTTTGAGGCCAAAAGCAAACATTTTCTAGGTCTCATCCACACTCAGGTATTTTAGACAAACCTCGTCCAATTTCTGGCAAAGTTAGGGTGTTTCAGCCATTGGTGTAGCATGAAACCATCCCGGTTTGTATTACTATCCAAGCACCAAGGATATTACTATCCGGCTGTGAGCCAGAGGTCAACAGACGTCTGGGTCGGGCCTGGGGAGTCATGGATTCACTGGATCATGGGGTGTGGCGCTGCTCATACCTGTGCAGGAGGACAAAAGTCCGAGTCTTCAGGTCGTTGGTGCTTCCAGTCTTGCTCGATGGATGTGAGACTTTGACTCTGACCAGGCATCTGAGATGGAGACTTAATTCCTTTGGTACCAGGTCTCTTCGGAGAATCCTTGGCTATCGCTGGTCAAACTTTTTGACCAACGAGCGGTTGCTGAGAGAGATTCAAATGAAATTTGTTAACTGCATAATCCGTGAGCGTCAGCTGCTGCTGTATGGACATGTGGCTCGTTTTACTGACACTGATCCTGCTCACCAGATTCTCTCAGCGAGGGAGCCTAGTGAGTGGAGGAGGCCAATGGGCCGACCACGTGCCTCGTGGTTGATCAGCATCTCAAGGAGATGAGGATAGGCCAGGCATCTGCCTGGGGGATGGCCAGACGGATGCCCCTGGAGTACCGGTGGAAAGTGGATGCAGCGATGCACTGCTCTGGTGCATGCTCACATACCTGACCTGACCATGGATGCGTCGATTCGGAATATTTGTGGAAAATCGAAAATGATTCGCCGTTTGAGATGTACCGTAACCTGGAGACAATACCAATCTGGTGGTCTACTTCTGTATGATGTTATGGATAATCTGACAAAGAACACTATTTCGACTTTTAATCGCAAATTTACCAACTTTATAATTCGGAAAGAGACGTATCATATCTATTTTGTAGGATATCGAGGGATATATTATAGCGTCGAGGTGGTCTGAGCATTTGGGTTCCCATTTAAGACCCCAAAGACACCTAAGGCCCTTCAGGACACTTAAGACCCCAAGACCCTTTGTCATGACGATGGACACAATTGGATTTATTAGCACATGCACACAACATACACAAGCCAGATAAATATAACTAACTAGACGACCCGTGAACCCGTTGAGTTCCTGTTGTGACAGCGGTTGATAAAAAAAAAATTTCAAGAAGAAAAAAAAGATAGCTCCAGCGTATATACCGTTGAGGTTGTTTACTTTGATCAAATTCTCCTGAAGAGTACTTGACTGAATCAGGAATTGATTTTTTAAATAATTTATTCGTTGCCAAATTTGAACGAAACTTGATACTGCGCACCGTAGGAGAATGGTGAGTAAGGTGGCCCTAAAATTTGTGCTATCATGTACCATTTTGGCTGTATTTCGGGAACATACATACATACAAGATGAGTTTTAGTAATTTTTGGATGAAGTAAGTATATAATTCAGCAAAATCATGACATCCCCCCCTTTCAGTATAAAGAGCAATGGACTGAAAATAGTAAGAGCAGGTTTACATTCCCTGAAAATAGCAAAAACAAACTTTATAACCCCAGGAAATTGTTATATATATATATATATATATATATATATATATATATATATATATATATATATATATATATATATATATATATTGTTACGGTATTCGCGCCCGCCGGCGTGCTGACGGCCACGTAACTCGAATCGCGGCACGTCGCCCACCGGACGGACAATCCAGTCGTGACCCTCTCGGACTAACGCCGGGAACCAGTCACGGGTGGACCTTTCGGTCTCACCGCGATCGAGCCAATCGGCCCCCGCGTGGGATAGGGTTGCTCGCCAAATTCGACCGACCTAAGTACCCACACGGAGGGTAGACCGGGCGATCGCGACCGGGCGACATGGGCCACTTAAGCGACCCATTCCGTACTATCGGGATAACCGAGCGGTGTTATCGTCGGCCTCGACGGTTCGATTAATTATCGGGCGTATTCAGCCCACTACCAACCCTTTACGTGAAGCAAGATGAGGATTCAATGAAAGAAATGACGAAGCGAAGCGGGAAACAGTTCAACATAAAGCACATTTATTCGCGATGAACGGAAAGCACACATACAATTCCACCAAAAGCACATAGAAAAAGAAGAAGAAACACAATGCAATTTTACACAAAAAGCAAATGTAAAAGCGAAGACACAATGCAGAGCTAATACCGACTACCGAGCACACGGCAACACTTATACAATTCTACTTCACAGACGGCGCCGACAACACATATTCCCAAAGCAAAAGAAAAGAGAACCACCCTCCAGGATGAGGCGGGCCTGGGGCCGAGACCGGGTCGGGCCTACCCGTCTGATGATGAGGCGTGAAGCGGCGATGGTGCCCCAACTCCGCGGGCCTCGCGGACAGTGTCTGGTAGGGGGTGGGAAGGGGGCCCCCTTGGTCGCACTATCTCAGCGCGGGGGGAAACAGGAGGGGGTTGCTGATGCTCGGGGAAAGGAGGATTTTTACTCTGTCTCGGGTCCCGCGACGAGCGTCTCCACCTCGACCAGGTCGCGCCGTCGGCCTCCCTGGTGTGCAGCTCCCGGCACCGACGCGGGCACCCCCTCGTCTGCCCTCGCCGCCGCCGCCTCTCCACAGCTCCGTCCTCTTCGCTCCGACTCCAACTCCGAACTCTTCCTCCTGCGAACTCCTTCCAACGCACACACGACGACAACGCACACGACGACCCCTTTCTGACGAACGCAGCCGCTTATATAAGCCCCGTGGCTTCGCCTTTGACCCCCTGCCTTCGACCTTTCACCTCGCTCCCCATTGGCCCGAGAAAAAGTGGGCGTGAATGCTTTTTGATCCATGAATTTGCATATAGCGACCGCCCTCCAACGCCCTGGAGGCGGGGCCAAATCGCCCCTCGCTCACCGATTGGACGGAACAAAAGTGGGCGTGTGTCGTTTTTGATCCGTTTTTGGAGCGGAAAGTCCGTGGTTTTGTACACGCTGTTCGGTGCGCGCCCTGCACGAGTCCAATACCGGTACCCACAAGCGGCGCAAGAACGGTGGCGATGCGACGGTTGCGAGGGTTGACGGTCAAGGTCGTGGCTGTTGTGGTGAAGCGGCGTTGTGGTGGGTGGTTGATGTTGTGATGACTGTTGAGACGCGGTTGGCGGTGGTAATCATGGCGGTTGGTCCAAAATAAAGATAGTAAAAGAAAAACGGCTATCCTGAAGAGTCGCAGCACGCATGAATGACATTTATTCCCTCTAGACAACGGGTTTGGGCCTAACTACACATATACTTACCGAGATATCTCACCTTAGGGACCTGAATGGTGGTTTGCGAATTTGGTAACCACAACAATATATATATATATATATATATATATATATATATATATATATATATATATATATATATATATATATATATATATATATATATATATATATATTCTGGGTCCATGTGAAGGTTACCTTATTACACTCCTGACTCAGCTATCATACTCATTGCTGCGCTACAAGACTGTGATAGAACATGGTCCTTCAGCCTTTATGGCAAGGCCCTTGAACACTGTGATCCACAGCTACGAGGTTGAGATGGGGAATTCAAAGCATTTGGTGGTGGAGTTGGTGCCATGTCCACAGTTCTCTGAGCTTCCTCTGAAGGAATGTTCAATTCTCCAATGTCCGGAAGTGGGACAATGGTCACTGATTCAGAGGGACATTTCCACAGGTGTTGCCCGTTGCGGTGGTAGGATCTACAGTTGGCCAAAGTATCTAGGTACAACCTTGGTGTGGAAAGTTTGCTAGATAAGACTACAGGTACCCAGCCCAGTCTGGTCTTGACATGGGCAGCATCACCCCCTTGGAGGTACATGAGAGGTTTTGCCACTCTATCATAGAATTTGGTGTGCAGCTTCTGATGATCCTGGAGCTGCCGACAAGCATCTGGCATGACACCTGGCTGGAGGCTTTTTTGTACACAGGTAACTGATATCTTAGCCTCATGTTCATCAAAAGTTGAGCTGGAGTGTGTCATTCTGCGAATCTGAGAGTTGCGGTTGGCAAGGATTGTTAGTTTAATGTCAGTACCATCTTCATGTGCCTTTCGCAATGCCAGTTTCATTGTCTGAATTGCACACTCAGCTTGACCATTGAATTGCAGATATTTTGGGGATGAGGTTGTGAACGTTATTCCCCATTCCCGTCCAAAGTCCTTAATTTCTGCGCTACCAAAGGGCATATTGTTCGTGAATACCTCCTCCGGAATGCCATGGCGGGAAAAGTTCGCTTTCATTGCTGAAATGACCAAGGTAGCCATGAGCTCATTTAGCTGTGACATCTCAGAAAATTTTGAGAAGTAGTCCACCAGAATGAGATGGTCTTTTTCACCGAAGTGAAATATATCGGCACCCAGCTTCTGCCATGGGTGGTCAGGGACGCTGTGTGGGATGAGTGGCTATTTCTGATTGGCAGGCCGAAATCTAGCACAGACCTCACACTCAGCACCACATGATTCTATGTCTCTTGACATGCCTGGCCAGTATAAGACAGATCTTGCACACGCCTTACACCTCCCAGCTCCTGGATGCCCTTCTTGAATTCGAGCAAGCATGTCCTGTTACATTGCGGCTGGAACGATGATCCGCTCACCACAGAACAGCAAGCATTCAGACTGATGGATGTTCTCCCAAACAGGCCAGAACAGTTTCACCATCAGAGACAATCTGGTTCAATGCTCAGGCCAGCCTGCGTGATGGTTGTGCTGAGCCATTGAAATGCTGGATCAAGTGATGTCTCACATTGCAGTACCTTCATTCTGCCAGTGCTGACTGGAAACTCAGCGACCAAATGATGTACGTGAAGGTATATGTCATCTTCCAGCATCTGATCACACAGTGGCAAACTATATGGCATTCTGGAGAGTGTGTCTGCGATGTATCGATATTTTCCTGGGATGTACCGCACCGACACCGTGTATCGGAGCAGGCGAAACATCATGACATGAAGTCTGGGTGAGAGCAGGTGGCTTTTTGACGATAGCCACCAACGGTTTATGGTCGGTGAGAACAGTCGTATCAAACCCGTAGATGTACTGGTGAAAACGCTCTTCCCCGAATGCGATTCCATGAAGCTCCTTCTCTATCTGGGCGATGTTCTGTTCGGAATGTATTCGAATGTATTCGGAGAGGCATATGCTACCGGATGCCCTTCCTGCAGCAGGCAAGCATCCAACCCATCTGAAGATGCATCAATTTCAACGACTGCAAGCTTTTCAAGGTCAAAGAGCTTCAACACCAGCCACTTGATGATTGAGGATTCAACACTGGCATACACACACTTTGGCATACACCCCCTTCACCCCCATGCATTTTGTCATTTTTGAATGGCCCCTTTACCACAGCTGTTTTGTCCATTTTCTTATTTTCCATTCGAGTAGAATTATCTCCAATCTTCGTGGGGATCGTGTTGGCTTTTAATCTCTTCAATTTACTCATCCCAAATTGGTAATACAGGCCCCGGTGTCATACGAATTGTTTTCAAAATGGGCGCTGCAAATGACGCTTGAAGCAGTTGGGCCATGCTACTTTCCTTTGGTCAGCTTTACTTTGACTGTCCGAATTTTCCTGACAGCTGGATCTTTTGGGAAAACATACATACTCGCATGATCTTTGGTTGTACAGTTTTGCTACAACCAGCAACAATGCATCGAGATGGCATTCTCACTACTTTTACAAAGTGCAGAGCACATGTACGCCATAGTTAAACATACGTCCCACAGTAAAAGTATCCTTGAGATGAGGTGGCAGGTCACATGATATATGACGTAATCACGTTGCCATTTTGGGGGTGGGGGTGGGGTCAATCGAGTGAACAGGGACACCAAAAAGCATTACCAACTTTGTTTCATGATAATAATTCGAGAAAAAAAAACGATCAAGTGTTAAGTGAAGCCATATCTATTCATTAAACCAAACAAGAATTTCTGATTCTGTGGGCCTTCAAGATCCTGAAGAACCTTGAGATCCCAAAGACTCTTAAGACCCTTTAGACCCCTAAAACTCCCAAAAACCCATTATAATCTGAACACGATCTAATACCATTTACAACCCTAAGATTCCATAGACCCTATACAGTGCCTATAGAATGTCTACAACCCTCTTTCAAAATTTTCACCTTTTGTTGCCTTATAGCCTGGAATTAAATTGCATTAAATCAGACTTTTCCCACCTTTATTTACACATCATAACCCACAACTTCCAAGTGAAAAACAAACTCTACAAACTTCAGAAAATTAAAGAAAAAAAATACAAAACTAGAATGTCTCAGTTGGATGTGTCCACCACCTTATAATAGAAATTGTAAATTATCTCAGGTGTAACCAATCACCTTCAAAATCACACAAGTTGATTGGCCTCCACCTGTGTTAAATTGTAGTGACTGATTATTATTTCAGAATAAAATCAGCTGTTCCTGTAGGTTTCCTCTGCTGGGTAGTGCATTTCAGAGCAAAGACTCAACCATAAACCCTAACGAGCTTTCAAAACACCTCCGGGATAAAGTTGTGAAAAGGCACAGATCAGGGGATGGGTATAATAATTATTTCAAAGGCCTTGAATATCCTTTGGAGCACAGTCAAGATAATCATTAAGAAGTGCAAGGTGTATGGTACCACCAAGACCCTGCATAGATCAGGCCGTCCCTCTAAACTGGATGACCAAGCAATGAGAGACTGATCAGAGAGGCCACTGTGGAAGTCAAAATAATTATATTCATTTATTCTCAATCATATTCACTTGTTGCTGGTACTTTTTAATTGAATAAAGTATAAGATAAGGTCTTACTTTTGTACTGGAGTCAAATGACTGTCTTCAGTAAATCCTGCCCCTCTCCGACAGTCTTATGAACTCCATAGTAATATGGATGAATATGCAAGTTAAGTAGAATAATATCTTGTGAAATCCTATTTGCTTTTATCTAACTGAAATACAACTACTATCTCCAATGTTTAAATGGATCTGTCCAACTGGTGAAGAGAGAACAGGCACACCATTTTCTAAGGGGAATTCAATAACTCTGGAAGACTGCTGGGAGCAGGCACCTTGTTGTCTGGAAGAAATTAAATAACTCTGTTGGCTTCTGGTGATAGAGGCCTTGCTAACTGCATGAAAACAGGCTGGGTGCTTTGAGTATTTCATTATTATATTTTAAATGGAATACATGTTCAAAGTAATGGGCTCATGTTTCCCTCCACTCTCTCCCTGTCTCCTGTCTTAGCCTTATCACTCTTTCCTCAAGGCCAACCTGATATTGACCCTGCAACTGCCGAGGGTGTGTGTTTTTTCCACTCCCACCCAAAGTGGCCATGTGTTGTAGTTATTAGTTATCTTGCCTTATGCCTGCTAGCCCTCCCTGTAATTGATTAATGCCAGATGTCCCACCCTTCCCTTTCTTTCCTGTCAAAATAGTATAAAGAGCATTGGTGCATGCATTTGAGTGGAAAGAGGGTCATGTGTGATATTGTTTGTTTCTTGTTTTTCCCTTTTTCTCCAAGTACATGTTTGTTGTTATTACATGGTTTCAAACTCCGACAGAGAAGAACTGAGTTCCTCCATTCCACCAAGAAGCCAATGGCAATTTGAAAGAGCTACAGGCCTTTATGGCAAAGACTGGTCACTGTTTGCATGTGACAGCAATCTCCCAAGCATTCCACAAGTCTGGCCTGTATGGTAGCATTGCAGGAAGGAAGCCATTACTAAAAAAAAAAGTCCACCTTGGGGGATCTGACAGAGATGTGGGGTCTGACGGAGTTCTCCAAAATTGTCCCATTTGAGGTATGCAAAAAAAACTCCGGAGATTCTGAAGCCATGTGGCAAAATGTCTTGTGGTTTGACGAAACCAAGATGGAACTTTTTGGCTTAAATGCAAAACATTACATTTGGCACAAACCCAACACAGCACATCACCCAAAGAACACCATCCATACTGTGAATCATGGTGGTTGCAGCATTATATTATGGGATGTTTCTCATCAGCAGGGATTGGGACACTTGCCAGCATCAAAGGGAAAATAGATGGAGCAAAATACAGAAAAATCCCAGAGGAAAACCTGCTGCCCTCTGCAAGAAAGTTGAAATTTGAACAACAGTTCACCTTTCAGCATGACAATAACCCGAAGCACACAGCCAAAGCTACACTGGAGTGGCTAAGGTAAAAAAGATAAATGTCCTTGAGTGGCCCAGTCAGAGCCCCGACCTAAATCGAATCGAAAATCTGTGGCATGACTTGAAGATTGCTGTCCATCAACAATCTCCACGCAACTTGGCTGATCTTGAACAGTTTTGTACAGAAGAATGGGCAAATATTGGCCAATCAAGGTGTACAAAGTTAGTAGAGTACACAGCTGTAATTGCTGTCAAAGGTTCTTCCACCAAGTATTAACTCAGGGGGGTGGACACTTGTCCAACCAAGATATTCTCGTTTTGTATTATTAATTAATTTTCTGAAATGTGTAGAATTCTTGGAGGTTTTGGGTTACGACGTGTAAATAAAGGTGGAAAAAGTCTGATTTAATGCAATTTATTTCCAGGCTAATATGGCAACAAAAGGTGAAAATTTTGAAAGGGGGTTTCTAACTGACTGTATATCCCATTCAACCCCTTAGTCCCGTAAGACCTTCTGTCTGAGGGCCATCTGCAATAACACTAGAGGGTCACCAGTCATAATCAAAAGGCCACCTCCACTGGTAAACCACTTCAGTACCAAGCTAAAGCCGCTGTCACACCTTGACGTTTTAGCCAGCGTATGGCAACGTATCAAAATGTACGTAAAACGCTGGCGTACGCTGAACTATTGATGTTTTTTCAGTTTTTGGCGCATTCATAATGAGTTGGATGTATGCATAACGTATTAGTAACGTACACAGAATGTTTCGATAACATATAGATAACTTATACCAACGAATGCTTAGCGTGTTGTTGGCATTCACAACCTATGCCCAACAATACTCTAACGTATGCATAGCGCGGCAGCATATCGCCGACGATCACATGGCGTAGCCTATTAAAAGGCTGCCGCTCGACGATTCAAATCATAACCGCAGTAGGCATCGAAGTGTCAAGCCGCTGTCACACCTTGACGTTTTAGCCAGCATATGAAAAATTTGCCGAATACGTTATGGGTAAGTTTTGTATACGTTAAGAGCACGCTGAAGCACGCTGGAATATGTCGTAGTACGCCGAGTACGTCGACAAATTTTAAGCATGCTGAAAATTTTTCGACGTATGCCAGCGTATGACGCACACGTTCCGCATATGCTGGCCATAAGTTGTAGGCACATTATGTCATCGTTGACACACGTCGACACACGCTACTTGTAAGTTACTCATTAGTCGAAACACGTCGAGGTAATGTTTAGCGTTCCCGAAACTTATTTCTAACCTATGAATAACGTGCTTTGAACCTATGAGTAACGTGCTTTGAACCTATGTGTGATGTATCTCCAACGCATATTGACGTATGTAGATGTATTTGACATCTTCCGGATGACCACAGAATGTGTTACTAACTTACAGCTACCGTATAATGGCGTATTGGCAGCGTTTAGGGGAATCGGTATATAAAAATTGGGTTCACACAGGAGGAACCCGTCAGTGTTCCAGACTCCATGTTTTTTTTTTTTCTTCGGAATGACGGTGATGTTGACACTTCGATTTCTAGTGCGGTTATGATTTAAATCGTTGAGCGGCAGCCTATTAATTATATTATATCATAACCGCACTAGAAATCGAAGTGTCAACATCACCGTCATGCCGAAGAAGAAGAAAAGAAAAAAAACCATGGAGTCTGGAACACTGACGCTAAACATTACCTCGACGTGTTTAGACTTCTGAGTAACTTACAAGTAACGTGTGTCGACATGCGTCAACGATCGCATAACGTGCCTACAACACGTTACTCATAGGTTAGAAATAAGTTTCGGGTATGCTAAACATTACCTCGACTTATGAGTAACTTACAAGGAACGTGTGTCGACGTGTCAACGATCGCGTAACGTGCCTACAACTTAAGGCCAGCGTTATGCGGAACGTGCGAGTCATACGCTGGCATACGTCGGGAAATTTCAAGCATGGAAAATTTGTCTCACAGCTCGGTGAACTATGACGTTTGCCAGCGTACTACGATGTATGTCAGCGTGCTCTTAACGTATACAAAACTAACTCATAACGTATTCGACGTGTGCCAGCGTTTTAGACAAATTTTTCATACGTCGGCATACGCTGGCTAAATCGTCAAGGTGTGACAGCGGCTTAACAGGGGCAAAATATGATTAATTGATTTTCTCTTTCTTTGTTTTTTCAGGTTCTACTCATGGTTAGGGGCAAAGAGAAAAGCCCCATGTGGCAAAGAGTAAACCATGTCCATGACAACAATTTCACCCCCATTAAAATAAAATGGGATATTTTCATGATTTTATTTTTGCCAAACCAGGAGTTTTAAAAGATATCAGATTGAAACTTGCACAGCTTATTTGTACCCATGTGTAGTATACTGTATGTGGATAAAATCTGGTCAAAATTAGTCAAAGGAAAAGGTCAAAGCAATCGAAAACATGTAAAACACCGACAAGGTGGGAATTAGAAAATGAATCATCAAAAAAAAAAAAAAAATCTTCTCCAGAACCGCTTCACAGATTGATACAAAACTTACTCCATCTGATCGATTAGCCATGGGACATATAGTTCACTGTTATTGATATTGAGGAATATCGCTGTTATTGATAATGGCTGGGTATCAAAAAAAAAAAAACTCTTCTTGTTAATGGTTTGCATGATTGCTGCATTTTATCACAGCACATGAAATAGGCATATTGGCAGCTTGAAACAAATCAAGGCTTTGTTTACCTTTTTTCACTTGTTTAGCTTGACAACCAATGTGGCGCCTGCACACTGTGTCATGGGTATTGAAATCTCTCTATAGCACAAGCATGATGGGCCAAATCATCATCATCATCAATATGAGCCTTTGTAATGCCATTAGCCCCTTGATCATTTTCATAGATAATTATTTTACTTATTTTAAAACCTAAAATCCACTTTTGAAATCTATTTGTGAGACACGTCCAAACTTGGAGTTCCCTTGGCTCAATGCCAGGACACACAGAGTATCGACAGCAACGACCAGATCACCTGCACTGTGTACGCAAATGTCGAGCAGTCCCTGCAAAAGCCAAGGATGAGTATGGAGCACAGAGTGAGCACCGCTGCGGTTGATGCACCCCGGCCTTGCACACAGGGAAGGGAATGGACCCGGAGATGTAGAGCAGCAGAAGCTGCTGGCTCAGGACCCAGGACCATGTGCTCCCCAACACGAACATGAGACTGAGTACATATCAAGCTCCAGTGCCCGGAGCACTTGGTTCATTCCGACCAGGTGCTCTTCTTCTTGGGCCTCGGTCCATCGGTCATAAACCCGGCGTCTTCCTTCCCCTTCTGCGACCACATTAGATTCCACCATTCTCGTGGGTCACCCCCGTTCTGACGCAGTGACATCATGGTCAGGGCCATGTTGAACAGATCAATGATGGACATGGAGAGATTCAGGTCACATGCCTTGGAAAGGCTCATCAAGTGAGATGCGTGCTCGGGCACGGCCACCCTGCACGCTACGTCTCGAGAGGAGGCCATGGCAAAACGTCTCCCATGTAGTCATGATGGAACAGATCCCTTGCCTACAACTACAACATGAAATCCAGCATGTGCACAAGCCAATACCATTCTCTTATTAAATGCTGCCTCCCAGTGCACTGCAGTATTTATTTCAGAGATAACTTATTTGGGGAAAGTTAATATTTATTGATACGAAACTAGCAGAAGTAGCCGGCATTGCTTGGGGAAATTCAACACGTACTCACTCGAGGCCTGAACACGGAGGTGTTGTTATAAACATGTGTAAAGCAACCTATTTAATAACAGGCGCATGTGTAAACACGAGAGTAATTAAATTTGTGTTGCTGACAACAAATCACGATATACAACTTCAACATACAATCTTCATAAAACATATCACTCAATCGCTTCTGGTAAAAACCCAGGCAGTGTATTAGCACAAGACCTGATTGAGGCCTAAAGGCCAATTATCTGATGTGAATTTTTCAATTTCTTTATTTCTTTGCAATTTGCATTTCAGATAAGGTAATGTCATCACGCACTGTCCCATCCGTCTGTCTCCTCTTTCGACTTCCCCGGCCAAACCACTGGGCTAATCTGGCTGAAAATTTGCAGCAACGTTCCTCTCCTGACTGATAACAGGAATTGCAAGCTCGTTCCGGTCACATGACTTTAAGTAGGTCAAAATTGCTGACTTAGTAAATTTCTTCAAAAGTCTTCTTCTCCAGACCCACCAGTCAGAATGCTACCAAATTTGGATTACAACATTAGGCCATGGTAGGGATGTGTTAGATTGCAGAGGTCATGCCGATCATGTGACCGCAAGTGTGTCAAAATGGCTGACCATCAATTTCTGGGAAAATTGTGTAAATTCCTTCAAAAAATCTTCTTCCCCAGACCCACCAGTCAGAGTGTTACCAAGTTTAGATTACAACATTAGGATAGGGTCCTGATGTTAAATTGCAGAGGCCATGCTGATCATTTGACTGGAAATGTGTCAAAAGGGCCGACTTTATCAACGTTTGGGAATATGTATGTATGTTCAAACTAAGTTTGGAATAATTTGGAATGTAAGGCAAGAATCTTGGCAACTTATGTTCAGACCAATAGAAAGGTTTCATTTGAGGGGTTGGATAGGATGGTTGGTGGGTGATGTGATGGAGATGGTGCAGACCAGTGGTTTCAGATCATTATCTTCGGCCCCACTTTGACTCATTCACATTCTGCTGAATGTGAGTGTTTATGTGGCTCCATCCTCCTCTTGTTCCTTGTTGAGGTCTCCATCCTCCTCTTGTTCCTTGTTGAGGTCTCCATCCTCCTCTTGTTCCTTGTTGAGGTCTCCATCCTCCTCTTGTTCCTTGTTGAGGTCTCCATCCTCCTCTTGTTCCTTGTTGAGGTCTCCATCCTCCTCTTGTTCCTTGTTGAGGTCTCCATCCTCCTCTTGTTCCTTGTTGAGGTCTCCATCCTCCTATTGTTCCTTGTTGAGGTCTCCATCCTCCTCTTGTTCTTCGTTTGAGGTCTCCATCCTCCTCTTGTTCCTCGTTTGAGGTCGGTCTCCATCCTCCTCTTGTTCCTTGTTGAGGTCTCCATCCTCCTCTTGTTCCTCGTTTGAGGTCTCCATCCTCCTCTTGTTCCTCGTTTGAGGTCTCCATCCTCCTCTTGTTCCTCGTTTGAGGTCGGTCTCCATCCTCCTCTTGTTCCTCGTTTGAGGTCGGTCTCCATCCTCCTCTTGTTCCTCGTTTGAGGTCGGTCTCCATCCTCCTCTTGTTCCTCGTTTGAGGTCTCCATCCTCCTCTTGTTCCTCGTTTGAGGTCTCCATCCTCCTCTTGTTCCTCGTTTGAGGTCTCCATCCTCCTCTTGTTCCTCGTTTGAGGTCTCCATCCTCCTCTTGTTCCTCGTTTGAGGTCTCCATCCTCCTCTTGTTCCTCGTTTGAGGTCTCCATCCTCCTCTTGTTCCTCGTTTGAGGTCTCCATCCTCCTCTTGTTCCTCGTTTGAGGTCTCCATCCTCCTCTTGTTCCTCACAAGGCACTGCATTGACTAGCATTTCCTCCATTTTATTTCTCCCATTATAAGTCATCTCATATCCCATGATTGAATCTGATATAATCCATTTTTTGTTCACGGTCCCACTTTGACTGAATGACATTCCCCTGAAGGTGGTTGTTTCTGTATCTCCATCCTCCTCTTGTTCCTCATTGAGGTCTCCATTCTCTCTCCTCATAAGGCACTGCATTGACTGGCATTTCCTCCATTTTATTTCTCCCATAATAAGGAGATGTATGTTTTCTTCATTCAAATCCAATCTAATCCTTTTGTGCATGGTCCCTGTTGAACTCATTGACATTCTAGTGAAGGTGATTATTGATCTGGCCCCATCCTGATCTTATTCTTCATTTAGGTCTCAGTCCTCCCTCCTCACGAGGTACTTCTTCTGCTGACTTTTCTTCTATTTCCTTGCCAGCATAATTAGAATATGTACATCTCCTTCATTCAAACCCCAAAGAATCCTGCTTTTGTGCAGTTTTTTGGTGAACGAAGAGTATGGGACTACTTGGCACAGAAGAACAAGCTGCTATGTTCCCAGTTGTGCCTGAACCTCGATAAGCTCCACTTTGTTCAATGGGTCTTCCACTATTCCCAATAGGTTTATAACTCACAACGTTCACTTCAATAGGTTTCTTCTCTCAGGGCTCCTCATTCAATTCCCCGACCTCTTTCACTGCATTTGTACCTCCTTTGGAAATTCTGCATTGTCAAACATCACAACCGTCGTTTTCTCAACGAATTGCAATTTATTTTGCTCGGTGACATCATTATTCTCATTCTCTCGTTCTATCCCATTGATGACATCGCCGTTCTCGTTCTGTCCTTCTATCCCGTCAGACATCACGGTTCTTGGTCTGTCCTATCCCGGTGATATCGCTGCTCTCGTTCTCTCGTTCTATCCCATCATTGACATCTTGGTGTGAGTATTCAGGTCCTTCAGAACCTTCAGTCGCTTGGAAGGAGTATTCAGGAGCTTCAGGACCTTCAATGTCATGGTATGAGCATTGTTTCACTCTCCTTATTTGCCTTTTTTACAACACATTCAATTTTGTCGATTTTGTTTTCTTTTTCACTTTTCTTTCCTTCGTTCAATTACTTTGTAGCATCACAATCGTTTCCTTTGTTTTCATTGCTGCAAACATTGTGTCTCCTTTTCTCTCTCCGTGCACATGGTAAACTGAATAAACACACATAACAAGGGGAGGTGTATATTGTATCTGTCACTAACATCATATTAAAACTTCGAATGTACTAGGCATGTCTACCCGTCGCTTGGCTGACGAGTTTAATTAAAAGACAGCAATCCCGCGTCTTCGTCCTCAAACAAAGAAATAAGGGCTTTTAAAACAGGTCTGATTGTGATTAAACAACACATAATTTTGTGTTCCAATTAAATCGATTATGATTTTCTGAACCAAAAAAATTGATTATTGGTTTTCAAAAGGTACCATTTTTATTATTTTACGACAGCAGGAAACCTTTATTATGTAGCCTGATGGACACACGGATGGATGCTTCTCCTTTTAGAAATACTGCCGGACCCCGACATCCGCGCGGTATACGTTCCTGAAAAATGCCGCGAATCTCTATTTCAATGGGAAAAAGGAGGATAGGTTCCCAGCAATTTGTGACACATAAGGGAATATAAAAAAATCCCGTGAAAAACCACGAATACACCCACAAAAAGCCATGAATACGCGAGGCACAGGGCGGAGAATGTAGAAGCAGGTCAGAAAAAACATGAATACGCCCGTGAAAAACTGCAAATGCGTGAAGCACAGGGCCGTGAATCAGTGTGACCACTCCTTGGCTTTTTTCACAAGATCTTGGCTATTCGTTGTTCACCTTGGCATCTTGGTTTTCTATAGGTTTTCTATTATCATCGCTTTTCTGAAACCTTGTGAATTCTTGGCTTTTTTCATTGGCTCACCTTGGCATTTATGAAAATGAGGAGTGGTCACACTGCCGTGAATGTATGTATGTCTTTGACTCTAAGGGATTCCAAAAAGTCTAAAGGGGTTGTGGAGGATCTCAGTTCTTCTCTGTCGGAGTTTGAAACCATTTAATAATAACAAACATGCACATGGAGAAAGAGGGATAAACAAGATACAAACAATATTACACATGACCCTCTTCCTGCTGAAATGCACACATCAATGCTCTTTATACTATTTTAACAGGAAAGAAAGGGAAGGTTGGGACATCTGGCAGTAATCAATTACAGGGAGGGCTGGCAGGCATAAGGCAAGAGAACTAATAACTACAACATATGGCCACTTTGGGTGGGAGGTGAAAAAATACACACTTGAAGCAGTTGCAGGGTCAATATCTGGTCAGCTTTGAGGAAAGGGTGATAACAAGGTTATGACGGGAGACAGGGAGAGAGTGGAGGGAATCATGAGCCCAGTACTTTGAATATGCATTCCATTGACAGCATAATAATGATATTCTCCAAGCACCCAGCCTGTTTTCATGCAGTTAACAAGCTAAAGGGTATGTTCCACCAATAGTTAAAAGGAAGTTTAAAAACTTAAAATATATCAATACTTAAGCACATCAGAAGTATTGATATGTTTTTAAAATCTTAAAAATTCGAATGAACTTTTTATTTAAAATTTTCCATCTACAGTAATTGTATGTATGTTGGTGTCTACGTGTATGTATGTATTTTGGTATGTACTAGCAGGGTTACCAGGTGTTGCCAGGGTGTGGGGATGGGGGGGGGTGGAGGAGTACTGAGAAGTGGGAGAGGCAGGAATGCCGGAAGGGCTGAGAATGGGGCAGGAGAGCTGACGGGGTGGGGGTGGGAACTGTGTAGGGGGCAGAAGAGGCAGAACACCAGTGGGTAAAGGGGTGTTGAGGGAACACCAGTGGGTAAAGGGGTCATAAGGGTCTTCAAGGGTCTTGGGGTCTTCAGTGTCTTTGAGGTCTTACAGGTCATTGGGGTGTTAAGGGTCTTTGACGTCTTAAAGCATCTTTGCGGTCTTAGAGTTCTTAAGGGTCTTCAAAATCTTAAGGGTCTTTGGGGTCTTCTGATTCTAAGAGGTCTTCGGAGGTTTTAAGGGTCTTCAAGTGTCTTCGGGATCTTCAAGAGTCTTAGGGATCTTAACCATCTTTGGGGTATTTGGGGTTTTAAAGTGTCTTAATTGTGTTTGGGGAATTCAATGATCTTAAGGGTCTTCTGGGTCTTTAGGTCTTCAGGGTCTTAAAGGGTTCTTATCACCCAAGCATGTAGAAAATCCCCTCTCAAGCATGTATTCTAATCTCCCAAGCATGTTAAAAAAACCTATTGTGGTTCTTCGGGGTCTTTAAAGGCTGAGGCTGTGGATGAAAGTACATTTAGGACAATCCCCGGGTCGGACTTTGTCTGTGCGCCAAATTTGGTGGTCATCGGCCTTGCGGTCTTTGTAAAAAAAGGCGAACAAAGAAACAGACAGACAGACATCTGATGAATCTTATTTCTTATATTTTTTTAGTTAGGTTACAATTGTGTGTCGAGTCAGGCCAGCTGTGCAGTGAGCCAATGGGTGGAAGACACAGCTCGACTATTAAGGTGTGCTGGCATTTGGCCATGTTATACAGTAAGTTACGTGATATCTGTTCACCAATGAGATCGCATAAACATGAAAAAGCCAGAAAAGTGATTTTTAAGTGTGGTGGAGGAAAATACACTTCGGACAATCCCCGGATCGGACTCGGGCTGTGTGCCAAATTTGGTGGTTGTCGGTCCAGCGGTCCTGACAAGAAATGCGAACAGACAGACACATCCGATGAATCTTATTTATTAGATGTATGCATGCATGTCTGCATATGTGTTACGTATAATTATGTTGTTGTAGTTTGGAGAAGTCCAAAAGAGATCCTCACATAGTTGAAATAGTTATTTCATAGTTATGTTGTTTGGCTTAACTGTCTAAAGTCCATGTTGATAAATCTGCATTGCGATTGTGTATTTAGAAATCCCAAATCTCATTTTTCGTCATTCCACATTCCTTTCCACAAATCATCTTCTGCATATTTTCCTTACACACGAGCACCTTACCCTTACAGGCACTGAAACCATTGAAAGCCACTTCATGAATGCCTGTGACAAAATATTACACCAAAACCGGGGGCTCACGAGCTGATTCTCTTCACGAGCACCCAGAGGGCTGCTTTGGACAGGTTTTATGAGCAAGGATCTCACGCCAAGACATAGCTTGAAGGCACCTCCTCCCACAGACGAGGGGAGTGGGTGAAGCGAAACCAGGCGGGATTTGAGGATCTGTAAAAGGCTACGCATAAAAGCCTTTGGAGTAAAAGGGTGTAAAGGAGAGGACAGTGGTGAAAGACCGAGACAATCGGAGATTGGAAGCTTGATTAATCTGGTGGAGGCTCAATTATTTATTAATCGCACAAACACGAATTTTCTCTTGTCCTTCTGTCCTCTCATCCTTCACTCTGTATCCTCTCTGTCATTCATTTTGCTTTGCTCGTTCACGTTCCTTCTTTCACTCTCCTTCACAATTTTTCTTTCATTTCTCATCACACCATTCGTCGTCATTCATTTTTTTCCTGTATCTTCTGCTCAGTCTATATTTCTCTGCCTTTGGCCCTTGTAGACCTTTACTTTTGAGTTTCCACATCCGATAGCTCAATCGCTAGACCCTCGGCCTCATTGGTCAGGACCCGTCACTGAATCTTCCAATCCATCTGGGAGAGTTGCACCGACACCAGACAGACAAGAGGGTTTCTAAGGGTGAACACTGCATGCAATCATCGGGCGCAGCAGCCAGGTGTATCCGATATTCGATACATCGCATCGACATATGACTTGCATTTCCCTCCTTCCCTTTCCTCCCTCCCCCTGCACTTTGGGAATAACACAGCTCACCTGTTTGGGTGAGGTAAATGAAAGGCAGCAACCATGCCTCAGTGTTCTTTCTAACTCCCCCTCTTCCTGTCTACGGTTTCTCAGATGATTGTGTGGTGCATCTGTGCATCCGTAGATAGATAAGACTGTCTCAGGGAAACTTCTGTGCTAGGGGTAAGCTTTTATGGTGTCTTTGATGTGAATATGTGCCTTGTATATATTTGACTTGTGAATATTGTGCTTGTGAAATATTGTGCTTGTAAATAGGTGCTTTGGACATCGTGATTGTAAATATGTGCTCTGCTTTGGTAAACTGCTTTAAAACCTGCTCAGTTGTCCTTTTCCTTCATTGGTCTGACAGTGAGTATGCACTAAATAGACGGGATGTTGTACCCCAGTGAGTGTAAGACACAGCTCGACTAATTGAGGTCTTAAAGGTTCGCTCCAGTCGGATCGCAGATGTCCACCCATGGTTCGCTCGACCATACTTAATAGACGGGGTGGACGTTGAGAGCGCAGTTCCCCAATTGAGATAACTCGCTCACCAATAGGCAACAAGACATTGGGCATGAGGACCCTGTTAGAAATAATTATCCCAACCGGCATCAGTGGTTGCTTAGCAACCCATTGAGCCGCATAGTTATCCGTGGCTTGCGGATTCAGTGTTGGAGGACAAGCAGCATGTCTGAGAAACCCCCTCATGTACCCCAGCACACCAAGAGCACAGGATAGAGATGCAAGAGAAGGCCTCTTGGAGTAAGAATAGGCGAGGGGAAGAAACATTCAGAGAAAACTTCTGAGTCCACAAATTGGCTTTTCACATGTGCAGCAAAAAAAACAAACAAAAAAAAAAACTGCAGTGCAACACTGCAATGATGGGCCAAATAGCCTCCATTTCCTTCTTCACGGTCATACATGATCGTGCAACCAGACATTAACCACTGTATAGTCTCGCAGATAATGATGATGATGATGAAGTTCCCTTTGTATATTCATTCCAATTATGCAAACGGAAATTTTTTTTTAAATGCAATAGGTTTGATCCCCGACTGAGCATTGACCATCAAATGCCAAGGTAAACCAAGCTCTCCCTGTCCTCACCAAGTGTGTGTGTGTGTGTGTGTGTGTGTGTGTGTGTGTGTGTGTGTGTGTGTGTGTGTGTGTGTGTGTGTGTGTGTGTGTGTGTTGCATAACTCCAAAACCATGAAACCTAGTAGCCTGAAACTTTGCATGCATACTAAGGGAACTCCAAGGAAGTGCAAGAGTGAAAATTGGGCATTTGGGTTAATTAAAACATCACTTTTGAAGATAATTAAAGGCCCAGTCACACCTTGACGTTTTAGCCAGCAATGGCAACATATTAAAATGTATGTAAAACGCTGGCTTACGTTGAAGTTTTGATGTTTTTTTTTTAAAGATTCGGACGTATTCATAACTACTTGGTCTTATGCATAACTTATTAGTAACGGACACAGAACGTTTCGCTGTGTTATAGATAACTTATACCAACGAATGCTGAACCTGTTGTCGGCCTTCACAACCTATGCCCAACGATAGTCTAACTTATGCATAGCGCGCTGCACGCATCGCCGACGATGACGTGGCGTAGCCTATTAAAAGGCTGCCGCACAACGATTCAAAGCATAACCGCCGCAGAAATGGAAGTGTCAACATCGCAGTCACACCTTGGCGATCTTGCCAGCGTATGCCGACCTCTGAAAAATGCGTCTAAAACGCTGGCGCACGTCGAATACGGTATGGGTAAGTTTGGTATGCGTGAATAGAACGCTAAAGTACGCTATCATACGTCGTATTAAATGGAGTACGTCTTGTAATTTTAAACATGTTGAAAATTTTACGACATACTTGCCGGATGACACACGCTCCGCATGCGATGGCAATAAGCACAACACATCGACACACGTTACTTGAAAGGTACTCATAAGTCGAAACACTCAAGGTAATGGTTAGGCGTCAGTGTTCCAGACTCCCGGTTTTTTTTTTTCCTTCGGTATGACGGTGTTCAGTGTACAGTGCGGTTATGATTTAAATCGTTGAGCGGCAGCCTATTAATTATATTATATTATAACCGCACTAGAAATCAAAGTGTCAAAATCACCATCATACCGAAAGAAGGAAGAAAAGAAAAAAAAAAAAACAGGGAGTCTGGAACACTGACGCGAACCATTACCTTGATGTGTTTCGACTTATGAGCACCTTACAAGTAACGTGTGTCGATGTGTGCCACCGATCGCGTAACGTGAGTACAACACGTTACTCGTAGGTTAGAAATAAGTTTCGGGTGCGCTAAACATTACCTCGACGTGTTTCAGCTTATGAGTAACTTACAAGTAACGTGTGTCGACGTGTGTCAACGATCGCGTGACGTGCCTACAACTTATGGCCAGCGTTATGCGGAACGTGTGAGTCATACGCTGGCAGAAGTCTCAAAATTTCAAGCATGGAAAATTTGAGGACAACCGAAAAGTACGTTTAAAGCCAGCGTACAATGACGTATGGCAGTGTTTTTCAGCGTGCTCTCAATGTTATCAAAACTTACCCATAACGTATTCGACGTGTACCAGCGTTTTAGACAAATTTTACAAAAATCGGCATAAGCTGGCGAAAAAGTCAAGGTGTGACTAGGCCTTAACGGACTTATTTAATTATATCCTTTATCAGGCTCCATCCTTAGCCACCTTGCTCTCTATCGGATCTTTAGGCATATCCTGGGTTACCTCGCTGCGGTCTGAAGCCGCTATGTTTTTTGGCCTGCTCAACCATGCCTTGACCTGGAACAGGCCTCAACGATTTCTTAACGATAAAGTTTTGCTTTTCCACTCTCAACACTCATGTTATCGATACTTATGAATCGCTGGATACATTACATTGCTTATAAATGCCCGAAGATGCCAGCGTTTGTGGCTTCATTTCATTTCCGCATATGCCATAACCTCGAGAATCTTTTAAACTTAGCCAAATTGCAAAATTTCAGTTCCAGAATTGAACTCAGCAGCAGTTCCGACTGCGAAGAAAAAAAAAAAAGAAAAAGAGCTCATTTGTCCAATTCGGACATTGCTGGGTTGTCTCCAGAAGGTGTTTAATATGACGGATCATTACTTGCCAAGCCAGCCGTTCCTTATCAACTGTTTCGTTGGAGTGCTTCCTGGAGTGCTTAATCCACTTCATGAGCACTCTACAATATTTGCACTGTTCAGGTCAGGTATGGGAGCATGTGCCAGAACAGCGCGTCGCTGCGTCCACTTTCCGCCGGTACTCCAAGGGCCTCCGTCTGGCCATCCCCCAGGCAGATGCCAGGCCCATCCCCATCTCCTTGAGATGATAGTCAACCTGTTGCAACCATGAGGCACGTGGTCGACCCACTGGCCTCCTCCACTCATGAGACTCCCTCGCTGAGAGAATCTGGTGAGCAGGATCAGAGTCAGGAAAACGAGCCACATGTCCATACAGCCGCAACTGATGCTCACGGACTATGCAGGTAACAAATCTCATCCGAGTCTCTCTCAGCAACCGCTCGTTGGACACAAAATCCGACCAGCGATAGCCAAGGATTCTCCGAAGAGACCTGGTACCAAAGGAATTAAGTCTCCGTCTCAGATCCTTGGTCAGAGTCCAAGTCTCGCACCCATAGAGCAAGACTGGAAGTACCAAGGACCTGAAGACTCGGACTTTCGTCCTCCCGCACAGGTACCGGCAGTGCCACACCCCATGATCCAGTGAATCCATGACTCCCAGGCCCGACCCAGACGTCTATTGACCTCTGACTCGCAGCCAGCAGAGACATGAATATCACTGCCAAGGTAAGTGAATCTCTCCACGACCTCAACATCCTCACCACAAACAGACACAGACAGGACAGCAGCATCCAAGATGTCACCGAAAGCCTGGATCTTAGTTTTGACCCAAGAAACCCGTAATCCCAACGGCTCCGACTCCTCATTCAGCACCTCGAGGGCCCCCAAGAGGATGTCTAAAGTCTCCCGCAAAGATGACTGCATCATCTGCAAAGTCAAGGTCCGAGATCTTGACATTCCCAAATGACGCACTGCAACTTGATCTCTCCGACATCCTCCCTAGAATCCAGTCCATACAAGTGCTGAAAAGTGTGGGGGAAAGTACACATCCCTGACGAACTCCAGTAACAACTGGAAATAAGTCAGAGATGGTACCACCACACTTCACAGCACTCTCAGTACCAGAGTAGAGTTCAGACATCAGATCGATCAGTTTTGGTGGCACCCCACGAAGACCAAGAATCCTCCAGAGGACATCCCGATTCACTGAATCGAACGCTTTACAGAGATCAACATAGGCTGCAAGCAGCCCCTGCCGAAACTCTCGTCTGCGTTCGGTGAGGACACGAAGTGCAAGGATACGGTCAGTCGTTGACCTCTTTGGTGTAAAGCCTGACTGCTCTGGACGCTGGTGCTCAAGCAGATGGTGGCGAACCCTATCGAGAATTATCCGAGCAAAGACCTTGCCCGGCACTGAGAGCAGCGTCACCCCTCGGTAGTTGTTGCAGTCTTGGCGATCACCCTTCCCTTTCCAGAGAGGGACAACAAGGCCCCTCTTCCAGTCAGTTGGGATGATGCCTGTGTTCCAGGCAGAGCACAAAACTGCATGCAACGACACGAGTGCAGCGTTTCCACCAGCCTTGAGAAGTTCGGCATGGATGCCACAGATCCCTGGAGTTTTGCCCCGTTTCAACTGGTTCACCGCAGCCCGTGTTTCCACAAGCGTAGGTGGACCACGAGTTGATCGAGGTCAGCAACAGGGATTGTAACACCCTTGACGTCCAACTCGACAGTTGGGGGATCAGCCTGGTACAACCGCTCAAAGTAACCGGCCCAGCGGGCCTTCACTTCAGACTCCTCTGTCAAAAGCCTACCACTCTCTGCTCGAACTGTAGTGCTCCGAGGGATGGGCTTGGATGAACGTAATGCGCGAATTCCCCTGTAAGCGGGACGAGAATCACCTGTCCACAGGTGATGCTCTACCCCTCACAGATTCCTCGCACATAGGCCTCCTTGTCCACCCTCAGTGCACGTACAGTTTTACGCCTCAGCTCCCTGAACAGCTCAGCTCTGCCATTCAGCCTGGCCCTGCGACTCTGGTCAATGGTATCCAGTGTCCCTTGAGAGATAAAATTCTTCTTTGCCCTGCGGTGAGCTCCAAGGCATCCACCGGCAACATCAAGGACGATGGTCTTGAAGGCGCTCCACAACTCTTCAGGACCCCCCAAAGCACCCAGACCCCCCAAGTGTCCACTCAGCCTGTTCGCAAACTCCTCAGCTACTCTCTCATCCCTGAGCTTGGCAACATCCAGCCTCGGCTGGGATGGTACCATTCTCCAGGATTTAAGGTGCAGCTTTAGAGTTGCTGCAACAAGCCTGTGGTCAGTATTGAGGAACTGAGCACTCCGTTAGACCCTGCAGTTCTGGATCATCCTCCAACGACCGTGAATGAGGACATGGTCAATCTCCTTTGCCACACCGCCAGCGTTGGAATACCAAGTCCAGCGATGAGCTTGTGGGCGCTGAAACCATGAACCAGCCACCCTAAGTCCATGACTTCTTGCAAAGTCAAGGAACTTAGTGCCATTCTGGTTCATAGTTCCTGACCCATGGGGACCAACACACACCTCATAACCGTCCCTATCAGTTCCAGTCGATGCATTGAAATCCCCCAAGACTAGAAGTGTATCTCGTCTGGGGCACTGATCAACCACAGACTCGAGTGTGGCGTAGAATGCATCCTTCACGGTGAGATCACTCGCCTCAGTCGGAGCATAAACAGAGACCAGGAAATGACACCTAAGGAGTGACGAATCCTTAATCTCATAATACGCTCGTTGACCGGTGTTACCTCAATTATCATTGGGGTCAGCTTATTGGACACAGCTACAGCAACTCCTTGGGTATGGTAACCATCAGAGCGACCAGACCAATAGTAGGTGTAACCACCCACCATTATCTCGCCGCAATCCGGTCTCCGAACCTCAGAGAGAGCTGCAATCCCGATGTCCAAACGCTTGAGCTCAGATGATCAGAGACAGGTGATCATCCTCTCTTAGGGATAGGACATTCCAGGCACCCACCCGAAGGGACCGCCTCAGGTTAACCCAAGGAGACCGCCGTCTGGTGGACGACACCTCAGCACCACTCCGACACACTCTCCCGCAATCTGACCCAGGGATGTTACCCCGTGGTTTCCCTCCTATCAAAGATTGGGGGTCCCGAAGGCTTTGCCCCAATCCCGTCATCCGGTGAGCTGCCCTGCGAAGGGAAGCTGCACAGGAGGTACTCCCACGGAGTGGGTTTTCAGATTTTTTTGCGTTTTTGCGTTTTGCGGAATGAAGGGTTTTACGGTGGCCGGAGTGCAAATCCTGCCACCAACCTCCTAATAAGAAGTGACCCAACTGCAGGAGGACGTCCGCAGACACAGTTGGGCACTAGATATGGATGGCCGTTGGCTCACAAGGAGCTCCTCCGCCCTTTGACAGGTTTTGTTTTTAATCCTGCTGGGTGTCCATATCCAACACCCTCCTCACCAGAAAACCTGGTGGGGGAGACAGTTTAGTCGCCGACAACCCGACCATGGAACAGGTTAGTACAGGTTTACATGGTACCTGTAGCAGGTCACAGATCGAACTTGACCTGACAGAACTCACTGTTGCTGAATACTTTATATCGATCAACTTGAACAAAGGTCAGGGCCACTCACCTGCATTCGCCACGTGTTGTTCTTCAGTGCATCATGCGGTGGCTGACTCGCTCAAAATGTGAAATTTTATTTTCCGTGACGTTTCCCCTTTTTGTATGCAAAATACAAATAAAAATTAAACGTTTTGTTTTTAAAAGTTTCTTCAACCGTGTCGTGGAGTGTTTTATAAAGCCATTTGGTGTGCGTTCATCAAGCTTCAATGGCGATATTACGATTCGATACCGGATGTAGGAAGGCAAAACAAATTGTATGATCACAATGAGTAAAACCAGAAAGTTGGTGTCAAAGCCACCCAATGCTCGCCTGTTTATACATTTATCGTTTTTAGCTCGCCTATTCGAAGAACAGAGAGCTATAGCGATACCCCCAGCGTGAGCGTCAGCGTCAGTGTGAGCATGAAAATGTTAAAGTTTTTGGTGCAAGTTATTTAGAAGCTTGCCATTCATTTAATATGTGTACTAGGATGCTGATATTTGGCATGGAGGTTCCTTTGGGGTATACTATTGGTGTAGAGAAGTTGACATTAAAAAATAATTTCAAATTAAAAAAAAATTTTGATGTGTTTTGAACTTAACTTTTTTGTAGCACATCAATGTGAAAGTTTTTTCCTTTCTAATGTTTTTAACAACCACACTATTTTTTACTGATTACAATATACAAATACATATATTGCTTTAAAATTATTTGGATCAGACTTCACTGCAATGCTTTATAAAAAAAAATATTGTTACGTTTGAGGGGGGGGGGTATGCATTCAAAGGGTAATTAGGATGTTTAATTAGGTATGCCATGCTGTTCGAGTTTACCAGGATCTCGATGTAATAAGTAGCAATTCAGTGGTGATAAGTTGTCTAGTAAATGTTCATTTCTTCAAGGGGGAAATGATAATTGTCACGTAATTAGATAGGGACACGGGATAGGGTAAGTGTGTCTGCGTAAACCCCTTTTAGTAGTCCCTGGAGGCTGGCCGTGACGTCACAGGACAGGGCTGCGGATGGCTCCGCCCCGTGATCACGATTGGCGGAAGGCGACGGCGGTGGGCCAATAAAACGGCTCGATTGGAAGTGACGAGGACGGGAGGATAAAAAGGTTCCGTTCGGGGTCGAAAAGAAAGAGGAAGAAGATCGGGACAAAAAGATCGTGTTTTTTTGGTGTGGAGGCTGTTGCGCGGGAAGCGTACTTGTTGTTGTGCTGATTCGATCGTGTTCTTCATCGTGTCTTGGAGCCTTGCTGAGCCTCGTGCCTCACCTTGGTTGGCTCTGGGGTTCTGCTGACTCGGAGTACGGGGTCGAATGGCGGGCGGACCTGCCTCCCTCTCCTGCTCGCAATTTGGCGCCAGAACTGGTTCCCTGGCAGCTGTGAGCGGACTTGGGCCAGGACCAGGAGGTCGACAGCACCATGGTTTCTCCTGCCCCCCCTGACGAGAGCAAGGCCAGCTCATCCGACGCTGATCCAGGGACAGTTGCGTCCACACCACGGTCCAGCCTGACCACCAGAAATAGCTACGTTTTGTGTGTGTGTGTGTGTGTGTGTGTGTGTGTGTGTGTGTGTGTGTGTGTGTGTGTGTGTGTGTGTGTGTGTGTGTGTGTGTGTGTGTGTGTATGTATGTGTGTGTGTGTGTGTGTGTGTGTGTGTGTGTACTTGGCGCCTTAGAGGGTTTGAGATCTGTATATTCATTGGAATTGTCTGTGTTTTCCCCACGCCCGATCCCACACCATCCCGTCGAATCGCCCCGGATCCCTCTTCTTGCCGAGTCTTGTTATTTCTGGTTAATAATAAAAACAAATAAACATCAACTCAGTGAAAAGCGACTCGTGCCACCTTCCTCGTCCCGTTTGCGGTAGAGCAATTAGAACCGCCATGTTTGGGTTATAAACAAATAAACCGCCTCCATCGTTTCGGCTCATTCTACGTTGGCGGGACTGTTCAAGTCCCGTGAACGTCACATTGGTGTCAGGAGTGGGATGTTCGAACCCCTCTAAATTATATTTGGTATCGGGAGAATATACCAAGATTAAAATCTCGCCACGAATTGGAATATAAAACTACCACAGAAAAGCGCGCGAGCGCGGGAAAATTTTGGCGGGATTTTTCAAATTTAAATTAATTGGCGGCAAACGGGACTTCTGCACCATGGCGGATGTGCAGATGTTTGAGGAGGAAAGCCACGTGTCTGGCAGCGAGTCGGGGGAAGAAGGGAGAGACGTGGGTAGGGTTGGAACCTCCCCCATTCCGAGCGTGGACCGTGCTTCATCGCCCGTAACGGAGCCGGCAGCGCCGGAAACCGGCACGATGACGATCTGGACAATGTTGGAACGTTTAATGAGTGCAATTACAGCACAGGGGGCAAAAATGACGGCACAGGGGGCAGAGATGGCGGATCGATTGGGGGTAATGGGGGAACAGTTGGGTGCACGGATTGATTTAATGAGGGATGAATTGGGGGAAAAGATGGAGAAAATGAAAACTGAGATGCAGGAGTGTGTGGATGTTAAATTGGGAGAAATACAAAGCAAATTCGAGGATAGATTGGAGGAAACAAAGGTAGAAATTACATTGGAGGGGGAAAATATACAAAAAAAAATTGGTAGATAAAATTGATGCAACGAACATTCGGGTTGATAAAGTGGATGAAAGCCTGGAACGTCATCGTGCCTGTGTGGATGCTCGTATGCAGCTGCAGGTTGAAGAGTGGGGAGAGCTGAGGAAGCAAGGGATGAATTTGGCGGAGGAGGTAAAAGGATTGGAGGCTCGTTTGGACGAACAAGATAAAATTATGAGCCAAGATGAAGTCTTGGATAAAGGCCTGGTAGAGCCGTCTTTTGTAAGTAGAGTGTCCGGGTTGGTTGAGGAGCAGCTACAAACTCGCGACGGAGCCTTGGAGGAGGTTGTGCGGGCCCAGAAGATCCTGCGGGAAGAGGTGAATCGGTCCATTCAACGTTTGGAACAGGAGGCAAAATTGACCCATGAGACCCTCACCACAAAACATCTTTGGCCACAGTGGGCTCCGAAATTGGATACGCAGCCACAAGGGTGTTTGATCCCTGGGCTGGATTCGGACAAGGGAGAAACTGAGAAGCGGGCCACCGGAAAAGTGATCCCCCTGGTACATTTTGACGGGTCAGGGAGCCTTGAAGCTTTTCTGACGCAATTTGAGTGTATTTCCCGACTAAACGGGTGGAATGAGCAGGAACATACAGGGAATTTGGTGGCAACGTTGCGGGGACCAGCCGCAGATGTGTTAAACGTGATCGCGGAGGGGATGTTGACCAGCTCCCACATTTGCGAGGCGTTGAGCCGTCGGTTTGGGTTCGCGGCAAACTGTGATTTGGTGCGGGCCCAGCTCCAGCACCGCAGATTAAAGCCGGGTGAGACAGTGCAGGAGCTGGCACAGGACATTTACCAATCAGTAAGGATCGCGTATCGGGACCTTACAGTGGAGGCATGGGACAGACTGGCACTAGAGAAATTTTTAGCTGCTCTTCCTGACCCTGAGGTCCGAGCGCTAGTGGAGTTACAGGATCCACCCACCGTTCACCGAGCGGCTGAGTGCGCAGCCAGGCTGGCCTCGTGGAGTCGGCCGGGTCGGGTGCCCGAGAGGCCATTGGTGACGATCCGACAGGCAGAGATTCAGGATCAGGGAGGGGGGCTGGGAGAAATTGGCATTACCCAAAAACTGTTAAGTTTGATAAGGGGTAATTCGGTAGTTGGTGTGCCAAAGCGGCGGGGTCCAGCCCAGCCAATAGAGCAATTCGATTATGGCCGAGGGGGTCCGGAACCGGAAGAGACATTACACCGATACCCACGGGGGCCTTTTATGGGGAGTTGTTTCCGGTGCGGGTGAAGAGGACACATGCAACGATATTGCCGGTACCCGGCGATGGAGGGACCCTCTAATAGACTTTGACTCGGAGAGGGTGAATCCTCCTGCTGAACCGCCAGGTCTATCCGAGATGCCCTTTCATAGGTCGGGTCCGGAGATCACTGCCGGGGGTCGGGGAGACTAGATTGGGCTGAGCATATACGGCCATGCTCGGCCGCTGAGATTGTGGCGAAGTGCCCTCCTTTGGTGGAAAAAAATGAATTGTGGGAAAATTGGCATGGGTTTGTAAGTGCTGCTGGGTTTTAGAGTGACAATCGGGACAGTGGGTAATTGGAAACAAAGCGGGCACGAGTGGCTGTCCAATGGCTGGTGCGTGGATCGGGTGAGAAGTGCTGTGTGAGTTGTTTTAAGTTAAGAAGTGAAATGTATGGTGCACACATTGATTTTTTATTGGACATGGTGTGGTAACAGGGAAGGTCATGGTCGGTGAAGTGTTAGAAATGCAGGTGTCACATGTAAGGCCGATGGGGTGGGGGAGTCATGTGGGTGGGGATGATGTGCTTGTCCACAGGGATTGCTGAAGCTCACGGTGAGCGGGAATTGTGACCCCCTTCAAGGAGATTCACCACCTGGTGGCTAATGGTGACAGTGTCTGGAGGCAACTGGGAGAGGGTCTGGTTGGGCGACCAAGGCGGGTAGGACCTTGGCGACCCAGGAAGGCCAGAGGAGCCAGTGAGACCCCTTCCAGAGTGTTGTACGGGATTAGAGCTGATGGCTACCAGGGGGGAGGGAATCAAAGGGAGCGGGGCGGAGAAACGTCCGGGTTGGACTAAAGCTTACCTGTGGGCATGGCTGCACCTGAGATGCCCCCATCATCTTGTGGTAACCCACCCCACGGCCACGACGGGATTCAGCCTGCATGATTAAAATGAGGACCATGACCTAGAAATGTGATGATGACCATGGTGTGAGTGTTGTGAAGATGTGTGAGTCCCACTCGATCCCGCACAACTTGACAGGTGCAGCAAGGGCATGATGTCCGCATAATTTTGGGGCAAGCAAATTTGAAAATTGGCTCCCCAGGTAACGCTGGGTCTATTAGCATCCACTGGGGGAGGCGGTCAAGTGTAAATATCCTGTGAATAGTGTCGTTAAGGCTTAGAGTAGGAATGTAAAGTACAAGTGTTGTGTTTTTGTGGAACCTTTTGTTTCCCCTCCCCAGATCACTGGAAGAGTGCTGGGCAAGAGCGATGATCCAGAAGATGGAGTGCAACTTCGCTCAGTGCTATCATGTGATAAAATAAAATAAAATAAAATTTAAAAAAACGAATGATTGTTTCGGCGAGGATAAGACCATAAGGGGGTAGTACATTAAGCGGGATAGGTAAGTTAGCTGCGACTCGCTGCCCATTGTTCCTCCTACTTTATTTCGTTAGGTTAATTAGGTGTGAGTCAGTAAGTGTTAAGACTGGTACTGTAGCGCCTGTGATATACCTTGCAGGAGCTGCGGTACCAGAGGAGGGGGCAGTGTTACGTTTGAGGGGGGGTATGCATTCAAAGGGTAATTAGGATGTTTAATTAGGTATGCCATGCTGTTCGAGTTTACCAGGATCTCGATGTAATAAGTAGCAATTCAGTGGTGATAAGTTGTCTAGTAAATGTTCATTTCTTCAAGGGGGAAATGATAATTGTCACGTAATTAGATAGGGACACGGGATGGGGTAAGTGTGTCTGCGTAAACCCCTTTTAGTAGTCCCTGGAGGCTGGCCGTGACGTCACAGGACAGGGCTGCGGATGGCTCCGCCCCGTGATCACGATTGGCGGAAGGCGACGGCGGTGGGCCAATAAAATGGCTCGATTGGAAGTGACGAGGACAGGAGGATAAAAAGGTTCTGTTCGGGGTCGAAAAGAAAGAGGAAGAAGATCGGGACAAAAAGATCGTGTTTTTTTTGGTGTGGAGGCTGTTGCGCGGGAAGCGTACTTGTTGTTGTGCTGATTCGATCGTGTTCTTCATCGTGTCTTGGAGCCTTGCTGAGCCTCGTGCCTCACCTTGGTTGGCTCTGGGGTTCTGCTGACTCGGAGTACGGGGTCGAACGGCGGGCGGACATGCCTCCCTCTCCTGCTCGCAATTTGGCGCCAGAACTGGTTCCCTGGCGGCTGTGAGCGGACTTGGGCCAGGACCAGGAGGTCGACAGCACCACGGTTTCTCCTGCCCCCCCCTGACGAGAGCAAGGCCAGCTCGTCCGACGCTGATCCAGGGACAGTTGCGTCCACACCACAGTCCAGCCTGACCACCAGAAATAGCTACGTTTTGTGTGTGTGTGTGTGTGTGTGTGTGTGTGTGTGTGTGTGTGTGTGTGTGTGTGTGTGTGTGTGTGTGTGTGTGTGTGTGTACTTGGCGCCTTAGAGGGTTTGAGATCTGTATATTCATTGGAATTGTCTGTGTTTTCCCCACGCCCGATCCCACACCATCCCGTCGAATCGCCCCGGATCCCTCTTCTTGCCGAGTCTTGTTATTTCTGGTTAATAATAAAAACAAATAAACATCATCAACTCAGTGAAAAGCGACTCGTGCCACCTTCCTCGTCCCGTTTGCGGCAGAGCGATTAGAACCGCCATGTTTGGGTTATAAACAAATAAACCGCCTCCATCGTTTCGGCTCATTCTACGTTGGCGGGACTGTTCAAGTCCCGTGGACGTCACAATATTATTGGACTAGTCTTTTAAAAACGATAAATGTATAAACAGGTGAGCATTGGGTGGCTTTGACACCAACTCTCTGGTTAAAAGACTAGTCTAATAATATTTTTTATAAAGCATTGCAGTGGTCTGATCCAAATAATTTTAAAGCAACATATGTATTTGTATATTGTAATCAGTACAAAATAGTGTGGTAGATAAAAACATTAGAAAGGAAATAACTTGCACCAAAAACTTTAACATTTTCACGCTCACGCTCACGCCGGGGGAAATCGCTATAGCTCTCTGTTCTTCGAACAGGCGAGCTAATAAAAATGAAGTTATGAAATTCCACATCACGGCAGGAAAACCGAGAGATACGCATGCTCACTCTAAGCTGTCAAGCCTGGGTTCGAATCCCAACTCAGCTATGAACGGTCATCTTGGTGTTTCACAGGCAGGGCGATTCATCAGTGTGTATGTGCCATCTCTCAGATGGACGTTAAACTGGGCGTCACAACTGCCGGAATCCCTCTCCTCCTCCCTTCTCTCTCCCCCCTCTCTCATCCCTCTCCCCCTGTTTCCCACTATGTATGTATATATACATACATACAGTATATACATATACCTCTCTCCCCGACCACTCTCCTCTCTCACTCCCCGACGCCTCCCCTCTCTCTCCCCGACCCACCCCTCTCTCCCCTTTTTCCACCCCTCTATCTCTCTCCCACCCCTCTCCCTCTGTTGAGGGGACTGTATCGCATGTAGAAATCAGAATCGGAGTGAGCTGACCAGAGGGGTGCAAAGGTCGCTACATATACAAGTATGTGTGCATCCATGCAGACCTTAACCAGGCAAAATAGCATGGATTTTAAACGCTGCCATCCCAGGTCTCCAAAGTAGCCGTGTGTGTGTGTGTGTGTGTGTGTGTGTGTGTGTGTGTGTGTGTGTGTGTGTGTGTGTGTGTGTGTGTGTGTGTGTGTGTGTGTGTGTGTGTGTATCTCCATATGCTCCCCTCTCTGCCTCTCCTCTGTCCTCCCTCTCTGCCCCCACGCTTAATATCCCCATCAGTGAAGCGACTGGTTGTATTTGCTAGTACTGCACATGTGTATTAAAACACACGTGGACTATCACTCCACTCTCCCACACGTTAGTGCTTGCTGTTTCCATCGCCTGGAGATGTGACGTCATGCAAGTGATTCATTCACACAATATGTCCTTCCCTTATGGGAAGGGTCTAACTCGTGGCTTTGAAGCTGTGGGTCTTCCTGAGATTCACTGGGAATCTCTTCTCCACAGAACACCTTGAAAATGAAAATGATCAGATTTGAAATCCCGTTATCCAGGCCCCCCTAACAAACGGACGCCAACGTTGTCAGACGGAATGAAAACCAAACATTATCATCACAACAAAATCTGGTTTTATAAATTGTTAAAACTACATCAGGTACTCCCCACTATATATTATCTATATTACATTCATGTTCGAGGCACAAGCACGAAAATTTTACATACCGTAACAGGTCGTTCGACTGCATCCGCCATCTTGTTCGCACTACAGTAACCGGAATGAACCGCTTATGTTTCGCTCTCGGACGTTTCGCAACGGAAATAACCAATCTTGCTTCCGTTCCCCACCAATCTATTTCGGGATTGACCGTTCTTGTGTGTAGAATAAACGTGTATATATATGTATATATATATATATATATATATATATATATATATATATATATATATATATTGTATATATATATACAGTCATGCTCCACTTAACGACGGGGTTACGTTCTGAGAAACGCGTCGTTAAGCGACGTCGTCGTTGTGCGAACATCATTTTTTTTTTTCCGTTTTCGAACATCGTACTTGCACAAACATAGACACCTCGGCTATATGGTGTAGCCTATTGCTCCTCGGATACAAACCTGTACAGCATGTTACTGTACTGAATACTGTCGGCAATTGCAACACACATCCAAGAGAGACGGAAGACACGTTAGATTTACGCTTGTGCTGTTCATTGTGGTGGAGTCTGCGGGCCTATGGGGAAGGGCATGGTGATGTTGCATGGTGGGCGTGATGATGAGAGGTGGCCGTGGGGGTCGGCAAGGGATATGAGGTGTGCACGCCGTCTGAGGCGTCGTAGTAATGCTGGAGTCGGCCGGCTCGTGAGTGTACCGAGTACGGAATAAAGGGGAGCCGCGGGCACAGTACGCCCTGGCTCGCACTCGTGCAACACAGCCCGGCTCGACTGTTCCTCCGCTTCGTGTGTGCCTGCTAAGCATCTCCCAATTCAGTACAGTACAGTTGGCGAACGAGGATCGGCGGATCGGCGTGTGTAAGGGCGGTTCCAAGCTACGGAGCCAAGTGTCTCACGGAACATGGCGGAAGGTCGCGGCACGGCACACGGACGTGTATCCGTGTTCGGGGGAGATGAGTTCGAGTTGTTTTCTGAACAGTTGGGTTGCTACTTTCGGGCAAATGATGTAGAGGATGAAGAGAAACGCAAGGCGATCTTGCTCGCCTCGCTATCAACGGAGCACTACCGCCTGCTGAGTGATTTGGTGGCTCCAAATAGACCCAGTGATGATGTGCTATCCTTTCAGGACATCGTGACGAAAATGAAGACCCACTTGGCGCCGGAGAAGTCGTTACATCTCGCGCGGTTCCAGTTCGATCATCTCGCTAAGGGTGGCGAGGAGCGCGTTGCGGACTTCGTGGCACGAGTGAAGCATTCGGCTGTGCCTTGCAAATTCACGGTAGAAGAGCGTCCAACAAGGCTCAGAGATCGTTTTATTTCTGGTCTGCGAGACGCAAAGATGGTAGCGGCTATCCTGCGATTAACCGACATCACATTCGACTCGGCGGTCGTGACTGCTTCGTCTGTCGAGCAGACGCTCACGGATGTCCATGCCATTGCTGGCCAGGACGCAATGAGTAGCTCCAGCTGGAGTATGGCAGCTAATCCCGAAGTCAATGCGGTAATCGCACAAGTGCCGCGAGTCACGCAGCCCGGAGTCCGAGCGGTGGCTCAAGTTCCGCAGGTCGCAC
>NC_140963.1:92984476-92991976 GCF_056783735.1 Eptatretus burgeri
TATCCCACGCGGGGGCTGATTGGCTCGATCGCGGTGAGACCGAAAGGTCCACCCGTGACTGGTTCCCGGCGTTAGTCCGAGAGGGTCACGACTGGATTGTCCGTCCGGTGGGCGACGTGCCGCGATTCGAGTTACGTGGCCGTCGCACGCCGGCGGGCGCGAAAACCGCAACACTGGTGTCAGGTCGTGCGATACAAATTCATTGCCCTCCTCACGGCACTGGTAACGGAGAACAGGAAAACAGGCTCTCCTGTCTCCGGCTAAATTCACGGGAATCGGTCCAGGGGTGAGAGAAGCGACCCCCGATTCCCTCCAAATTACGAGCGAGCAAATTAACCCTTCACGAGAAGCAAGATGGCGTCTCAAGGCGAGCGGGTGCCGGGTGGATTAGGTATGTGTAATAGTAATGTAGAATCCATGGCTCAGGACGAGATCACCGTGCAAGAGAAACCCGTACCAGAAGGTTGGGAAAGGCATCGATGCAGTTCATCTGGTCGGTTTTTTTATTATAACTCCACCGCTAAATGTAGTCAGTGGGAGGGTCCAGGGCAGGTGACAATACAGCACGTTATGGAACTCGTGCAGAGCATAATTGACGGAATGAAAGAAGGGAACAACGAAATGAAGAGAAATACGCAACAAATGGAAAATAAAAAAATGGATGGAAACGCACTCGAAGCGAAAAACCAATTAAAAGAAAGCCAGGAGGAGACAGAGGAGGGATTGAAGGTCGAAACGGTGGAGTGTGAGAAAAGACTTCAAGACATGACGAAGAGAGTTGATAAGCTGGGACTGGAGGTAAAAACGGAGACAGAGGAACTGGGAAGACGGGTAGAAAACCACAAGCGCAAGCCGGAAGAACAGTTCGAAGCCAAAGCAAGGTCGGAGGGTGCGGAGATGAGAAAAGAATTGGAAAAGAAAGTTTCTGAGTTACAGAAACACCAAAACAAAGAGAGGGAACTACAAAACGAACTGAGAGTGTTAAAAGAGGAAAGGAAGAGAACGGAAAATGAAACTTTAAGAAACCACACTGCACAGATCGAACAGCTGGAAGCGAAGGCCAGACTAAAGAATGAGGAACAAGAAAGAGTAATGAAGGAAGAACGAATGAGACAGGAGAAAGAAATCAGTCAGTTGAAAGAAATGACGAGATTGCAGAAGGAGGAACAAGAAAGACAGTGGAATAGAAAACTGAAAGAGTATGAATTTGAAACTGAACGACAAAAGAAAAAAAATAGGTTTGAATACGAGGAGAAAGTAAAGGAGCAAGGAATGAAGCAGGAAGGAGAAATCAGGAGATTGAAGGACACAACGAGATTGGAGAGGGAAGAACGAGAGGAACAATGGAATAGAAAACAAAAAGACCATGAATCTGAGGTTGACCAATTGGAAGAAAAGCTGAGGCTGGAGTACGAGATAGACAAAGAACAGCGAATGAAACACAAACAGGAGATTAACCAAATGAAGAAAACCATGAAACTGGAGAAGGAAGGACAGGAGAGGAAACGAGGAAGAGTAATGAGACAGCAGCAAATGAAACACAAAAAGGAGATTAACCAAATGAAGCAAACCATGAAACTGGAGAAGGAAGGACAGGAGAGGAAACGAGGAAGAGTCGTGAGAGAACAGCGAATGAAACACAGGAAGGAAATGAGCCAATTGAAAGAAACGATGAGATTGGAAAACAAACAGCAGGAGGAACAGTGGGAAAGAAAACAACAACTCTATGAGTGTGAAATTGAACAACTAAAACGGAGGGAGAACGAACAGCTAATGGGGCTCAGAGAGAAAGAACGACTCAGATGGGAAAGGAAAAGGAACCAGGAAGAGACAGAAAAAGGAACCAGGAGAGAAAATGTATAGAGACAGGGGAGACAGAAAAAATTGAGGGAAGACTGGACGATGAAGACGGGGTGAGTGACGCACACACACACACGGAGGTAGTGGAGGACAATGGGGGTGAGCTGGCGGACTGGGTAGAGACCCAGTGCGAGCACCTGGATGGCCTCCTCCAGGAACGAGGGGAGGGAGTATACCCCCTTGAGGTGAGTCACGACCAGGTGAGTTCGGTCGTGCTTTGCGAGGTTGAGGGGAGGAGTGCTGTGGACGGGTGCACGGAGAGCTTGGGGGGTGTAGAGGCCCCGGAGACCCTTGTGGGGACACAAATCCCCAGTGTGGTTGCCCCCGCGTGTGTGGTGCAAGGTGTGAGTGCGTCCCCGTGTGTGGAAGCGACCCCGTGTGTGAGTGGTGTGGTGGCGATGGTGCCGGAGTACGTGCTTCCCAGCACGTCGTGTGTGGGTGAGGAACCGTGTGTGAGTGAGGCCGTGTGTGTGAGTGAAACGGCCAGTATGAGTGAGGCACCACGTGTGAGTGGTGTGGTGGCGAGTGTGCCGGAGTGTGTGCTTCCCAGCACGCCGTGTGTGGATGACGCACCGCGGGTGAGTGCCCCCGCGTGTGTGAGTGAGGCACGGAGTATGGATGAGGAACCGCGGTTGAGTGCCCCCGCGTGTGTGGGTGAGGCACCGTGTATGGAAGAGACCGCGTGTGTGAGTGTCGCCGTGTGTATGAGTGAGGTACCGCGGGTGAGTGCCCCCGCGTGTGTGGATGAGGCACGGAGTGCGGGTGAGGCACCGTGCGTGAGTGAACGGCCGTGTGCAAGGTCGCTGTGTGCCAGGGAGACCGTGTGTGTGAGAGAGCGGTATGAGAGGGAGATGTCGGTTGGCATGCGGGAGCACGCAGCCGCGTCTCCCCGTGTGAATGTGATGGAGTGGACTGTGTGCGTCGTAACACGCAGGTGTGCGTGGGTTGAATGGAGACGGAGACGGCGACAGAGGAGAGAAAGCCGAGTCGCGGCTGTAGTTGTTTCGGGCACCGTGCCGGGTTCACCCAGCAGTGAGCACGCGGTCCGTGCTATGCAACGCACGAGACCACCACGTGCTCGCTTGCGAGAGTGAAGTCCCGGTCCGGAAACGCACGCGGTGGATTTGCCGATCCCGCGGACGGACAAAGTTTAGGCAGGTAAACGGATTTGGACCGGACGGGTTCTCCACGCGATCGTGTGTGTTCAGCTCCAACGGGCAAAGCACATGTGTTCGCGTGGGGAACCCCTCGAGACGTGTGGCTTGTGTTTTTTTTTTATATGCGCACGGTGACGTCATGGCTGCACGTGGGGTTGGAATCCGGCAGGAGGGGTATCTCTGCCGGATGGTCCCGTCCAAGGAGGGACGAGGAACACGTGCAGCTGCATGACGTCACGGGCAGTTGCAAGGTGCGCGAGCTCTGAGTTGCCGCGCAGGTGCTGGGCATGAAAAAAAAAAAAAGGGAAAAACAAGCCTCACTTTCGGGTGTACAGGATTCCTGGGCAAGGGGTGAAAGACCCCCTTACCTGGGCACAGGATGGAAACTAGTTAGGGGGAAGGGTTAGCTTAGCTAGACCGACTTCATGGGGCAGGGGTAAGTCCTCATGGAGTCCGTGGAATGGATTAGTTAGAGGGATTGTAGCCAGATTTAGGTGGGGAATTGATTAATGGGATTATTTGGAGACAGTGACAGACTTGTGAATGTGTAGCGGGGACGTAGCTTAGCTACGTAGTGTTAAAAGGAACGTGCTATAGTTTAAGGGACGACGTGGGAGCACGAGTTAGTTAGGGGAGGTAGTTAGAAGGATGGCAGAGTTCAGTGGTGTGTGTGTTGAAGAGTTGGTGAGTTGTGAGGTGAGTACTTGTTGAGTGAGTGAGGCCAGCGGGTCTGTGTGAGTGGAGTGAATGGGGAATGCATGGTGCGATGAGTGATTGGGGGAAGGAGTGACTCCCGCCCAAGGGACCCCGGGGTCAGAGTAAAGTGAGTTAGCTGGGTTAGTCAAATTGAAAAATGGAGGTCGTTTTGTTGTTGGTGGGAAAGTAGGCTCGAGACCCATTTGGAGGGGTGCAGGAGCCCTGTTGACGGGCTTGGGAGCGTGGCTGCGAAAGGTGAGTATCGCTGAGTGGGTACCCCGGGCACCAGGCTAGTCGGCCGCGGTAGGCCATGGGCCCATGGGGGGCCGGGATAGAGTAGTGGGCACGGGTGCGCCTGCTTGTTGCGGGGGCCCGGGGCGCCATTAGCCGCGTGGGCAGTGTTGTGGGCACGGGTGACCCTCGGAAAGGGGCCCGGGAGGCCGGCCTGCCACGTGTGCGTTTCAGGGGAGGTGCCATGGGGGGCACTCCCCGGTGTTAGGGAGCTGGTAGGCTCGGAGGCAGTGTAGTGCCCGGGGGTGCCATAGCGGGAGAATCGGCAGAGGGTCGTGCCTGCCAAAGGGAGCCACGTGTCCCAGCCAGGAGACCGTGTGAGGGCACGGAGAGAAAATTGGGGGGCGAGGCCCGAAATTGTAAGGACACCAACACAGGCGACGGGAATCTGGGTTTATAGAACCAATAGTTTAAGCAAGAGGCGCTTGTTGAAAGCCCCGGGGTAGTTTAACAGTTAAATGGTTCGGGTAGATTAGGAGATGTGCCCCTCCGCACCATCCATCCCCTCGCTCTCGTTGTGGGCCGCTGGACCCACTTTGGGTAAGATCGCCGAACTCTGGGGAGGCCATTCTGAGGCTTCGTTGGGCCTCGACACAGGACGTTAGCTCTCCCTTGTTCCCCTCCGGGAAGGGAACGTAGGGGTTGGGAGTAGGCTAGGTGACAGGATAGGTTAGCCGAACAAGGACGATAAAGGGGGTTAGGGGACGATTTATAGTGAGGGAGTAAAAATAAAAACAACAAAAAAATAAGTTGGGGCTAAATTGGGGTTTGACAAATTAAGGGAGTGGGTATGTACAGTGACAGGCAAAGGCGATAGGTTGGGAGGGAGACAGGTAGGTGGGTCCGAGCCCGCCTTCCAAGTGGCCAGCACCACCGCACTCCCTCCACCAACCTCCACTGAACGGCAAAGGCTGGCCAGCTTCATCGGCTGGCCGTGTTTTGCTTCAAGGCGGAGGCCGGCCAACTTCATCGGCAGCTGTTGTTTTGCTGCAAGGCCTGTGCCATCGGCTGGCCGTGTTTTGCTTCAAGGCCTGTGCCGGCCACTTCATCTGCAGCTGTGGTACTTCAAGGCCTGTGCCGGCTAGTTCATTTGCCGGCTGTGTTTGCCTGCAGCGGCCTTCTTCTGCGGGCTGTGTTGCCTGCACCTTTGCCATGCCATGCCCACTGCCCACGTTCACCAGCCCCGTTCAATTTTTGCTTTGCCCCCCCCCCCTGTTCATTTCCATGTGCGCCAGGATCAGAAAGCAACAGTTTGCAAGCTGCAAGAACTGCCCTGTTGGCAGCTACAACACGGGCCTGCAGTGGCGGCCCGTGCACCGTGTTTGTGTTCATTCATCCATTCGTTGTGCTCATTGCGTGTGCCACTTGAGCTGGCACGGAGACTGCGTTTGTGCAGCCCATGCACCGTTGTGGTTCACTGCGTTCAGTTCAAAAGGGAAGGCCTTGGACTGCGTGTGAGCAGCCAGCCACGTTCCCTGTCACCTGCATTGTTTGAGCCAGAGACTGCATGCGGGCAGCCTGGCTCCCTGCTAACTGCTTTCTTTTTGCAGAGTTCATTGATCCTGGGCCATGGTTTAGTGTAAAATTTGTAAGTTAAGGTTAAGATGTACTGTACATATGAGTGCGCCCCCGGCATGTATGTCTTAGCGCCGGCAATTTTATTTAAGTCGTCCGTGTGAGTGAGTTTGTTTAGATAGTTACGCAGCCCTCAGGTTATTTATTTTGGGGACATGAATACCATGAATGTCGCACTCAGGGATCCGTAGGTAAAATGTACTAGGGGAAAACTACACATGATGGCACACGAAAATTTGACGACTCGGGACGAGTCTGTAAAAAGGGAAGGGGGTAGTGTTGTGGTTACCAGATTCGCAAACCACCATTCAGGTCCCTTAGGTGAGGTATCTCGGTAAGTGCATGTGTAGTTAGGCCCAAACCCGTTGTCTAGTGGGAATACATGTCATTTATGCGAGCTGCGACTCTTCAGGATAGCCGTTTTTCTTTTACTATCTTTATTTTGGACCAATCGCCATCACCACAACCACAACATCAACCACCAACCACAACACCGCTTCACCACAACCGCCACGACCTTTACCGTCACAACTCGCCACCATCGCATCACCGTCATCTCGCGCCACTCATGGGCACCGATGCTGGACTCGTGTAGGGCGCACGTTGAACAGCGTGTACAAAACCACGGATTTTCTGCTTCAAAAACGGATCAAAAACGACACACGCCCACTTTTTGCCGTCCAATCGGTGAGCGAGGGGCGATTTGGCCCCGCCTCCAGAACGATCGATATATGCAAATTTGTGGATCAAAAAGCCTTCACGCCCACTTTTTCTCGGGCCAATGGGGAGCGAGGTGAAAGGTCAAAGGGAGGGGTCCAAAGGCGATGTTACGGGGGGGATAAAAGGACGGTGTTCGTCAGTCAGAAAAGAGTCAGCAGAACAGGGTCGGAGCGAGTAAAGGAGAGAGTCGGTCGGAGAGTCAAGAAGAGGAGAGTCGGAAGCAAAGGGTCAAGACTTCGCGGGCGGTGGAGCTGCTCGTCGTGTGCGTTGGAGTCGGAACGGAGGGACGGAGCTGTGGAAAGGCGGCGACACCAGACGAGGGGGTGCTCGCGTCGTGCAGGAAGCTGCACCCGAGGGAGGCCGACAGCGCGACCTGGCCGAGGTGGAGACGCTCGTCGCACATAATAAAGATCCTCTATACCCCGAGCATCAGCAACCCCTCCTGTTTCCCCCCGCGCTGAGATAGTGCGACCAAGGGGGCCCCGTTCCCACCCCCAGCCAGGCACTGTCCACGAGGCCCGCGGGTTGCGGGGCCATCGCCGCTCCGCGTCTCATCACCAGACGGGTAGGCCCGACCCGGTCTCGGCCTCAGGCCTGCCCCATTCTTGGGGGATTTCTTTTCCTTGGTTTTGGGTATGTGTTGTCGGCGCCGTCTGTGAAGTAGAATTGTATAAGTGTTGCCGTGTGCTCGGTAGTCGGTATTAGCTCTGCACTGTGTTTTCACTTTTATGTTTGCTTTTTGTGTAAATGGAATTGTGTTTTCTTTTTTTTGTGTGCATTTGGTGGAATTGTATTTGTGTGCTTCCCGTGTGCCGAGAATAAATGTGCTTTATTGTTGAACTGTTTTCCCGCTTCGCTTCGTCTTTTCCTCCATTGAATCCCCATCTTGCTTCACGTAAAGGGTTGGTAGTGGGCTGAATACGCCCGATAATTAATCGAACCGTCGAGGTCGACGATAACACCGCTCGGTTATTCTGATAGTACGGAACGGGTCGCTTAAGTGGCCCGTGTCCGAAGTCGACCTGCGGCGAGGTGCGATCGCCCGGTCTACCCTCCGCGTGGGTACTTAGGTAGTTCGAATTTGGCGAGCAACCCTATCCCACGCGGGGGCTGATTGGCTCGATCGCGGTGAGACCGAAAGGTCCACCCGTGACTGGTTCCCGGCGTTAGTCCGAGAGGGTCACGACTGGATTGTCCGTCC
>NC_140963.1:92994476-93156976 GCF_056783735.1 Eptatretus burgeri
GTTGAGCATACAGGAGTTCAAACTCGGCAAAAATGTCTTCCCTCTTGATATTCCAGTTGGGAATGCCGAAGTTAAAACCGTGAATGCTGCAGAATGCCAAAGTTAAATGACGGTACTCACAATGTCAAGTCGAGCAGCTTAATGGCTTGGTTCGGCTTATCGGACTATAAGCTGTCTGACCCGGAAAGGTTCGCGTTGGCGCACGGTTTTAACTTCGGCATTCACATCTGCAAACCGGATAAAGGCACAGGAGTGGTAATCATGAATTAGAGCGATTACATCGACAAGATGATGGACATCCTGAAAAGCGAAACCAAATTTAAACATCTGGGCGGTGTAACGGAACATGATCACACGCCTCAGGTGGAAGGTCAGATCTTCAAACGACTGTTGCAGCTTCTCAAACGTGGAGAACTATCAAAGGAGGTGTACGACAGAATTAAACCTGTTGGAGCTGTCCATGACAGAATTAAATCTAAGACAGATACTGTCCATGGTGCAATCAGCACAACATGAACTTGCCAAGTGGTTGGGAGAGGTACTGCAACCAGTATTGAATTCACTTTCTAATTTCATGGTTAAGGATTCCTTCACATTTGCAGAATCAATTGGAGCTAAAACACCAACAAGTGAGCACAACATCATGGCATCCTTTGATATTAAAAGCTTGTTCACGAATATCCCATTGATGGAGACGATTGAGATATGCGCGCATTTGCTGTATCACACCGATCTGGAACAACCGATGATCTCGGAACACATCTTCGTTGAATTAATGAACACAGCAACAAGGGAAGTGGAGTTCAGTTTTAACAACATGATGTATGTTCAAACGGACGTTATGGCCATAGGTTCTCCAATAGGCCCAGCTCTTGCAAATATCTTTGGAGGCTATCACGAAATGCAGAAACTGACTGGTCAGCAAGGTGTCGATTCCTCCATCGTAAACTATCGGTATGTTGATTACGTTTTTGCTTTGTTTGAGTCTCGGACGGCATGTGACAATTTTCATTCATGGCTCAACACTCTCCATAGCAGCGCTGAAGTTTACCACGGAGCTGGAATCGTCAAACACGTTACCGTTTTTGGACGTGTTGGTTGATAGATCCAACCTTGGTTTCACAACATCCGTCTACCGGAAGCCGACTTTCACAGGGCAGTATACTCGGTGGGACTCCGGACAGCTCCACGAGATACAAAATCACCTTGATCAATATCCTGGTTAACAGAGCACAGAGGATTTGTTCACCTTGTAATCTTCCTGCTGAAATCGACAAAATCATGAATATACTCGGTTAGAATGGTTATCCTGAGCATATAGTTAAGAGATACATACACAAGTTTCTGAACACGACAAGAGATCGGAAGATTGGTCCGGACAAATGTCCAGTCTATATCAGGATGCCCTGGAAAGGGCAATCATCACGAAGGTTTGAAGTACAAATCAAACATATTGTGTCCAACACGTTTCTGGCAGTGCAACCCCGAGTAATCCCTACCTCTCGCCGTTTGTTGACGTCAGTCAACAAGGATGTGCTACCCACCTCACAAACCAGCAATGTTGTTTATGAGTTTAAGTGCCGATGTGAAGCTCGGTACGTGGGCCGCACAACACTAAGATTGGCCGATCGGATCAAACAACACATCCCCTTGGCGATTCGAAGAAAGATTGTGAGGGTAAGAACACAACCAGTGCGAGCATGTAGAAATATCCAGCAACCACCGGCCACTGTACCTGCTTCATCTGCCATTGCCTAGCACCTGGCTGCCAACCCTACCTGTGCAGACCAGTACAATGCAGATATGTTCAGGATATTGAGCCGAGGTCGGAGCTCGTTTCATTTACGTATGTTGGAAGCAACCTTCATCCTTACCACCGATCCAATATTATGTCGTCAAAAGGAATTTGTACGATCTCTCTGTCTCTTTCAGCATGGAACGATCAAGGGAAGAATGGTAACAAATGGTGAATGGACCTTAGGGGAAATCCTGGAAATTCATCATGAAAAATCCCAGAAAGGCCTTCTGATGGAAAATATATATAAACAGTACAAAAAACAATAGGCAATTAAAACAACAAGATGCAAGTGTTAACTTAGTGATATAAAATTGCAAAAGATGTGTTATTATAAGAACGTCGCTACATATATAGATCACACAACCATCCAAAATCCAAACTCATTATCGAGGATGTTCGTGATCAGGGTCGGTGTTGGCATACCCTACATATAATACCAGAATTTAGTTGTAAACATCAAAGAACATGACCGATTCTTCCTGATTCTGACTACCCATTTCGTTCCCGTACCTTTGCCAACACCGTCCCTCACGAACATCCTCGTCGATGAGTTTGGACGGTTCCCAGGCCACACATCCTCCATGGTCAGTTACATGCTAATTTGCGAGGAGCCGTGCCTCCAGTGTAGAAGCATGTAACCGATTCGTGCGTTTCATTTTTGTCATATTGACTACAGAAAATATGCGTTCGACGCATGCCGCCGAATGTGGCGAAGACATCATGTACTTCATGAACTGTGAAATTATGTCGAATTTGTGGCCGCCGAGTCCATCCTTCATTTTACTCACTGAATCCCAGAATTTCTCTGGACTGTCCAGCAGTGCAGCAGGATCAGCGTATCCTTTGGTAACGTCACAAAGTCCGAGTTCCCACCATTGATCATCAAGTTCATCAAGATCGGGAACTAAATGAGGAAACGACTGGGCGGCCAGCGCGCTAATAGAAGCGGCTCGCTTTGTGTCTCCATCACCCAAGGCATCTCGCGGATTTATGATTTTCAAGCGTGCGAGAACACCATTTGGATTCATATCGAATCGATCTCTCATGTGCAAGCAAGCACAAGTCCACCAAAAACGCCTTTCAGTCCTCATGGAAACTTACCTCTTTTGCTTGAAGTGGTTCTTCAAGGAGTTTGGCGGTGCACTTGCCGCCCAGAATTATGTCCATGAGCGGCTTGTGGATGGAAATATCACTGGGGTCGATAGCACTTACATTGGTAGATTTTATCTTAGTTTCCATTACAAAGAGACTGAGTAGCCCCCTGTACCCATCTCAGATCACATCTGATACTCGATGAATATTCAGCGATGTTGACTGAAACTGACAATTGAGTCTGTCGACCTTTGGAAAAATGTAGTGTAGGAACAAAAGCATTTGCTCCGTTCCAGGCGAATTCATGATCTGATAGATGTGACCAGCTTTGTCCTTCTCCGTGCGATCGTTGACATCTCGCATTTCGGTTTGGAAAAACAACTTCAGGCACGTCCATTGTTCTCGAATCCGGCCAACGACGGCGCCCCTCGAAAGCCATCAGGTGTCACAGTTTCAAAATTTTGTGCTTCGCTCCTTCCCCATCCGCGTTTTGTATAAGACCAAACTCGCATTGGCATTTAGCACTGCGGCTAAAATAGGCTCCTATATCTCGTAGCACGCCCTCCAACCAAGACGGCAAGTTTGGCGGCATGATTGGCGCACAGGGCCGTGGAATGACAGATGCATCCTTGCACGAATATATTAGGCACATCCATTTTAATTAGGGCCTGAAAACCGTTGGATGATCCCAGCATAGTAGCGCAGTTGTCTGCGCAGAGTCCGATAACATTGGCGAGTGGTATTGTTACGAATCTGGAAGCCATGAGCACTCAACATACAGGTCCTATAGCTCAGTTATTTCGATAAGTAAATGTGGATAGATAGCTCCCTTTCCCTTGTTTAATGGGTAATTAAATGTTCATGCGCTGTGGAGTTATTTTGATAGTTAGAATTTTTATAACAACAATAACCACAACACTCCTTCACCTCGCTTCCTCACACAGACGCCATTGCCTACGTGTGTGTCAGCACGTACGTCGGTGGAGCCCACGCAGGATAATGTTCCACTGCCTGTTTGGAGGGCGGTCTGCCGGACAGTCGTCACGCCCCCCGGTCCAATCAACGGCCTTGGCGCCCGTTTTGGCCAATGACAGGGCGACGAGCGCATTTTGCGCGCCAAAACCTTCCAGTGAGGGAGAGCGGGGAGGGAGGAGGCATCCCCTCCCCCCAGACAAGGGTGAATAAGGTTGCGGCGCGATCGAAAAAGGAAGAGTTTTGGTTGTCGGGACGAACGCTGTACGAGGCTCTCGACTCTGCTCGCGTCTCGCTGGCACCTGATTCTTCCATCGCCTCTCGCTGGCGCCTGGTTCTTCGGACCGCATCGCGACGCTGGTCTGGGTTGCTCGTCTCGTCAAAGACCGCACGAGGTGGGAAGGTCCATGTCCTTCTGGGTATCTGTGTGTGTGTGCGTCTGTCCGTGGGCCCGTCTGTAAGTAGAAATCGTTCAGTGCTTGCTCTTTGTACATTGCATTTCCTTATAGTCGGAGTCGAGAGCTCCAGACAGTCCTTTCGGAGAGACATAGCGAGTGTGAAACTTGCCCGGATTGAAAGACATGTTCCACATGTTGGACCAGTTTGTGATTTTATCCAGATCTGCAGAGAGCGGAGAAGCTGCTGCTTGCCGGTCTGAGGGATGACAGATGGTACGACAGAGGGTGGAGTGATAAAGAGGATTTTCCAGAGAGTCAGAGAGATCATTGATGAAAACCAGAAAAAAAAGGGCCCAGAACACTGCCTTGAGGAACTCCAGCCTGGACAGGAAGAGGGGATGAGAGAACTCCATTTAGAGCCACACATTGGCTGTGACAACAGAGGAAGTCTGCGAGCCATGAGTGGAGGTGGCCTTGGATACCATAGGAAGAGTTGGCTGAGCAGGGCAAGATGCCAGACCGTATCGAAGGCATGCGATATTTCTAGGGAGATGGCTCTTATCTCATGTTTGGCATTGAGTACCTCCATCCATTATTGGGAGAGCAGAAGCAGCATATCCAGGGTGGAGTGACCTGGTCTGAATCCAAATTGATGATCGGAAATCAAGCCATTGGAGAAGAGGAAGATTTAATGTCTGAAGTGATGATGGATTGCATAACCTTGCTGATGATTGGAAGAAGGCCGATTGGTCTGTTGTTGCAAGGATCTGTTTTTACACCTTTTTATGCAGAGTGGTAATGTTTCCTGCTTGCATTAACAGTACTGAAGAGGTATGTGGTAGTCAGTATTCATTTCTGTTGTGACAACAAAATGCTGTACCAACTGAACATAATCTTCCAAGGAATGGATGCTCAGGTGAACTGAAAAAAATAAAAAACAGTCCTGAAATATCACTTTTGTAATTGCAGTTTTTATTGTTACAATTTGAACAGGATCACCCTCAAAATGCATATTTTGACATCAATTTTTGAAAAATTTCCAGGGGGGCATGCCACTGGACCGCCCTCCCTCCAGCAAAGAGTCGTTTTATTCATTACTTCCTTTTTTTTTTTTCAAAAGTTCCGATTTCACCCATGAAAAAGTGGGAAAGAAAACAATATGGGGGATAGAGGAGGTGTAAGTCTTCCCTCTGGCTGAAGCAATGTGGGCTTGTCACACCTGCATGCACGTTGCAGAGGATCACACCGAGCTCCTCGAAGCAACAGTATACGTTGTGGGTGGATGGATCAGAGGATAATTGAGATGATTGTGAGCAAATGCCAGTAAGAGCACCAGCAGAGCCCCAACTCATAGACTCGACTGACCGACTACAGTGACGCTTACTTCTGCTTCAGCTTGTGCTATTGTGGTGGAATTACTTGAACCTCCAGCAGAATCGAATGCCACTCCAGTAACTCCAGTCCCAGGGAGAGTTGATTCATTTATTTGTATACACAGGAAGAAACAAATGCACAGAGAAACATCACAAGATGAGTACCTGTGTACCTCCTTCTCTCATCTCGTCTCACAGGTCTTGCTTCTTTATAGCAAAATTATTTGCATAGGAAGGGGGAAGGGAGGGGCATGGGTTGGACAAAGAACAGTACCTGGTATTGAAGCCGACTGACATCTTAATAGCTTGTTAAAAGGTTTCCCAAGCTAAAAAAAAAACATTCCAGCATCAAGGTAAAAAAGTGGGGTATTATGATAATACACAGCTGTGTGCAGTATTTTATGATTGAACACAATATACTATAAGAATAGGGAGGGGTAACCAACAAAGAAATACTGTGACAGTTTGGGCCCATGGTACAACACTTCACAAGATAGGGATCGATATTGGCACGCAACCCCAACTCCCCTGAGCTTTGCAGCTGCGAGCTTATCAGCCGAACATTCCAACCTGGCAAGTTGCTGGGTGAGTGGGTTGATAACACAATTTTATTCATCTAAAACCCCACTTTAACCCTACATAAGCATTTTGTTAGCTATTAGTTTAAGTTGCAATAAGAATACAGAGTTATATCAATTATGTCCCTATAGACCTTATATGCATGTCCATGGGGCTCATATTTGTAATCATAGAAGCTTCAATCAAATCAATACTCATACATGGGTATAATTAATACTGAACAGATACACTCATAAAATGAATGTAATAATCATGTTTCTTATGAGCTTTTAAATCAATCATGTCTATCATCTAGGTTTCACCAATTTAATTATATGGGCTAAAAGCTTTTATTTGCAAAATAAAATCAATCATTCGGCTTTATTGGGCCACAGCCAAACAACAAAAAAAAACCATAGAGCTAATATTTTAAAATAAATTTTCCACCGCACCATCGTCGGGAGTTAGACAAGTGGACCCTACCTTACACCGTCGAAATATTGGCGACCACGGTCCTGTAAGGGACCCGTGCCTCTCGGAGTTCTCCGAGAAGTATGATCTAGATTCCGGGTGTTTGGTGGAGCCGAATCTACTGCTCCACCTAGCGGTCGTGCTCGCCACCGAAACTCGGCCCCACAACAATTGATGTTCAGGAGCAGGGTTCGAACCCCTCCGCGTCCACAAAATTAACGGGATTCGGATCAGGGGTGTAGGGAGCAACCGCCCCCCCCCAGTGTCCCCCAAATTGCGAGCGAGTGAAACTTTGTTCTCAATACGCAACATGGCAAGCCAAGAGGAGCTGGGGCAGGTGGGTATAGATGTAATGTTGGTGGAACCCATCGTCCAGGACGATACCCCCATGCAGGAAGATATTCCCCCACAACCAAACCCAGAAGTAGCTTTGGGAGTGGCTGGGGCGGCGTATGAGCGCCTCTCACGTGCAATTCCCCCCACGGACCAGATAATGGAAATGATGAGACAACTTGATGCAGGATGTACGTACAACATATGAAAAGATGGATGCAAACATACAAGATTTAAAAACGAGCGCACAAAGCATGGAGTGCAAAATGGATGAGGGCAGGGGTGAAATGCAGTGCATGGGGTTAAGCCTGCAGGCGAGCTTGGATGGGATGAAGGGCATAATTGCGGCACCACGTGGCAGAGCGACCGAAACGACTAGATGGAGAGCAAATTGTGTCCGGCCCGCGATGGAGACGGGTGAGGTCGGGATGATGAGCGACGCCACGATAATTGATCGGGAGACCGAAACGTGTAGGGTGAGACACGAGGGGACGAGCGACACCACCACAATTAAGGGAGAAATAACAAAAGGGATGACGGAAAAATTAAAAGAGACAACGGGAATGAAAACAGAAACATGGGAATTAGAAGGAGTAGAGGGGAAACTACATGAAACTAAAGACGAGCACACACACATAGAGTTAGTGAGGGACAATGGGGTTGAGCTGGTAGAATGTATCGGGACCCAGTGCGAGCATCAGGATAGCCTCCTTCAGAAACAGAGGGAGATGGTAAACTCCCTCGAAGTGGACTGTGACCAGGTAGGTCTGGTCGGGCCGAACGAGGTTGAGTGGGTGAGTGATGCGAACAGGTCCGTGCAGAGTTTGGGGGGTATGGAAACCCCGGGATTTCTTGTGGTAATGCAAATCCCCGATGTGATTGTCCCAGAGTGTGTGGTGGAGTGTATGAGTGTTGCGAGTGTGTTGAAATGTGTGCAGAATGCGAGTGACATGACGTGCATGAGTGCGTGCATGGAATTGGTACATGGACCGATCCAGACGGGAGACGGGTATAGCGAGCCGAATGGGCCGCGAGTAAGTATTTCGGGAACCGCGCCGGTTTCACGGGACGTCGTGTATGGGACCAGTTTCGCATTTAGTGAGCGGCCCTCGCGCATGCATCTTCATGTAGGGAATCCGGCGCGGAAACGCTCCGCGTGGGATTCAACAAGGCCTCGTGGACGGCTAAAATGGCGGCGAGTGTTGTTGTTTGAATTTGGCAAACGGGTCCCCATGCGAGCGCGTGTGTGAGGCATCACGTGCTGCGCGCCGCGTGTTCCATTCGCGGAACGCGCGGAGCGAGCCACCGGGACGACACGCTCAGGTGGGCCTGCACGGCAAGCCGTGCAGGTTCCGTGGGCGAGTGGCGTCACCGGGGATTTCCCAGCGTGAGTTGCGGGTGAGCTGCACACATTGGCTCGCGTGGGGAATCCCTTAAAGGCGAGCACTTGACAGGGTGACGACAAGGCCTCGATTATCGCCCGACGGAAGGGATCAACGAGCGAGTCGCAGACCGCCACCTTGGCGGTGCAAAGAAAAAAAATGCCTCACGCCAAGTACACGGCCCGGCAGAGATGTGGTAGACATCCTGCTTGGGCAGAGGAGCATTAGTTATCGGGATGGGTTTAGCTTAGTTAAACCGGCCTCATGGGGGCATGAGCCATCCTCCATGGGGCCCGTGGACTAGTTAGTGGGAATTTAGGTTAGATTTAGAATGGAAAATGGATTTTGGGAGACATGGACGGACATGGAATGTGTAGTGGGGACATAGCTTGGCAGTAGAGTTAAATGGAACGTGCACTAGTTTAAGGGATGACGAGGGGCACGAGTTAATTAGGGGAATTTAGTTCGGAGAATGGCAGTGTTGAGTGATGTGAGATATATATATATATATATATATATATATATATATATATATATATATATATATATATATATATATATATATATATATATATATATATACACACACATATATATATATATATATATACACACACACATATACTAGCGATACCCGTGTACATGCACGGGACGCACCAAGTAGTAAGGTAACTATAGCAGTACAACATAGCGGGTAGCAGATGACAGACAGTACACGGGAATGACAAAAATACGCATTGTGCAAAATGCAAGTGGTACTATGGAACGCCAAGACTTCCCAAACATTGTCGGCATGTCCGCTAAGTGCCACAGCAGTTTCATAGGGATCGTGTGACGGCGAGCCGAGTTTTTAGTGTGGAAGCTTGGTATTATAATCGATATATATATATATATATATATATATATATATATATATATATATATATATATATATATATATATATATATATATATATATATATATATATACAGTGGGGAGAACAAGTATTTGATACACTGCCGATTTTGCAGGTTTTCCCACTTACAAAGCACCGAGAGGTCTGTAATTTTTATCATAGGTACAGTTCAACTGTGAAAGACGGAATCTAAAACAAAAATCCTGAAAATCACATTGTATGATTTTAAAATAATTAATTTGCATTTTATTGCATGAAATAAGTATTTGATACATCAGAAAAACAGAACTTAATATTTGGTGCAGAAACCTTGGTTTGCAATTTCAGAGATCAGACGTTTCCTGTAGTTCTTAACCAGGTTTGCACAGACTGCAGCAGGGATTTTGGCCCACTCCTCCATACAGATCTTCTCCAGATCCTTCAGGTTTCGGGGCTGTCGCTGGGCAACACAGACTTTCAGCTCCCTCCAAAGATTTTCTAATGGGTTCAGGTCTGGAGACTGGCTAGGCCACTCCAAGACCTTGAGATGCTTCTTACGGAGCCACTCCTTAGTTGCCCTGGCTGTGTGTTTCGGCTCGTTGTCATGCTGGAAGACCCAGCCACGCCCCCATCTTCAATGCTCTTGTTGAGGGAAGGAGGTTGTTGGCCAAGATCTCGCGATACATGGCCCCAAAATCCTCCCATCAATACGGTGCAGTCGTCCTGTCCCCTTTGCAGAAAAGCATCCCCAAAGAATGATGTTTCCACCTCCACGCTTCACGGTTGGGATGGTGTTCTTGGGGTTGTACTCATCCTTCTTCTTCCTCCAAACACGGCGAGTGGAGTTTAAACCAAAAAGCACTATTTTGGTCTCATCAGACCACATGACCTTCTCCCATTCCTCCTCTGGATCATCCAGATGGTCATTGGCAAACTTCAGACGGGCCTGGACATGCACTGGCTTGAGCAGAGGGACCTTGCGTGCACTGCAGGATTTTAATCCATGACGGCGTCGTGTGTCACATGGTTTTCTTTGATACTGTGGTCCCAGCTCTCTTCAGGTCATTGACCAGGTCCTGCTGTGTAGTTCTGGGCTGATCCCTCACCTTTCTCATGATCATTGAGGCTCCACAAAGTAAGATCTTGCATGGAGCCCCAGACCGAGGGAGATTGACTGTTATCTTGAACCTCTTCCATTTTCTAATAATTGTGCCAACAGTTGTTGCCTTCTCACCAAGCTGCTTGCCTATTGTCCTGTAGCCCATCCCAGCCTTGTGCAAGTCTACAATTTTGTCCCTGATGTCCTTAGACAGCTCTCTGGTCTTGCCCAATGTGGAGAGGTTGGAGTCTGATTGATTGAGTGTGGACAGCTGTCTTTTATGCAGATAATGAGTTCAAACAGGTGCAGTTAATACAGGTAATGAGTGGAGAATGGGAGGGCTTCTTAAAGACAAAACTAACAGGTGTGTGAGAGCCGGAATTCTTACTGGTTGGTAGGTGATCAAATACTTATTTCATGCAATAAAATGCAAATTAATTATTTAAAAATCATACAATGTGATTTTCAGGATTTTTGTTTTCGATTCCGTCTTTCACAGTTGAAGTGTACCTCTGATAAAAATTACAGACCTCTACGTGCTTTGTCAGTGGGAAAACCTGCAAAATCGGCAGTGTATCAAATACTTGTTCTCCCCATTGTATATATGTATGTATATATATATATATATATATATATATATATATATATATATATATATATATATATATATATATATATATATATATATATATATATATATATATATATATATATATATATATATATATATGTGTGTGTGATGAACGAGTATGGGTCAGCGGGCCCAAGTGTGTGAGTGGAGTGAATGTGGAATGCATGGTGCGAATGAATGAGTGGGGGGAGGAGTGAATCCCACCCAAGTGACCCTGGGGTCAGTGTAATGTTAATTAGTGGGTTAGTCAAATTTACCAAAAAGGAGGTCCTTCTGTTGTTGGTGGTGTATGAAGGCACGACACCCATTTGGAGGGGTGTAGGAGTCCATGGACCAGCTGGGAGCGTGGCTGTTGAAAGGTGAGTATCTAGTGGAGGGCACCCCAGGCACCGGACAGTCGGCCAGAGTCGGCCAAGGGTCCAAAGGACCGGGATAGTGTAGTGGGCAAGGGCGACCCACGGAATAGGACCCATAGCGCCAAAATGCCACGTGGGCATTGGAGGGGCGCATTGCAGGGAAGGGCAATCCCCCCACCCCGCGTTCATAGGGAGCAGGTAGGCTCAGAGAGGGGGCAATGCCGGGAAGGGCAACCCCCCACATTCATTGGGAGCAGGTAGGCTCAGAGACAGCTTCAGGGCCCAGGGGTGCCGTTGTTTGAGATTTAGCAGAGGGGGAATCCCTGCCATGTCAGCCACGCTACCCAGCCACGAAATTGTGTAAAAGCGCGAGTGAAAATTTGAGGGCAAGGCCCAAATTTATAACGGGACACCAACACGGGCGACGGGAATCATGGTTTCTAGAACCAATAGTTTAAAGTGGCAGGCGTTTTGAAAAGCCCCGGCGATAGTTTAAAGTTAATAAAAGTAGGATAGTTAGGAGATTATCGGCCTCAATTATACCCCTTTGCACCATCCATCCCTTCACTCTCCGTAGGCCGCTGGACCCACCTTGGGAAAGATTGCTGAAATCTGTGGGAGGCCATTCTGAGGCTTTGTTGGGTCTCGAGACAGGACGTTAGCCTCTCCCTATTCCCTTCCAAAAAGGATTTTAGAGGTTGGGAGTAGGTTAGGTTGACAGGATAGGTTAGCCGGACAAAGACAGAAAGGGGGTTAGGGAGACTAAATTAAAAGAAAAAAATAAAATAAAATAAAATAAAAAGGGGCTAAATTTTGTTGTTGCAAACTAAGGGAGTGGGTATGGACAGAGACAGGCAAAGGCGATAGGGTGGGGGGAGACAGTAGGATAGGTCCAAGCCCGTTTTCAGAGTGGCTGGCACCTCCGCACTCCCTCCACACAACCTCACGGAACGAGACCAGAGGCTGGCCAGCTTCACATGCCGGCCTGTTGTGCTCCAGCTGCTGGTCCGCATTGCCTTGCCTTGCCTATTTGCCTGCCTCTGCCATGACCCCATGCCTGCTGCCCTCGTTTGCAATTGCCCCTGTGTTCACCATCCATCCATGTGCACCAGGACCATCGAGTGTGTTTTGCAAGGACTGCCCTGCAGGCAGCCACTCCACAAAGACTGCGTTTGTGCAGCCCATGCATCCATTCTCTTTTTGAGTTCATTCCTGCACCAATGACTTTGGTTGTGACTTTTTCTTCCACAGATCACAGGGCCTGGGCCATGGTTAGTGTAAATATTAGTTAAAATTGTAAATAAGTTATTAACCCACCTGTGTCTGTTTTAGCGCCAGCAATGTAGTTAAGTCGTCTGTGTGAGTCTGATAGTTACGCAGCGCACTCGGTTATTTATTTTTGGGACATGTATAAAAAAAAAAATGTTGCACTCAGGGATCCACAGGTAAAATGTACTTGGGGAGAACTTACACATGCTGGTCACACGAAAATTTGACGACTCGGGAAGAGTCTGTAAAAAGGGGAGGGGGTAGTGTTACGAATCTGGAGGCCATGAGCACACAACAGCCAGAGTCCTTATAGATCAGTTATATCGGTAAGTATGTATTCTAGTTAGGGTCCCGTCCCAAGTCTAATGGGAATTAAATGTTCGTGCGCTACAGAGTTATTAAATGTTCGTGCGCTACGTAAATCCAAAATAGTCAGGGTTTTCTTTTACATTTTTATATCACCAACAACAACGCCCATCTTCGTTTTTACAACACGATGGACCATTCCCCGCACGATGGCATATCGAACACGCATGTGGGCGGAGTTCCCTCGGTCATTGAGGTTCTGACTCCACGCTTCGGCCAATCGCAAGGGTGCGAGCGCGTTTGCCGCCTTTCAGCCAATGGGCGCAGAGCGAGCTCCAAGAGAAGCAGAGCCTCATCGTGGGGCGGGGGATCGAGACACCCCGACATGCCCCCCAACCAATCATGGAGAGACGACCGATTTCCCCTGGCGAATAAGGGGTGCGGAGAGGTGAGACACGTTCCACCTGCCCCCGACACCAGAGAGAAGAAATAGACTGGACAGCGCCGTCATCTCGCTTCTGGTCTCGTCTTGTCGCTGGCTGCTGGTCTCGTCTCGTCGCATGCCGGAGGAGCGTGTTGGAGTCCGACGCTACCCTCCGTACCCGGTGCTTGCAGCGGCATCGAGTTGCTGGTTCAAGTCCCGCCGAGCCGGATTGTTAAGGGCCGCACGAGGCGGGAAGGTCCAAGATAGCTCTGGTTTCCAGCTTATCTTCCCTCGAGCTGGGAACCTTCAATAAAGGCCACGGTCATGATTGTGTGTGTGTGTGTGTGTGTGTGTGTGTGTGTGTGTGTGTGTGTGTGTGTGTGTGTGTGTGTGTGTGTGTGTGTGTGTGTGTGTGTGTGTGTGTGTGTGTGTGTATGTGTGTGTGTGCCCTTCGGCCCAGTCTTTTAGTAGGAATCGTTAAGTGCTTGCGTTATTGTACATTGGAATATATTCGGTTGTAATCTGCTCTTCGTCTCCCTTCCCAGTTTTTGCCAATTATTATTGTAAATAAATATCCCTATTGTTGAATGTATCAGCTCGTTTCTGTGTTTCTTTCATTGGCTGAGCATGGTGCATGTTGGGAAATTTGGAAGCGGCAAATTGTGCATTTGGTCTGGCGCGGCTCTGGTAACTCCGCTCGGTTACGCCGGATCCGAGCCGTTACCCGCGACTCGGATCGGACAGAGTCGGCCGAGGGTGTGGTTTCCCTGGTAATTGGATGGCATGAGTACTTAGGTAAATTGGAGTGAGACAAGTGGACCCTACCTCATGCCGTCAAAATATTGGCGACCACGGTCCTGGAAGGGACCCATGCCTCTCGGAGTTCTCCGAGAAGCACGATCTATCGGTGGAGCCGACTCTACTGCTCCACCTAGCGGTCGTTCTCACCACCGAAACTCGGCCCCACAACAGTATCTCGTCCTGCAAATGGGATACCAGTTAGAGAATGGTCTAATTAATTTGTATAGTGAAAATTAAATCAAGGGGGTTTTTTTTAATTTAGCTTCGTCACCAGATTTTTTTTCCCAAATTTATTCTTTATGAGCCAGATGGATTTACCTTTGCGAATGCCAGTGGAATATATATCCATTTCATAACAAAACATAATTCATAATGGACTCCAAAATAAGTAAGTGAGGCAATGTGTTATTCCACTATAGTAAATTTCAATTCATTCCTTTATAAAATTCAAACCGTCAATTCCACGCAGAAAGAACAAACCTGCTCGCAATTTAATAATACAAAAATTTATTACTCAAAAAAGGTAAAAATTTACAAAAATTACATATCCAGCAAAATGAGTCATGCATCAAATGAATGCATGAAAATAAGAACACTCATCAATCAAATGTATACACAAATTGCTAAGTATTTAAATAGCCAGTACAATTTAACCAAAAAATGGGCAACATGTATCAGTGGCACCATTACACACAATCATTTTTACTTGCTACACTCAGGCAATTCAACCAAGGTTGTTAAAAAATAAGATTTCGGATGAAAAATATGTAATGGTCGAGAGCTAAATGGTATGTGGGTTTTATATATATTTAAAGCATTTACATCCTTGAAAGAAGAGGTTTCAAATGATACCTTTTCAAAAATGCATTTTGAAAAATTGGTACCTAAACGACAGAGGTGAGCAAATTGTTCAAGCTAGAAGGAAGTAAGAAAGAAATGTTGCAAAGATTCTCAATAATCTGCACTTACCACTTCGCACCCACAAAACCAAAATTCTACAAAATAAAATTCATCCAATTTGTGACTTTTTAATGTTAAAATGGTGTAGCAGTACCATATTCAGTAGGACTTCCAATGTATGACGCCAAAATGAAGTTTCAAATTCTAATAATGTATACAGGCATTAATGTGTGTGTTAATGCTATTCCTCAATTCAAAATTAATGTGTACACATTTTGTTCCACAAAAGACAAAAAGGAAACGACACGGATGATCTCAATGTAAAACAAATACAATTACCGGTAAAGCATGTTCGATTTCATTCAGCATAATTTCAAAACTATTAACAAATAAGCACACAACCTCCATTGTAGTTTTATGTAAACATAAGGAAAAAAAAAAACACCATCACTGAAAGTTATTAGCATGACCAAGCAAAGTATGGTCACCTTTTAGATGTTTTTTGGGGGTGGTTGGGATGGGGTCTGTGCTTTCATTCCTGTCACATAAACTGTTCTTTAAATGAAAATGAGTTTGCTTGACAAGTGAAGCGGACCAATTACGTTTTCCCAGCAATCACTCCGAGCTTGGCTAAATACAAGCAAGGGTCTTACCCTGACATATTCCTACACAACACAATAACAACCTCTAAATGAAATCGTAGAAGTTGCATAGAAAAAAATATATATATTACAGCTTATATTGTGTATCTTGCACCAAAACACCAGGTACAATACCAAATAAAAAAAATTCAAAAATATGATGCACAGAGTGGAATCCACATTTTGAACACTCATACCAAAAAGGCTTGCTCAAGCCAAGTATTAGTTTATCTGAATCCAAAAGTATTTGCATATATCCAATGCATCTCAATTTGTTCCTTAAGGCTATCAAAAACGTACACTTTCAAGAGCACATTTTAAACGCAGTTTCACACATTATGACATGGCCTTTGAGAAGGTTGTTAATGAGAGAGAGAGGACTCCATAGATGTGATGCAGTCGAGTTGCCTCAGTTTTCAGTGTGGTTACTAGAAGATTGTGCTTTCGTGAAACCTGAAAGGACAACCAAAACCATAAAAAACAAAAACTGGAAAAGAAACATTACTTTAGACAAAGCCAAATCAAGGTAGACAAAGTGCCGACAAGATTCAATTCCAAATTCCCCTGCTTTTGATATGAGCGCGCAAGCATTTAAAGGCCATTTTCCCTGCTAAAGCGGGGGTTAGCCAGGTGATATGGATATGGAGAAGTGAAGATATGGAGAAGCAAATTATATTGATTGTGAAGAAAACAAACACTAAGAATACTTCACAGTAGAAAAAGAAGCCTCATTCCATCAAATGAGGTAAGTTAACATGACATGCTCTTAATGCAAGAGAACGTAAATGCAAGCAACACACATACACACGTTTTTTGAATCTCTGTTCCTCACAATAATACATAAATATAACACGTTACGAAACAAAAACAAGTTGTGTTCGTGCAACGACATTGGGTAGGCAGAGTGAGACATGAGAGAAAAAGATGGAAAGCATGCGTGCAACGCACACGCACACACACGCACGTGTTGTGCAGGTAAATTACATTAGACACACACTTTAGACATTGATACGCTCGCAGTTTTATAAACTAATGCACTCAAGTTTGATTATGTATCTGCCTGTATACGACACTTACAGGGTGTTTCAAAAAGATTGATACAACTTTGACTTCTTGCCATTTCTTTGTTTTTAGAAAGAACCATTTTCCTTTTCAGGGTTTGGTGGTGTTATCGTGGTATTTGTTCCCTGGGATTTGTAGCTCCGTAGCTCAATTATGCCCTTGACAGTGAAGCAGAACACAAAAGTGGTGGCTCTGTGGTTTGAGAATAAATCAGATGAAGACACCCACCGAGGTTCTGCCAGGAATACGACCTCAGAACACGTGATGGACCCACAAATTGTGCCATTCAACGTGATGTGAAACATTTTGAGCACAAGGGTACAGTGCACAACGAGAACAAGGGCAACAGTGGCAGGCCAGCATCAGTAATCAAGAGCCAAACCAACGTCGATGCTGTGCAGGATTCTGCAGTGGACAGTCCCAAGAAGTCCCACCGCCGGCGCTCCGGGGAGTTAGGCATTAAACCAACATCAGTCTGACATATCCTCACTAAGGAACTGGAGCTTTTCCAATGCATCATCTCTATTAAGCATAAACTGAGTCAAGATGACATGAGAAGGAGACTTGATATGTGCAATTGGCTCAGTGACAGGATGAAGCGATACCCAAACTAGATCAACCTGAGCTTCAGTGATGAAGCCCATTTCCACTTGAACGATGCCATCAACAACCACAACATTTTCTGGGGGCAGAACCACACTGAGAGGTAGCTGAAAGGGCCTAAGGTCACATGCTTTTGCACCTTCAATGCCGGATGGGGAACGCGAACGCCTTAATGGTTTGAGAATGACAACAGCAGGACGGTGACGATCAACGGTGAGCGCTACCGGCCCGTGCTCCAGAAGTTCCATAATGATCTCTCCCAAAAGGTCACCCCAAACCAGCTCAGCATAACCTGGTTTATGCAGGATGGTGCACCCCCGCATACAGCTGGTGACACCATCACTTTTCTGCGGCAGCGCTTCAGAAACCGCCTCATTGCCCTGGGTACCACTCATGACTGGGTAGCCCAAACTTGAACCCTCTGGACTACTGGTTCTGAGGGGGCTGCCAAGGGGGCAAACTCTGTCTACGCCAACCTCCCTACCACACTGGATGATCTGAAGCAGGAGGTGTCAGACTACCTCCAGGCAGTGCCACATGAGACCAACAGGGAAGTTGGACAGAAATTTGGAGTCAGGATCAATGCATGTCTGAACCACAGAGGAGCACACATCGAGAACGTCAATTACAACAATTTTGCGTAAATGCCAATTTCAGATCTTGGGCTCTCACTAACTCCACAACTCCAGCAGTGACTTACTGAAATAGCAATCACTGAAAAAAAATACCATGTCATAAGCTTTCAAGAAATGTTTGGTTCACGTTCCTGTGTGATATATATATATATATATATATATATATATATATATATATATATATATATATATATATATATATATATATATATATATATATATATATACATATACACACTGTATGTGTCCCAAGCCTGTATTAGTGTTTTGTTTACATTTCTGTGTTTTGGAAAGGGGAAAGGATAAATCTTGTTGCTTATCTTATCTTATCTGTCAAGAAATAGCTTTGCCAGCTAAAAGGCTGCCTCTGAAATACCACAGCTGGCCTTGTTGACAGTTTGGGAAAGGAACAGCTGAGCTTACTGCTAGACCACAATAACATGTAGGAGGTGACCCTGCTAATACAGATAAGGGAAGGAAGGGAGCTGATTTTGTACTTTCTCGACTCTCTTATCAACAATACAGGCTTGGAAGGAAGTAAAGACCAATACATAAAATAAATCCTGTTGACAGGCAGTCACGCAAAGGTCACAGTAAAAATATATACAAGGCGGAGCTAAACTGAGCTTGCCAGAGGGCTGGGCTGGACGGACTATTGTGTTCCCAGCCTCCCTCTCTCTCAATATGCATATGTTTTGAAGTGTAATAAACTTCTCCACCAAGATTGGTGTGGACAGAACTTTATCTCAATCAGTGCGGAACCTCACCTTTATCTCAACATATAGACATTTATATATATACACACATACATATAAATAATATATATATATATATATATATATATATATATATATATATATATATACATACATACATACATACAGGGGGCTGCAAAAGTAGGTATACAGTAAGGATTATACCAGTATTACCAGTATTATAATAGTGGTGCTTGGATTCATTTAATACTAGAATTCATTTAATTTGAACATTTGAGGGATTAATATGTTTATTATTGATGTTTATTATTCGTATGTTATTATCGATATGCGTGTATAATCAATAAAATATGTTTTGTGCGCACGTTTTGTTTTTCATTACTGTATACCTACTTTTGCAGCCCCCTGTATGTATATATATATATATATATATATATATATATATATATATATATATATATATATATATATATATATATATATATATATATATATATATATATACATACACATATTGTTGCGGTTCTGCAAAACCGCATGCCTCTAAGCGAAGGCAATGGCATCCAACAAACAGCATCCACGCAGTTATTTCATTAGTATTCGTGTTGTTAGTCCTCCACTCATGTCTACTGGGTTAACGGGACGAATTGCATTGCGTGCGACTCGTAGTTCGGTCGATTAACTTTATCTCTATTTTCTATTCTGATTTCTATTCCAACCCTTTCCTTTTAGCCATAGTACACGACAAGCCTGCAAGCACACACGCCATTCAATGGACAATTGTTTAATATACACACCGCGATGCCTCCCATGGCTCGGATCATCCCTGTTGCACACAAGACAACCTTCCCCGGGAATTTGCGCGCCATTTTCCATTCAAATCTGCGTGCCAATTCCCAACCGGCAGCTCACCTTACTCTGTACCTCGGTCACCAAATTTCACCACTTTGACCACAAATGCCTCCCGCACATGGGGAAAATATTCCCGTACCCCCTCGTACGTCTGCATAGCTACAATACACCACTCTATTTCGAGCACCGCGTGGCGTCAGCCATTGTCCTTGATGCCACGCGATGCTCGACCACACAAGAGATGCTATATAGCTCCACCGCATCTCACCGGGAACGTCCCAGGTGAGCGTCCGGGATTGTTACAGCCCTCATCCAGTCGTCAGACCACGGCAAGACTGTAAGCAACGAGGAGGGGTCGTGGGAAGGACTATCCGGGAGTTTGGTTTGGGTACCAGGTGTGCATTTTGGCTGGTGAAGGAGCCTGTGGGTGGCGAAGAAGTCCGCTACCATCCAACATATAGACTACACTCTATGCACGTCTGGGGCCAGGGTGCCGGCTCGGGGAGCATGCTCCCCATGTTAAGTCAGGGGCTCCGAGCCATGCCGAAGCTGGTGGACATCTGAGCCGGTTTCCGGTCCCGGAGCCTGGTGGGGCGTGGCTAGGGCCGCTGTGGCCCAATCGAGGAGGATTTTGGCCACAGCGTGTCGCTTTCTGGTCCTCCCCCCTCCCTTCACCTGGGGCTTGTAAAAGGGGGCAGCGTGAAGCCGTTAAAAAGAGCTTCTTCTTTGAGAACATCATCCGTGTGCGACCGCTGCACTTCAAGAACATACAGTGGACTCCCTGCCGTGTTGTCGACGTGCTGCCACCCTCGCAAAGCGAGACGGACTCACCGCCGGCCACAGACGGCTGACCAGGACAGAGCGCACGTTGCCACGAGCCCTGGGGAATAAATAGGCAGAAATAACGTGCCGTATCACGAGATGGGAACGCTCAGACGGAGCGACCCACAGAGGTACACTCTACACTGATAGGTTAGGGATCTTCCTTCTTATGCATATATTCACTCTCTCTCCCTCTCATTCCCTCTCCCTCTCATTCCCTCTCCCCCTCTTCCCCACTATCCTGTCAACTCTGGAAGCACAAAGAACGTGTACTGACTCGCAAACCCATTTTCCTCTGGCACGATACCGCACCCCTCACGTCGCATACATCACACCTCCCCACTCCCACACCGTAGACACCAGTATCTTTCCAACTACCCCCCCCCCTAAGCATCCTGGGCCACATTGGTCAGCCGACCATGAAAGGTATTTAGAGGAAGCTCATCCTCACCATTCTCTCTCTCTTTCTTGGCTCTCTAGGTGTGTGTGTGTGTGTGTGTGTGTGTGTGTGTGTGTGTGTGTGTGTGTGTGTGTGTGTGTGTGTGTGTGTGTGTGTGTGTGTGTGTGTGTGTGTGTGTGTGTGTGTGTGTGTGTGTGTGTGTGTGTGTGTGTGAGATGGCACCTGTCTTAGAATAAGTAATATTGGGGAAGATAGTCAGGATAATCCTGCTCTGTCTTATTTTGTAAGTTGCTGTCTTTTGCCGCACCCCACAAATTCCTTGCTATCCCCTGCTGGACATAAAAATGAAACCCCATTCACTGTGCCATATACTTTTTCTTGTTTGGTTATAAATAAATGCATTGCATCGAAATGTTCCTAGCTCGTTTTCGTGTTTTCTTCCATTGGTCCAGCATGGACCGCACCCTAGTTTAGCCGGGACGTTATTCCCCGACGATCTGTTTCCTCGCCGGTACGTGCTTGGCAGTTCCACTCGGCTGCATCTGATCTGGAAAGGTGATTCAGTTTGAGCAAGTGCGTATTGAGGGCGTATTCCCCAGTAATTGGATCATGTGACCTTTAGGTAAACGGTATTTTTAGATGGAGGACACTCAGTCACCTGGTCAAGTAATTGGCATTCATGGTCGATTAGTGACCCGCCGTGTCACAAAGTTATTCGTGTGCAATGGACTGCGATTCCAGTGAGTCTGGTGGGACCCAAAGTAACCCCCGACTCCGGGTCCGCAAATATATATATATATATATATATATACACACACATATACATGTACATACATACATATACACATATACATAACACAAGTTATCAAACAAATACAAGTTGTGTTTATGTAAAACATTGGGTAAGCAAAGGGAGACATGGGAGAAAAAGATGGAAAGCCACAACGTTTGTCCTCACATGAGCCCAAGAACCGAACAAAGGTGCGAGTTGTACCGCCCCCAGTGAAAAACGCCCACATGGCCATTCCAAAGAGAATTCCATAGGTTGGAATAAGGCTGCCTTCATAGTGAGGGTTCGCGAAGGTCTGAAAACAGAAACAGAACAAGTACATTTTCATTTCTCTCACTTTATGCAAGAAAAACAAAACATCAACAATGTCAATAATTTGCTCAACATTGCATGAGTAATGATGATTTTTTTGGAGCATTTAAAAAATATATTGGTTGCAAAGCAAAATATCAACAGCAAAACAACAAAGCAAAAGTAATAATTTGAATGATACAGAATCATACAATTTGTTCACGGATTTTGTTTAATCAACCATAAGGAACACAGCATTAGATAATGTTATGTTTGTGGTGTTGTTGGAGAAACTTCATCGTAAAGGGACGATTGTATCGAGCAGCATGGCCCGTGAACGTGCAGGAGACATTTTTATGTAACTTAAGTAGGGAAACTGTCAGCTTAAGTTCTTACATGTCACCACATGGGGGGGAGGGGGGGTGGTGTATTAATTCGGTAGGGATCAAGACAAATTTCTCACAGTATGTGATTTCCCCCTGTGACCTTTTCCTATGTTTTTTTGCATTTCAAGACCGGCAATAAAAAGGAATCACGTCTTTAAAACAACAACTGAGCCGGACATTTCCAAGCAAGCGAAAACCCCGCCTAGAGAAATGACGAGTGAGACCACGCCCCTGGGGTGGATGATGGATGGGGTGACGAAAGAGAGGTTGGAGAGAGAAAGGAGGATCGAGGAAGGGTCAGAAGGTGTGAGACAGAAGCGAATGAAGAGATGGTGGTTCGAAGAGAAGGGCATTATGGCTGGCTGCCCTTGATACGGTGAAGAAGGCTGCGCGATTCTCGTGTTCGTACTGAGGCGAATTTGTTCGCGTGATGGAGCACGACGCTGGCCATTGACTGTTCGGCTGGGTCGTGTGAGACCGCGCCTCGGAGCCTCATGTTGTGCCATCGGGGAAGAAGGCGGCGCCATTTTGCAGAGAGCAGTGGCGTCGGCAATCTCAATCATGAGGAGGAACTTTCACGACAGATTCTGGGCCCTTAACGAAGGGACCATCCGCATGAACGACCTCCCGTACGCTTCCCACCCAGAGAGCAGCATGGCGCCATTTTCTCACGCAGCGACGACACAGTTTGGCGAACCCCACGCTTCAGAAACTCATCTCTGGGCACACAGCTAAGTGCCTGGAGAAAGGGAGGATTATTATTTTACTTATTCTGTCCTCAGCTGCAATTAAAGTCTGTGTGGAGGCACCTCAAATTGGAATTTAGGTTACCTCACATTTCGTTGTTATCCCGTTTTGATTTATTTCTATTATAAACATTTGATTTCTGTTTATTAAACCCCTATTTATTAACTTTGATTGTGTTGTCTATTTGTCGTGGGTTTGAGTATAAACCCTCGTGCTTCTGTCTGCTACGCATCTTTGCCACCCTCCCGTCCCACGCGTGCCATTAATCTCTGAGGAACTCAGCTGTTCACCTCCAAGGGAAATCGTTCGGTTATCCATCCAGGTCGTTCTTAACCCCCTGGACATGACATTAATTTCTCCATAATGTTTTGCCATCATAAGCCATAAAAAGTGCATTTATGATCTCATAAGCAGAAATTAAATTCCTTGGTAACTTTACTTTTGGAAATAGTCCGGCAGATATGTGAAAAAAATGTGCCTTTAGTGATACAAGCATGAAATTTGGCACACTCTAGGGCAGTATCTTACAAAGATTTTTGGATATAGGGACATTCCAGATTCTTCCCAGAGCCAAAATGGCGGCCATTTTACAAAATAGCCGATTTTGTGTTGTACAAGGAGGATACATGTGGATACAACTATATTTAAGAAGCATACCAGTGGTTTTATTTAACTAAATATAGATTCTATCAAATAAGAAATAGCAAATAAAGGTGACAAAGCGTGAATAAACCATTTATTTGGTCATTTTTTGGTGCATTTTTGCACTTTTGGACGGTTTTCTCCAACAAACTCTTCAAAAAACTGTTATCAAGCACCATGGAATGACTGTTGTTCATTTAACACTCTTGAACTCAGAGGAAGTGCTTCTGTTTGATCCTAACATCAACTTACAGAGTCAAAATTATACAGTGGAACCTCTATATCCAGGTAACAGAGTCTACTATGATGCATGGATACATGTGTACATGTTACATAATTATCATCTGTGATCTCTCTTGTCCCAGTTCTACTCTCTTGTACACTCCCCACCACAGTGACATAGAGCTGTGCACTGGAGTGCAGCCTTGACACACTTGCACTGTCCTCTGCATCCCTTTTTGCAGCCACACCTTAGTAGTTGCCGACATGCCTCAGTTGCCTCTGGGAGGGTTGTCCAGTATATGTCCCAGCCATTATCGGTGTGAACCCACCCCCAGTCACTGGGCGATGGGAGCTCTGGTGTGGACACCATCATCTGGCCCCAACAGTAGCCGGCTTGGTAGGTAGCTCTCTTGATGTGCTGTTTCAGGGCTTCACGAGTTGGTGGGAGAGCATCTATTGATCTGCCATTCTGGGTGAACAGATGCTCGCGACACTCATTGACATGTTCCTGGCTACTGGTGCGATCATAGAGCACAACAACAAAACGCTCCAGTGCATCCATGTGGTCATCTACGGCTGAAGGAGTTGGCAGCCAAGGCACAGAATGCTGCAGTGACATTAGTGACCTCATCACAGGCTTTCCAGGTTTCCCATGCTTTTTTATTCCCCCTGCCTCCGAAGCTTGAAACGGTGTCGCATCCAGTGAGGGCATGGAAGAATGGCAAACCTCGACACTTGTTAGGTCCCAGTGCCACAGACATCTCGTGAGCTGCCAAGAACCTGAAGTTCTTTCCTGTGCCAAAAGCAACCCAGAGCTCATCAATGTCCAGGCGTCCAGCTGCTGTCACCGCAAGGACCACGACATCAGTGTCTACTGTATGGATCGACACTTTGCTGTATCCCTGCTTCACAGCGTCTTCAGCATGGAGTAGCATTCTTGTGTCAGCCTCTTCGTGGCTACAAGGGGCAAGACCAGCAACATCTCTGGCCTGTGTACAAACCACATCTTTGTGGTGGGTGCTGATGACTTGCTTGTCTGTGTCTGTTGTTGCTACTCTGGTGGCTAGGAAGTCAAACAACTCCATCTTGTTCTCATCTGTGCGAAGTAAGGTCTGCCAGTTTCCAGGAATGGAACTAGATGGCTCGACTCATCTCGTGATGCCTTTGCCTCGCTTCTTCCTAGTGTCTGCCTTCAAACTGTCTGTGAGGTATTCATCCCAGACAATATCCATCCTGTTCGTATGCTGCAGCTGAGATGTGATGTATGGCAAGAATACTTCTGATGCATACTCGTTGAAGGTCTTTGCTGTGCCAGGTGGCAGCATACTGATGATCGCTGCACCATCAAGGATGACGACTTCAACTGCTGGACTAGCAGCAGCAGCAGCATTCTCCTGTGGAGGGACCAGATCTTCTAAGCAGCCAACCAGATCAGACTTTGTTCCAAGTCTCATCTTGCCCATGTGTGACAGTGCAGGGGGACATGTTTGGTTCTCATGTGCGAAGAACTCATCAAGATCTCCATCACGTATCTGGGACGCAATGAACAACCTGGAGAACAGGGAGCAGTCGTTCTTCAGAGATGAAAGCTGCATCTGTGCTCTTGACTTCTCTCTGACTGGAGGTCGGCTGAAGAGAGGGAGGTTGTTTCTCTTGATTGGGTCAGTGATGGGCTTTGTCTGGTTGATAAGTCTCTCATGGACATAGGAGTCATGCGGTTCTTGTCCCAGCTTCTCGATTTGGCTTACAGTATTGATAACTGCTGGGTCTGCCAGGTCTCTGCTGTCTAGCACCAGGAGATCCTTGCTGTCATCACAAAATGGGTTGCCCATCTCCCCCATGACTTGATATGAGTGAGTGAACGCACATCTCTAGAAAAGGCTACCTGTGTGTGCTTGGTCTGCTCGTGGTGTTTGTGAACAGCCTTCTTGGTCTCTGATGTGGCCTGGAACTCAGCGATCACTCTGGCCATCTCTGGACCAGACACCATCCAGCAGCGTAATGCAGCGGGATTCTCTGTCAGGCCTACAGCTCCTCCGTCACCCTTAACTAATGCGTTAATCTGCTCGTGGGCTTGGTCGATGGCCATCGCAGAAAACGCACGAGTGGTCTTCTTTACTGTGAAGTTGCCGGCAAGAAACTGCGTGTATACACTTGCATGTTTGGTCGCCAGTGTCACAATGTCGCGCAGGTGAACTGGTATCCACCTGGCGTAGTTGGTATGACCCAAGGTGAAGAACCAGGGGACAATCTTGCTCAGGACATCAATGTATAGCAGGAAGTTCCCTTCACGGACCGATCTGACGTAGATTAGGACAGTGAGTTCCAACTGTAGAATGATCCACCAGAAGTGGAACTGCGGACTGGCTTGCACACGTTCAGCACACCAGTCTTCTAGATCCTGTCCCTCATCTGCTCCTTGGCTGAAGGCTTTCTGTAAGAGAAGATAGAGGCTACTGGCTGTGACCTGGTGAGCTCGCCGAGTGCGTGTAACATGGGCAGCCTTCAGGAAGGAATCAGCAGTACCAGTTGTAGCAACTCCTGCCTGCACCAGAGCTCCTGTCCACCCACTGCTATCCAGAAGATCACCCAGAGTTTTCAGTGCAGCCATCTCAATGTGGAGTCCACCAAATAGGATGACAAAGTGATCTTCTCCATGTGTTTCTGGCTATCTCCACTGGATCTGTTTGGCGAGTGCGTACAGTGGCTGATCGACTGTGAGGACTGGGATCTGACCAGGGTTCAGAATCTCAACTGCTGTCTTGATGACGTCCATGGAGTGACGAATCATAGCCATGGACTTGGCCTGGTCGTAGAAGAGAGGCAGCAATGAGGTGAGGGTCACGCCACACTCTGGTTCCTCTGGAATGGACTGCTTGCTGGCATGATATGCAGCCCATGACAGTCTCGTAATTAATAACACAGTAATTAATAATGGAAATATTCATGGAGTCTAAGTTCCTTTCACCAAATTTGATTTTTGATCTATTTATATTTCCAGAAACAATATTCAGGTAACATTCACATGCATGATCATATTGCAGAGCTCTTGTTCCAGCCATGCATTATTGCCATAGTAAACTGTTGTGTCCCTCATAGACCACTGTAGATGCATTTTTTAGTCAAATATGAAGTAGATAATGAAGCATGTGCATACTAGTTAATAATAATCATATTATACTCACTACATTGTGTTTTGCACCAAGCACATATGACTTTGCTGACCTTGTAGGCAGAATTTGTTATTCGTGGCAGCCATTTTGTAAAATGGCCACCATTTTGACCCTAGGGGTAATCTGGAATGTCCCTATATCCAAAATGTTTCCTAAGGGTATGCTATAACTGTGTACCAAATTTCATGCTTGTATCCTCAAAGGCACAAAACTACCAGAATATTTCACATATCTGCCGGACTAAAAGTGTTTCTCTGCATAAATAATTTCCATTTTCTGGAAAGTGTTTTCAACAACTAGTGGGCCCGTCGGTCCGATGGACCAAATTTTTATTGATCTTCACAGCCTTGTTGTGTACCTGCCTGCTGTACTGCTTGAGCATTAGCTAACCTTTCACCAAGCCCAGATGTGCTTAGGGCCAGAGCGGGGATTATATGTTCATTATTATTATTGCCATATGATACTACTATGACTGCCTGTCATCCTTCCGAGATCAGCAAAATGAGTGCCAGCATGCTGGTATCCTCTGTCGGAGTGGCGACCCGTCCAGGATTGTGCCCAATAGCCAAGGAGACTGCTCAGGCTGCACCAACACACTGCACAGAGTGTGGTCCCAATAAATGGATGGATACTACTATTCTTATTATTGTTGTAAACATTATTCCTGTTAATTAATATATGCTTTGTTGCAATATTATCATCATTAGGTCATCTCTTCGAGCATGACCTAATAATATTTGTGTTGAGAGGAGAGGTGACTATCCGTCCGTCCGTCCACAATGAAGTTGAAGCGGGAGATCTGGTCATTAGTGATCCTGATAGAAGTCGATGAGACGTACACGATGGTATGACTTTCAAGGTAACCGAAGGTCAAGGTCAAGGTCACGAGGCATTTGAAGTTGCGAAATTGACGATTTTCAAATTCTATCTCCTCCGCCATTTCTCACGCGATCTTGAATTTGATTGTAGCATATGAATGTATGGGAGAATATCTAAATTTTGATCGGGCCGGATTTTCGATATTCGCTTTCGTGTCACGTGACTCCAAAGTTGGCAAAAAAATGCGAAAATGACGATTTTCAAGCGAAAATGACGATTTTCAAAATCTATCTCCTCCTACATTTCTCAAGCGATCTTGAATTTGATTGTCGCAAATTAATCTATGGGACGATATCTAAATTTTGTCAGGCCGGATTTTCGACATTCGCTTTCGTTTTCGTGTCACGTGACTTCAAAGTTGGCAAAAAATGCGAAAATGACGATTTTCATGCGAAAATGACGATATTCAAAATCTATCTCCTCCTACATTTCTCAAGCGATCTTGAATTTGATTGTTGCAAATGAATCTCTGGGACGATATCTAAATTTTGTCAGGCCGGATTTTCGATATTCGCTTTCGTTTTCGTGTCACGTGACTTCAAAGTTGGCAAAAAATGCGAAAATGACGATATTCAAAATCTATCTCCTCCTACATTTCTCAAGCGATCTTGAATTTGATTGTCGCAAATGAATCTCTGGGACGATATCTAAATTTTGATCGGGCCGGATTTTCGATATTCGCTTTCGTTTTCATGTCACGTGACTTCAAAGTTGGCAAAAAATGCGAAAATGACGATTTTCAAAATCTATCCTACATTTCTCAAGCGATCTTGAATTTGATTGTGGAATATGAATCTATGGGACAATATCTAAATTTTGTCAGGCCGGATTTTCGATATTCGCTTTCGTTTTCGCGTCACGTGACTTCAAAGTTTGCAAAAACTGCCCTACCTTCAGGAGGCTATATATTTTCTCGCAGAGATGACCGTCACTCCCGCACGGGGGTAATTTTTTTGTTATATATTTTGTAAAATTAGAATGCCATTCCAAGGTAGAAGGACGTATTAAGCTGCTTTATATACCTGAACGTGGCATGCATTTAAAATATGGGAATTCTAACGGATTTTTTGAAGAACATTCGAGTCTTAAAGGGTCTACAGGATCTACAGTCTTCGGAGTCTTTGGGTCTTCTGGGTCCTCGGGAATTTTGTGACTTTTGGGTCCTCAGGAACTTGTTGTGACTTTTGGGTCCTCGGGAACTTTTTGTGACTTTTGGGTCCTCGGGAACTTTTTGTGACTTTTGGGTCCTCGGGAACTTTTTGTGACTTTTGGGTCCTCGGGAACTTTTTGGTCTGTGGGAGCTGGATTATTAAATGTAATATAATAATCGTGTAAAAAGCAAAATTTACTTAGTTCTTTTCTTAATTTATTTAATTAACTTAGTTTAGAAATGATTTACTGGTAGAGCTAATAGACATGCATGCTGATAAAGCTAAAATATACATGCAGAGTCAGCTTGTCAGAAAATACACACATGATCTTTACTTTAGTCCAAATAACCTATTGTTAAGTCATATCTGTTAAATAAACTCTTGACCTGTTATCATGTAGTCAGCAGAATGAAACAATGACTCTCTCTTACCCCTCTCCACACCCCCTCTCCTTGTATTGGAAAACAAACTCCAACCATTGTATGAGGCATCTTTGAACAAACCAAAACTATTGTATGTGGCATATTTGAAGTCAACAAAGTTCCATCTGATATCTTGGTAAAAACTGCATATAAACGCTGAGAAAAGCTCTGTAACCTTAAGTCTTCAGCTTGCAACCATGTAGCAAGCTGGGGTCTTCCTTCCGTGAACGGAAGTGTCTTGTATATTACTAAAATAAATGGCTTGTAGATAAACCTACTTGATTTCTTTCTTGAGATATTAGGCCTCGGCCCTGACAGGTCCTCGGGAACTTTTTTTTGACTTTTGGGTCCTCGGGAACTTTTTGTGACTTTTGGGTCCTCGGGAACTTTTTGTGACTTTTGGGGTCTTCAGGGTCTTCAAAGTTTGAATGGGTCTCAGCAGTCCAAAGGTTCAAAAGGTACATTCCACTTGTGCAGAATTAATGAACAAAAAGTATCACACACACACACACACACACACACACACACACACACACACACACACACACACACACACACACACACACACACACACACACACACACACACACACACACCTCATCCATTTATAGTAGATGTAGATTGTTCAGAAATACTATTTTTCCTGCCCAAGCCTTCTGTGGGGATGGCTGGGAAATGTTTTTCACGAACCGGCTAGCCAGGCCTAACATTCAAATGAAGATGACAGGAATTTGCAGTCGGCGATAACAAGCCTACTCTTCATGACAGACACCATCGACCAGTGTTGGCAGATGGGTCCTCCAGCTTAATGTCCTTCTGATGGATGGTGCACATATTGATGCATCACCCTGGATGTGAAGCACCAGAGTGACTGGTTAAAGCTGGGTCGAGATTCAAACCCAGGCAAGACAGCTTAAAGGTGAGTGTGCCTCAAAACAATCATGCCAGCTCAATGGAGACAGTCCAGAACTGATTGAAAAGAAACTCTTCTCTCCATCCTCCCCCCTCACACATCCCCTTTGTGCCACTTCCAAATACACTTCACCTACAGTACTTCTGCATTATAGCAATAATACTTCAATAGCAGCAGCTTTCATGCTTCATCTTCACTGTTTAGAGAAATCCATTGCTTCTAATTTTCCAAACACCAACAAAAAAAATTTCATAAAAATGCATTTACGAAACAATAAAAGAGAAAATTCTCCCATTACTCAATTCTTGTACATTTGACAATCATCCACTATGCCAGCAATGAAAAATCGTTGGGATTTCGGAGGGAGGGGAGGGGTATGGGTGAATGCTTGTGATATATCACAAGTTTTGTTTTAACCTCAAGGTTGACTGTTGATGACGTATAGCACACAGCACGTTACAAAATATACTGCAATGCTTGACGAGTGTTTCTGTTTGTCACACCACTCCACTGGTAATACACCACTTGTAAGCAATACAACATCAAACAAGTCACAGCAAAAAAAGTGAGGCACTGTATTCCCAAAGTTTCAGAGGGTCTTACCAAGCAGGATACCAGGAGATGTGAGATAACAATAAGAAGGACAAAGAACCAGCAGCCTTTATCACACGAGTCAAAGTAGATCACTCCCCAGCACAAGTGCAACAGTATCACTGCCAACGTCATGAAGGCTGTGGAGGAGAGGGTTGAACATTATCCCATCCTGTGAGCATCATTTCACTCAAGGAAACTTGTGACACACACCACAGTTAAGGAAACATAATAAACAAATTTCAAAAACATCCTGCTCTCATTCTTCAATCACCCTCACCCCCTATCCCCCTTAGAACACAACCTTCAAGCATTTTTCTTCCTGGAGTGGTCTCCAATTATATTCTAGATGACTGACACACACACACACACACACACACACACACACACACACACACACACACACACACACACACACACACACACACACACACACACACACACACACACACACACACACACACACACACACACACACAGCTGTGGGAATGACTTCTGGGGGGTAACTTTGCATAGTATAGTGATACTTATTTCCCATATCTCATGTAGTATTGGCATAATCATAAGGCAATTTAACTGAAGTGTGATGTAATAATGCATCGTTTTATGTGTGGAAAGCTGTCATCTCCCCTTTTCTAATGTGTCTAAAATCAGCATCACTTGATACTGCTTATTAATGTGGTAACCTTTGTAATGTCTTAAATGTGCTTCAAAAGGGAACACAAGGCCGTCAAGTGCAAGTTTTGGCATGAAACAGGTGCCTCCCTTCCATGTTAATGGAACAAGCATGAAGCTAAAACGTGGGGCATGCCTCGATTGACAGCAGAATGCTAATAAGGACAGGTCGATCGACCCAGAGCTACATCACAAGGCAGAGCGTTGCCAAAGGGGATAAGGGGGGAGGAGTTCCAAGACATCCATCTGCAACATCAAGGACGGTGGTCTTGAAGGCACTCCACAACTCTTCATGATTCCCCAAAGCACCCAGACCCCCAAAATCCCCACTCAGCCTGTTCGCAAACCCCTCAGCTACAGTCTCATCCTTGAGCTTGCCAACATCCAGCCTAGGCTGGGATGGTACCATCCATCCATTGGGATCATACTCTGTGCAGAGCATTGGTGCTGCCTAAGCAGTCTCCTTAGCTATTGGGCACAATTCTGGACGGGTCGCCACACCGACACCACAGTCCGAAGGGTCGCCACATGCTCTTTTCAACCCAAATCTGCATCTAATAATTATATCCAACCCTTTCCTTCAATCGATGACACAGATCAGGGGTGGCACCGGGTCCAGGCAGCCACCTGTGAGGATCACCACTGTGATAAATAACCGCATGCACGATAGCGGACCTGCACGCAGCCCGTAATATTTATCATCACACTGTACAGGACGTGCTTGGCGCAGGCCCCTGCTTGGTGGCGAACTGTATCGATGCAGAGGTGCGACGAGGCATGGAATGACATTTTCCACGTGCAGGAGATATTGGTGGTTGAGGTGGTAAGTTTTGGTGAGTGAAGGTTGAGCAAGGAGAGACGCCGTTGTAAATTTGCATGCAGATATAGATATATATATATATATATATATATATATATATATATATATATATAGATAGATATATAGATATATATATAGATAGATATATATATATATAGATATATAGATAGATATATATATAGATATATAGATAGATATATATATAGATATATATATATATATATATATATATATATATATATATATATATATATATATATATATATATATATATATATATATATATATATATATATATATATATATATATATATATATATATATATATATATATATATATATATATATATATATATATATATATATATATATATATATATATATATATATATATATATATATATATATATATATATATATATATATATATATATATATATATATATATCGATAAATATTGTTACGGATTTCACAATCCGGTCAGATTAATGCATCCACACATCCAGGTCCTGAGACAGTTATTTCCTGAAATGCATGTCCAGATTTGCCCCATCCCCATGTCTAATGGGATTTTAAATGTGATGCATTGAGAAGGGTGAAGAATTGATCCTCTCTCTTATGGGAAGCTTTTTTCTTTATGACAGACAAATTTATGCACATATTTCTTTCGCGAGCGCTGATGCCCACCTTATTTTTCCTCAGCAACGTTTATGCACATATTTCTTTCACGAGCGCTGAGGCCCGCCCTTTTTTGAGCGCACAGGTTGTCATGGTAACGGTGCGCAAGTGGGGCGGGGTGAGCTTGAAGGGACTCTGCGAGACGGGCCCGAGACGGGCCGCATATATAAAAAGAATTGGAGAGATCCGTTCAAGGAGAAAGAAAGCGAGAAAGAAAGTGCGCGAGGGAAGAAGCGAGGAAGCGGGCAAGCGAGCCAGAGAGGGAGCGTGCAAGCGGAAAAAGAAAGGAAAAGAGAAAGCGAGAGAGGAAGCGTGCGAGAGAAGAGAAGCGAGCATGAAGCAGGCAAGCAAGCCAGAGTGCGAGCGCGTAAGCGAGCGAGTGAGCGTGTGGGTGTCTGACCAGCGCCAACGAGCCAGCGCCAGCACCAAAAAAAATAACGGGACTGAGCCTGCTGTGTGCTCCACTTGCACAACTTGAATGAACGGGTTGCAACACAGTCTTTCGCAACATTCCAGCAAGATATATATATATATGATTGGTGATGGTTGACTGCACTCATTGTGCGATTTTTCTACAGGTCGTGCTTTACACGTTGTCTAGTCCGAGTCGTCGCGCTATGAGTCGTGAGACATGAGCCAATCTGAAGTTTCTTTCCAAGCTTGGCAAAACACCTTCCGAATCCTTCGCAATGCTGCAGCAAGTCTACGGGGAAGAAAAGATGTCATGTACACGTTCATTTGAATGGCACAAGAGGTTCAAAGAGGGATGGGAGGAGGTTGAAGACGATCCATGGTCTGGAAGACCTTCAACGAGCAGAACTGCGGAAAACATTGAGTGTGTGAAGCAGATGGTGCACGCATATCATCGATTCATGGTAAGGATGATTGCTGAGGAACTTTCCATCCACAACGACACTGTCTGGAGCAGTGCTTCCAAAACTATCTGATGTGGTGGACCGGGCAGGTTTTTTTTCCAATGTGCCAGGGACCGGTACCATATTTGTGCCATATTATTATTTGTTTATGATCCGAGAAAATATTGGTTGAACATCCGTTGTAATATTAATTTATACCGGAATAATATAAAAATATAATGAATATAATAAAAGTTGACACTTTTTTTATATATATATTTTGTAAACGAGTAATACAGTATCACAATATTTAAAAAAATATTAAAAAAATCAAACTGGCAAAGTCTTCAAACATAGTTATTATAAACATATGTATACCAGTATATAAGTAATAAAATGAAAAATTATAATGAATAAGGTAGGTTGAAAAAATTATATATTTTCGTTATCTTAAACTCCAGTGAATAGACATTAAAAGAAAGATTGAGAGGAAATAGGTAACATTACATTGAAGACAACTTTGAAAATGTCGTAATGTTAAAATATGAAATTGATGATATAGGCATGTTAAATCCTTAACTTTTACGAATGTGAAAGATGAGCCTGCTTCTTCTGTGTCAGCTTATCCAATTGTGGTTCAATTGAGTACAGTGCCACGCGCAATTAGTCCATGGGCCCAGGCCAGAAATTCCACTTGTCGATACCATCTAAGAAAACCAATCCTAGTTCTGATTTTTGAATTGGTGTGTATATATATATATATATATATATATATATATATATATATATATATATATATATATATATATATATATATATATATATATATATATATATATATATATATATATATATATATATATATATATATATATATATGTATAGATCATATTTTGATGTGATAACCATTGCAGACTGGCAGCTTCTTGGTAGTTATCATCTCTGGAATGTACCCACCCTCCGCATAATGAAAGCGAAAAGGCAAACTCAGAAACATTCACTAATGATGCAATTGCTGTTTCCACATGGGGCAAGAATGAACTGCAAATCACAAATACATGTCTGAAATGCTTTATTTATACCATCTGAATAATCCTGTCAGTCATTCCTGAAGGCAGAATTTGTTTTATGGCAGAAAGGGACGAACAATAGGGCCTATCAAAATGGTGCTGATTAGTGATTTTCAGTACATTTTAATTTATAATATTGTCATGCAAGTTCCCTGGGTAGTGCTACTGAACCGCAGTAGCCTACAACATGCACATGTTGTATGAGGAAAACATTTATGAACATTTTACAAGTTTTTACCACAGTTAAAGGAATTGCCCTTCCCCTACCCTGGTTCCAACAAGTGTCCAAAATGTGAAATTTACGGATAACCCAAATTTCACCACGCTGCTGTGGCATGTTTATGTACTATGTTTTACTCATGCATATTTGTAGCCGTGAATGTCCTTGTGATTGTGCCAAAACATTCACAGCATGGATCAGTAGTCTAGTCTTCATCACTGTTATCAGCATCACAGTCCTCGAGGTCTACAACCTCTTCCTCGACATCAGCGGGCTGGTTGCTGCAGGTTCGCAACTTGCACATGTCAGTGCACTTCAGGCTATTGGCAAGACACGTACAGTCTGGGAGTTTGCACGACCGTTCACACTTGCAGGAAAGCAGTTGCAACACTGCATCCGGTGCTGGAGAACCCTGCATCCACTCGATGGCCAGCTTCCCGTCATCATCAGTGGTCCATCCACAACCCTTGGGACTTGGAACATAGGGTTGGCATTGCAGACAGCGCCTCCAAATAGCAGCCTGGTAGTTTGCACGGAGGACGTGCATGAAGAGGCAGTCTTCACATGGTGGAAGCTGACTGGACTCTATCTCTCCCTGTCTGGCACAGAAGAGTTGATGTCGGAGTTCATTGACTCTCGTGGTGTTGGTAGACGGCACGTACATGAGGCAGGTGACCTCTTGCAGCCTCTGAAAGAGCTCAGTGGATACTTCCCATGAATGACCGAGCTGACTGAAGACCTTATCCGACTTCATTTGCTTCAAGGCACCCATCTTTCCCCGGCCTGCAAAGGCACTGACTGTATCACAACCGGAGAACACGTGTAGTCCAACCAGGGCATCACAGACACTGTCTCCCATCAATCTAGCAAGCTTGTCAATATCTAGGAACCGTGTGCGGGTTTGCGTACCACACTTCTGATACACGGGGCATGGGATGTCCTTATTGAAGGCAAGACACAGCACGAGGACATCTTTATCTCCGGCAGTGATCACCACAGCCTTGTACCCAGCCTCTGCTGCATGCAGAAGCATTCGGGTGTCTGCTTCCTCCTGCGTGGACTTCAGCTCTGCCACTTCCTCCCAGTGGTCCTTGGTGTTTTTTTTGTTTGTTTTTTCCCCAAAACGTCTATCTCGCAATGGTAAAAATGCAAAATACATACACTAAGCTGCTCTTCTGGAACGGTTATCACATATTGAAATAATCATATAGTCCCTGCCAATAACTTAGTAGCCCTAAAGTTTGGTTTCCTCAGATGGTACCGATATATGCCTGGGCCCATGGACTAAATGGAGAATGAATATCCACACTATTCCTGTACTTTGTCTTAATGATGCTCATGGTTGAGAAGCCATTCTCGCAGAGAGAGAGGTAGGTTGAAGGAAATGGGAGAAGAGTTTTCAGAGCAATTTCAGTAAGCTCAGGATATTCTGCTTTCACTTTTATCCAAAAAGAAGCAAGTGCTGTTGTGGTTTCGAAACTCCTCTTCAATCCTTCGTCAGCAGACAGCTCCAACAATTTATCCTCCATAGTGACACCCAAGTCATCTCTCAATGGCATAAACAGATTTCGGATCCATTCATTCCCTTTCAGTGGTTTGATTCCCATTCGTCAAGTGTTATCTGATGACATTTCATAGAGATGTAACATTATGGACTTCTCCTGCATCAGCGATGACTGCCGCTAATTGGTGAAACATGTCATAACAATCTCTTGACACTCGACTCTTCCATGCTTCGAGCTTTCGTTTTTGTCCGTCGATCTTGTCTGCCATTGTAAAACACGAAGCCATCCTTCACTGCATGGAGGTGTTGGGATCATTAAAGATGACAAAGATATCAACCAAATAAGCCAGCTTGGCTCGCCAATTCACATCTCGGAACAATTGTGACCAGTTTTTTTTTCCCCTGAAGAAACTCGGCCAGTTCGTTTCGTAGTTCAAATACTCTTGACAGGACTTTTCCCCTTGATAACCAACGTACATTGGCATGCAATAGGAGCTGTTTATGATCAGCTCCCATATCATCACATAATGCAGCGAATAGTCTCGAATTTAGAGCATTTGCCTTCACATGATTCACAATTTTTACAACCTCGCTTGAGCACACTGTTTCGTTCTGTTGACATTTTTTTTGTTGCAAGACTTTCTCGGTGAAGGAAGCAATGCGTTGACTTGCATGCTGGGGCAAGCGCCTTGATCGAGGTAACCACTCCTGAATGCCGTCCTATCATCGCGGCAGTGCCATCAGAACATACGCCTCTGCAAAACTTCATATCCAAACCACATTTGTTAACGATGTAGTCGCTCACAGTCTTGAACACTTCAGAACTAGTTGTTTTTATTGGAAGTGAAGCAGAGAAAAAAAAAACTCTTCCTTCAAATCATCCTCATGTTCAAAGCACTCATACACCATCAGAATTGCCATTTAGCAACGTCTGTACATTCATCAAGCTGCAAAGAAAAGTACTTTGCTAACTTAATCTGTCCTACGAGTTGATCTTCCATATCCTGAGCCAGATCGTGAATTCGTCAAGCTATAGTTTCATTTGAAAGTGGCACCTGAGCCACTTTCCTTGCAGACATCTTTAATACAGCCTATCACTAGCGTCTCACCGATTGTGTATGGCTTTTTAGCCTGAGCAACTCGAAGTGCTACTTTATAAGAAGCCCGCAAAGCACAAGTATTTATGTGTGACACTTCAAAGATCTGTTTCTGATGGCCTTTTAAATCAACATGCTTTCTTTCAAAGAACTCTTTCGACTTTGAACTCATTTCTTTATGTTTTGTATTTAAATGCCTCTTGAGGTTTGACGGCTTTGTTGAGTCGTTAGCCAACACATCTCCACAAATAATACACTGCGGTTTTGGCACTCCCCCATCATTTGTGGCTACAAAACCGAATTGAATGTATGAGGAGTCATATTTCCAAGTAAAACTAGTACGAATTATTTTTGCCGGCAATACTACAGCTTCATTTACATTGCCGTCATCTGATTCAGAATTACTTGTGTGGTCAGCAACCGGATTTCTCGGCTTGATAAACATGTCCATTGGGCCTCGCTTCGCCATCTGTAAATTAGAGATAAAAATAACACTGAACAACAAATTTCAAAAAATTTTTTTTACTGGAGATGTGTAAAGTGATCAAGACTAATTTGGGTACGCTGATTTCAAGAATTTGCCGAGAAGTCAGGATTTCAATGAAATTTACATGTGTCTTTAACATGTCTATTTCGTACAATTGTTGTTAACTTGTGTTATATTTCTTTCTTTCAGATAAAGATGAGTAGGCGTTCCTGTACCAATCATCCTGACAACTTCTGTTATGTCTGTGGTCGGTATACCAAAAAAGATCAACAGCGAAGTATATCTACAGCAGTGAAAATGAAGGCCGCCTACTTTCACTACTTTGGGTGTAAGGTGGGGGACCAAGAACAGAGCTGGGCACCACACATCTGCTGCACAAGCTGTCACACAACCTTGACTCAGTGGTTGGTGGGCAAGCGCGCGAGCATGCCATTTGCGGTGCCCATGATATGGCGTGAGCCGCAGAATCATCATGATGATTGTTATTTCTGCTGCACAAGCATCGCCGGCTTCAACAAGAAGAATAAAGGTCACATCAAGTACGCTGACTGCGTCTCTGCTCGTAAACCTGTGCCTCATGATGACGAGAACCCCGTTCCAACACCTCCAGCTGATCAGAACATAGCTGTAAGCAGTGGTGAAGAGGATGGTGATGATGAACCTTTTGAACCCGACACTCAAGAATCACACCTTCTGAACCAGGGAGACTTAAATGATCTTGTAAGAGATCTCTCGCTGTCAAAGGCGAAGGCAGAGCTGCTTGGATCAAGGCTGCAGCAGTGGAATCTACTTGAACCTAACACCAAGATATCCTTGTTCAGAGCACGTCACAGAGACATGGCTGAGTTCTTTGAGATGGAAGACACGATGACATTCTGCAGTGACATCAACGGTCTGTTGAAAGAACTTGGGTGTGATCACGATACTGCAGACTGGCGCCTCTTCATCGACTCGGGGAAGAACAGCTTGAAGGCTGTTTTGCTCCACAATGACAACGAGAAACCATCAGTCCCACTGGCTCACGCGTTCGGCATGACAGAGACCTATGAGACTATGCGGCAGCTGCTTGATTCCATCAAGTACAATGACTTCAACTGGCACATCTGCGGAGACTTGAAAGTGGTGGCGCTGTTGTTAGGGCTGCAGTCAGGCTACACGAAATACATGTGCTTCCTTTGTCTCTGGGATAGCAGAGACGACAAGAATCACTGGACGAAGAAAGATTGGGAAGAGCGAAAAGAGCATGTACCTGGTCGACACAACGTGAAGCATGTCGCCCTTGTCGACCCAGCCAAGGTTTTCCTTCCACCACTCCACATAAAGCTCGGCTTGATGAAAAGTTTTGTACGGGCAATGGATCTGAATGGGCGTGGGTTTTTATACCTCAAGGAAAAGTTTGGCAACACCTTGTCGGAGGCCAAGATCAAGGCTGGTGTCTTTGTTGGACCGCAAATCCGACAGATTATGAAGGACGAAACTTTTCCGACAACTCTAAACCCCAAAGAGCTGGCAGCGTGGAGGAGCTTCAAAGCTGTGACGGACAACTTCTTGGGGAACGAGCGCGCGGACAACTATGAAGAAATAGTGCAGCAGCTGCTGGAGTCCTTCAGGAAACTTGGCTCCAGGATGTCCCTGAAAATCCATTTCCTACACCAGCACCTGAACTTCTTCCCTGACAACTTGGGAGCAGTCTCGGACGAGCACGGCGAGCGATTCCACCAAGAGATTTCACTCATGGAGACGCGTTACCAAGGGCGGCACAACCCGAACATGATGGGCGATTTCTGCTGGTTCCTGCATCGTGAAACTGACACAGAGCAGCACAAACGCAAAGCCAAATGCCTAAAGCATTTTTAATTACATTCTAGTGGAGTTTTTCTGTAATTTCTATAATTTTGAAGCATTCATGATGAAATAAATGAATAAATGAATTTTTGTAAATTTCATTGAAATCCTGACTTCGAGGCAATGGGAATATTTCTGTTACTGAAAATCCTGATGTGATATAGCAAAACGGTTATGATTTTTGAAATCGGCGTACCCAAATTAGTCTAAATCACTTTACACATCTCCAGTAAAAAATTTTTGTTGTTCAGTGTAATCAATATAAATTCCATAACCCTGGAATATGGACTGAAATAATGCTTATTTGTAATATTTGAGCTAATATTTGAACTGTATATAGTAGAATCAGTGCAAATAGAATATAAAATATACGCCCGAACAAAAAGGTATATACAGAATTGTGCTGCGACATGGAAAACAGCATCCTGGTTGCCATGGCAACCACTTTAGATGACGAATGTATGTCGCGACACACCGTCTCCACAGTCTGTACCGATGTACCAAATATGAAACGTGAAAGTTGAAAACTTTGGGAGCTAGAGTGCGGACAGGAACGGACGGATGGACGGACGACCGGTATCACATAATACGCCCCGATATATATATATATATATATATATATATATATATATATATATATATATATATATATATATATATATATATATATATATATATATATATATATATATATATATATATATATATATATATATATATATATATATAGGGCGTATAATAAAAATGAACAATACAATAAAATTCTAAATAAAAGATAATTAAACAACCTCGAGTGATAATAGCTTCAAAAATCAATATTTCCATTAAACCTATGTTATTTTCCAACCTTTACCTGAGTCCACAGTCAATGCGCATGAAATTATAATGAAATACCAAGAGTCCCGATTGGACAGGCCCTTCATGGGTCCGCCCCTTTCTGGGCAGGATCTCGGCCAGGCCGGGAAAGCCTACCCACTTCACGCGTGTTTGAGGAAGGTGAACGGTGGTACAGCCAAGAAGAAAGTGGAACGTTTGGGGAAGCCGAGGAACTGGAACTGCTGCAAGATTTTGCCCCGGAAACACGAGGCTCCAGAGACGCAGGTGGACAGTGGATTGTGATAGGGGATGGGATATAAAGATTTATTACCCTAACTAAAAAAACATCGCAACGCACCCCTTTAGTTTTCTGACTAAACACAAGGAAGGGATCTGTCTACACATATACTTAACGGCATAACTGAATTTGGGACAACTGTACGTTTGGATGCTTACCGTAACACATGAATAACTTAACTATTGTTGGTATTAGGAGTTTGTTTTAAGCAGTTTTTCTATAATATAAAGAAACAATCCAAATATTTTAAAACTTTCATGACAACTGTACAATTATAATTACACCCATTTTGACAAAACAAAAGAGCACCACCTGGCAACTCCACTGAAATTCACATTATATTGCCTTCGCGTTCGGTTCTGGTATAACTTCCAACATTGACAGGACTTCTCTCTCTCGTATTTCGAATTTGTCGGCTTAAATATATTATTTTTCAAGATTTTATACATTACATGTTATATATTATGATAATGTGAAACTGGAAACTCGCCGCGGACCGGCAGTCGATGACTCGCGCACCGGCACCGGTCCGCGTACCACCACTTTGAGTAGCAGTGGTCTGGAGCATCATCATTGAAAATCTCGAAATGTGCAAGGTGTGCACAAAGATGGTCCCCAAGCTGTTGTTTGAGGACCAGAAATAGCAAAGAGTCACCGTCTGTCAAGACATTATCGAGCGCCTCGAGGACGATCCAGACCTGCTCGGGAGAGTCATTACTGGCGATGAATTGTGGATATTCGAATACGATCCCAAGACAAAACGGCAGAGTCATCATTGGAAAAGTCCGGCATCACCAAGACCAAAGAAAGCAAGGATGTCGAAGTCTAAAGTCAAGGTGATGCTAATCACGTTTTTTGACATCAGGGGCATCGTCCACTTCGAGTTTCTACCACAGGGTCAAACAGTGAGTCAATACGTGTACAAGGAGATCCTCCGGGACAAGAGGAGGGATCTGTGGGAGAACAACACCTGGGTGCTCCACCATGACAACACCCCTGCTCACAGTGCCCTGAGCATCCGACAGATTCTGTCAGAGAAGAATGTGCCAACTCTGGAGCAACCCCTGTATTCGCCAGACTTGGCCCCTTGTGATTTTTTTCCTATTCCCCAAGCTCAAGGGGGAAATCAAGGGGAATCAAGGGGTCCGTCCATCAAGGGGAATCAAGGGGTCCGTCCATCAAGGGGAATCGAGGGGTCCGTCCATCAAGGGGACCCGATTTCCTGATGTGGAGGCCATCAAAAGGGCCGTGACGACGGAGCTCCGAAGGATTCCAGAAGAAGCCTTCCGGGGGTGCATCGAAGCGTGGAAGAAGAGGATGGACAAGTGTGTGAGACTGGAGGGAAACTATTTTGAAGGGGACAAGCTGTGATTTCAATATACTTTTTGGAATAAAATTTCTGTAAAGTCAGTCCTGTTACTTTTTAGACGGACCTCGTGTGTATATGTATATATGTATATATATATATATATATGTATATATATATATATATATATATATATATATATATATATATATATATATACATACAAAGACATACATATATGTTGGGATTTGTACCACCTTCTTATTAGCTTTGTTTGTTCCCAAGACTTTTACTCACTCTCCTTCAGTCAGGCAAAAATATACTCCTGCTTGCTGTTCACAAAAGGAATTTAAAGCACTGTGTGTAGAGATAAGGATGTGGTCAGTAATCCACAAAAATGCTATTAGCAGCATTAGGGGGTAACTTTACTTTGAGTTATCTTGCTTGATTCACAGTTGTTGAAAGATATAAACCAGCTGCTCTCAGCTAGTCCTGGGAAAGGACAATGTAATGGCATTTGTTAAAGATAAAACCGAGTATATAAGGGAGTAGCTCAACTTGTAGTCAGAGCACTCTCCGAGCTTCTTCAATTACTTCATTGGAGTTCCTGGTGTTTGCTTTCCATGTGCACATATGGTATATAATAAACAGTTTTCTCTCAAGTATATCGACGTCTTCATACCTTGGTGAAGGCTGATCGACGCTCCGACATATACATATATATATATATATATATATATATATATATATATATATATATATATATATATATATATATATATCTTCTTCTTCTTCTTCTTCTTCTTCTTTCGGCTGCTCCCGTTAGTGGTCGCCACAGCGGATCATCCATATGATCCGCATGGTGATTTGGCACATGTTTTACGCCGGATGCCCTTCCTGACGCAATATATATATATATATATATATATATATATATATATATATATATATATATATATATATATATATATATATTATATATATATATATATATATATATATATATATATATAATGTCGGGGATTGTATGTACTCTAACAGCAACCAAACATGTCTACTAGTGTTTGGTTAAAACTCTTGAGTTAATTGGAAATGGAGAAAGGATAAATCTTCCCAATGTTTATCTGTGCACTGTCAAGGAACTTGTGTTTCCAGCCAAAGGGCTGGCACTGTTACAACACAGCTGGACTTGTTGACTGTTTGAAGTGGCCTTGCTGATCGGGCAGCTGGGCTACCTGGAATCTGTTGGATCACTGCCCAGAACTGCTAAGGCCCAACAACATGTAGGAGGCTACCTTTGAAAATTCTTTAAGGGAATCAAGGGTGTTGTTTCTGCACTTTCTGTGCTCTCTTATCAGCAGTACTGACAGGAGAATGCTATAAATTAATGAATGGTAATAAATCCTCTTTGACAGTTATTCAGAGGTCGCAGTAAACTGAATATAAGGCAGTGCCGAAAGACAGCTCACCAGAGGATTAGGCTGGGTGGACTATTGTATTCAAAGCCTGTTGTCTCCATATGCATATGTCTGATGTGTAATAAAACTTTCTCTACCAAGATCGGTGGGAACAAAGCTTGATCTTAATCATTGTGGACCTCACCTGGATCTCAACATATATACATCTACATATACATATATACATACACCCAAGGAAAGCAGCAAGAATATACGACTGGCTGGAAACTACAGAGAAAAGGAATAAAATCTATTCCAACATCATCATGGTTGGGGGGTAAAATCTCATGGGTTATGCTGAAGTAAAAAAGCATATTAAATATATTTTGTATTCATATACTTAAGGCACCCCTTACACATGGATAGTCATCCAATATTACATTTGCACTCTATAAAGCATATGCTGTGTTGGCTTTATGTAATAATGATTTGCAATGCATCAGTTAAATTGACTAAACCTATGTAATTACCTGCAACGATGAATGAGTTCCATTGGAAACTTAAATACACCAATTACTACATGATTAATGCAACTTTTCCATATTCTGATTCAACTCGCAACTTAAAGAATATAAGGCTGTTTGTGTGAAAAGGTATTGGAGCAGCTGGTTCTCATTATTGGTGCCAGTTGGAATGCGGGCAATGTTTTGCATACGCTTTTCTGTGCTGGGAACATGTAGAGGTGGTCGTTCACATCCTTTAATCTGCACAGCCATCCCTGGTGTTGGCCTCATGGTTAGGGTGGCTGGCTTGGGTCCTGAGTTTGAGCCCCATTGGCCACTGAATTAATACCAGGTGTGGTTGACTCAGCCTGTCATCCTTCCGACGTCGGCGAAATGAGTACCAGTGTTCTGGTATAGGGAGCATAGTATCCGCAAGATAGTCGCGCCTCAACAAAATGATAGTTACCCAGCAACCAAGCTGCATACGCAAGAAGATGACTTGCACAGCTGTTTGCACTTTGTTACTGTTTGAACTGTACTTCACCCAACCTTTATCTTCCTTGGACCTTGAGTAATTGTTTGTGCTTTCTTCTCATTGGTTGAACTTTGCTTGACTCAAGACTTTATCTGCCTGGACCACCTGGTACTTTATCACCGTTTGAACTTTGTTTCACTCTTTTCTTTTCCCATTGGTTGAACTTTGTTTCACCCAAATCTTATCTGACTTGAGGTCTTGAGAAAGCTACTCCTCCTGAACCAAGAGACTGACCACAACTGTTTTTTTTTACCTTATCTGGTTTGTTCAACCATCTCACTCTCTGTCCTCCACTTATCCTTGCTTGAGTATAAAAGAACTTGAGCTGGGGCACTTAATCAGAGAGGCATAGCGCTATTATGGCATATTCCTTTCTCCATAAAAGTATGCTTAAATGATTCAACTCTGTTATACTAAATTGTTAAAAGAACCTTGAGTGAGTTTTCTTCCACAGTTAAAATTATTTCATCAATTTACTTCATTCAAGCAAAACTGGGGAGGAGACATTATACAAATTTTATGACATTTTACCTGATGTCAGAAAGAAGTATGGCGAATCGCCATGAATCCCAATAGTCCCAGGTCCTATCGACTCTGCCAGGATGTTGACCACAGAAAATGCTCCACTCATTATACCAAATCCCAGGCCCGCCACTGTGAACACAATGTAAAATGCAAGAGCAAGGTTCTTCAGCACAAACTTTATCAAATATTTGGATCATCCTGAAAGTTGAACATTGTACATGTCGATATTTGTTATTTAAATGGTATTTGAGATGAACATTCCAAGTCAACAGCAAGTTGCAATTGAAGAATAACAACAAAGATTGTAGCTTTAGACAAATGATAAAGCTTAATTGCTGCAAAACTACCAATCAAATACATGTGCAAGGTGATGTGCCTGCATTAAAACTAAAAAATAGAATTTGACACAAATGCATCAATGGATATGCCTCCACCCAAGTTAGATGTCAACCCACTTGTGTTCAATTTCAGTTAAATAGAGACAGAGACAGAGAAAAAGACAGAAGAGCGATAACAACAGGAGCTTCTAACTTCAGTTATGGTCTGCAAAAGGTTTTTCAAAGGGTGCATGACCTTTGACCTGTTATCTGTTGAACTCAAAATTGAATCAGATCATACTTGTATTACTGTCCATACTTGTGGCAAGTTTGGTTGAAATCCCTTTAGTGAGTCACAGGTTATTACGGTCCCAAAATTATTTTCAATTAAATATCACATGCCCTTTGACCTTTTGAACCGAAACTATAATCAGTTCTTCTTTGTATTACAATATATACTTGTGCCAGGTTTGTTTGAAATCTCTTCAGTAGTTCACAAGTTATTGCCATGAGAAAGATTTTCAATTAAAAGGCACATGATCTTACACCATTTACCATTTGAATGCAAAATCTAATCAGTTAATCTTGGTATGACAGTCCATACTTGTGCCAAGTTTGGTTGCAATGCCTTCAGTGGTTCATCAGTTATCATGACCAAAACCTGATAATGGACAGACGGACGGACACATGGAAGGACAACTGAACAAACAACCCGAAAACAATGTCTCCGTCTTTGGCTGCGAAGGCATAAAAAAAAACAGAACGGCACAGTAGAGACCAAAAAAAACAGTAGAGCACATGCCTCTGTGAGGCTCAACAGTTGAAGTTTTGTATCACACTGATAGGCCGGATCTGGATCTGGACCAGAAACAAAATATAATTGGCTTGTTCTTGTCACCTTGCCAACTCATCCACCAAGTTTGTCATAACACGCCCACAACTTTTTGAAATATCATGCTATTATATACAATTTGGCCCCATCTCTCAATGGTGAAGTATTGTTGCGTGGCCACGCGTCGGCCACGAGCACGACCGCTAGATGGAGCAGTAGAGTCGGCTCGACCGATCGCCCAGAATTCAGATCGTACTTCTTCGGGAAACTCCGGAAAAGTACGGGTCCCTTTTTGGACCGAAGGTCGCCAATAGACAGACCATGTGGGGTAGGGTCGATTACCAAATTTCAATTTATCTAAATACCCACGTGGTCCAACCTACCGGGGAAATTCACCCTCGACGGCTCCCGTAAGGAAAGAGCCGCTTAGCATACCCGTTCCGTGTGCGATCCGAGCGGTTTGATTGCCAAGATCCATCGGTCCCAAATACCCCATTACAACGGCAACGGCCTGGCTAATTTTCCAACACGCAGCACGGTCAGTCAATGAAGGAATAAACACGAACGAGCTGAAACATTGAACAATCGGGATGTTTCTGTACAATGGGGGGGGGGGTGAGGGGAGCACATAAGGGCAGAGTTAAACCGAATACTAATAAATGCACGCATATACAGGCAAAAAGCACTTATACAATTCACTACTTAGCAGACGGGCCCACGGACATACACACGCACACACACCCAAAGAATCGGACCGAATGGTTTTTATTCGGACCTCCAGCCCGGAGGACAGTCGGGCTGAAGACCAGGGTCTGTCTTGGATCTGTCCACCTCGTGTGGTCTTCAAGCTGACTCGGTCCGGCGAGAGGCGAGCCGAACCCGGACACCGGCGAGTGACCCTTGCGGTTCTTGCGGGGACTGGCGTCGCTCGAGCTCTCGATCGTGATGAGGAGGACAAAGATGACGACGACGACCAAGACCAGCTTCTGTCCAGGCTCCAGACCAGCTCCTGCGGCTCCTCAGGCTCTCTATCACGAGGAGGACAAAGACGACGATGACGACCAAGACCAGCCAGACAGTTTCCTGTTCCATTTGACGGACTCCCCTTTTATGCGCTCCGGCACGGCTCGACCCCTCCCCCAATCGGCGCGGCTCGACCCCTCCCCCAATCGGCGAGCGGAGAATCCCGGGGCAGAGGGTTGTCGTTGTTCGCTGCAGAACTGTAGTAAAGTGTTGCTGTCGTTGCATGTTGTGTTTTCCAATAAAAGGAAATCCTAACTATCAAAAGTAACTCACAGCGCACAAACATTTATTTGCCCATTAGACAAGGGAAAGGAAACGGTCTAGAAAACACAGACTTACCGATATAACTGTTCTATAGGGACGACTGAATGTTTGAGTGCAGTAAGTTTCCAAATTCGCAACAGTATCACTTTAAAAATTCTCACAGCTGAATCTTCACCGAAATCGAACAAATTCGTCCTTGTCATACACCCAACCTGTTCACCAAGTGTCGTCTGAACCCATCCATAACTTTTTGAGATATCCTGCTCACAGACAAACAGTGGTGAAAACATAACCTCTGTCCACCTTTGGTGGCGGAAGTTAAAAAACAGAGGACAAAAAATAAAAATAAAAAAAAGAAGACACCACACTTTTCTGATAAATAATACATCCTGATAACCAGAATTAAAAGGATACCACCGGGGCTTGTGGAAAGCAAATGACAAGTAACATGAGGGATCACCAGGATATTGATTCTCCTAGAAGAGCTGAAAATGGAATTTGAAGCATTTCCTTTGAAGGTAAGCAAAATTGAATTTGGGACATAAAGTTCAGTATTCCAGCAGCTGCATACCTAAAGTTTGGGCCACACCAAATGATTCCTTCAGACACGACAATTTGCTGGTCCTGGAATAATCCAAGGAAATTCTGGAAAGTTACAGCGCCTACAATGCATCAGGACAAAACAACACCAAAGAATGACTGTCGTGGGTTCCTCCACAAAAACCAAGAGGATGAGCAATAAATTGGTCCCTCTGGCACATGACAAAGTACAGTCGCACATATCAAAAGTACAATAACAGAAGAACAACAAAATGGCATGGGCAAAATTTCGCCAGAAGAGGCGTCGCAAATTTTTTGCGGTTTTGTTCATGAGGCGGAGGCGGCGACAGAATAACAAGTAGAAACAGTGGATCGAGCAGTAGCCTCTGATGCATGAAGGCTTTCGTTTTATAAATATGTTTTTCATAAGCTTTAGAGGTGATATACAAATCAGGTTTTAACTGCCAGAGATAAATCAACTCATCCTCACATTCTTCACCGACGAAAGCGTGAGGCAATGCTGGTCTCTAATTGGCTCAGTGGGAGTACTTTCATCCAATCACATCATGAGGGCTTACACACCAACCGACGAATACCAACTACGACCAACCAAAGTAGAATACGTTGAATTTGGCCGAAGGGTCCCAACACAACACAATTTTACAGGACCGGCCATCCACACCAACCTAATTTCTACGAAAAGACCATCGAGTTGCGTTGCGTCGGAAGGAATTGGTTAGTGTGGCCTTGGCTTTAGTCTCCTTCAGTAACCGTGATACATTTTATCAGACATTGTGGACAGGCTTTCAGTATTCAATCTGTTCGCTGGGATGGGTGGGACTTCAGGAAAAATCTCAAATCTACAAATCGCCTAAATGTGATATTGTTCCAGTTAAGGACAACTGCTAACACTGTTCAAAACAAAGCATCTTTTACATCAATTGCATGAGAATGCAAAACAAAAATGGCATGAAAACAAGGTTATTCACACATGGTATAAAATATACAAAACATTCATACAATACTATCACGTCGACAGGATCATTCACACTTCGCCGAAGCAATGTGCTTCGCAAATGGCGGAATCAAATGAAACCACGTTCAAGAGGAAATTTAGTTTATTCCTCCGGACGGAATCTGTATCCTGCCAGTCTCTTAAAATGAGTTTGTTCACTGAATTTAGGTTTCGCCCAGGGATTTCCAAAACGCTGAAAAGGTCCGTGCGCAGGATAAGGCTGGAATCAGGCGACATGTATTCTTAAGAAATAGGAGTTTTATTAAAAGATCCACAAGACAACACAGATGGAGAATCCAGGGACGACAGATAAATTCAAAAAAGATGAAGAAAAAGGAATAAATAAATACAAAAAGTAGAACACCACAAGCAGACAACCACACTCACTCGCAACAGGGAGGGCAGGGGAGGTCTTTTAAAGGAGATGGGGTGTGAACAGGCATCACTGCCGGCAGCATAGGTCATCTCCACTGCCACGGCACCAGATGAGCTCGGGTACCCCAATGCTAAAGTGCAGCGAAAAATTGCAACGAGAAGAGAGCCTGTTTAAGCCCCATACTCTCTGCCCACCTCCACTGCCACTGGCAGGACTGACTCCCCACACTAAGCTCCAACTGACCTCCAGAGCCCGTGCGCGGCACTTTTATTACCTAGCGACCCCGTGGCCATGGATACAGCACCCAAGCGTCCCTCGCTCCTAGTACGGCACCGCCAATCATGCAGCATGCAGTTTCCGCTGTGATGACGTCACGTGGACAGGCTGGCATCATGGCACCTCTCCAACCATCGCAGTGAGGTTTGTATAGCCAACACACAGGATGCCGACATGTCCAAATTCACCCTCTCCTTACCTTGGCTGGTTTTACAGAGAGGACATGTACAAATTACACTCTCCTTTCTATTCCCGATGTCAACTATACCACCTCTCACGGCATACATAACAGGAAAATGTTCTCACCGACACCAACACATGGACCATGCCAACTGGATAGTCTACCTAACCCCCTCCAATATAACAATATTGTTTGGGTCACGAACTTCGTTGACTCATGGATCCACTCGGCAGGTAGGCGATGAGAATATCACCATGTCCATGAGGTTAATTTTGTGCAAATTGGTGTCTCAACGCAATGACTGCAACAAAATTTCCGACGAGATGACCCAATGAAGCCTGTCGGCAACCTACGGTTGAGGCGCAAAAGCGCAGACCCAATTTGCCTGTTTATAGAAAAAAAGGTCAGGTACAGGAGCATGCACAAGAGCAGCGCGTCGCCGCGTCCACTTTCCACCAGTACTCCAGGGGCCTTCGTCTGACCATCCTCCAGGCAGATGCTTGGCCCATCCCTATCTCCTTGAGATGCTGATCAACCTGCTGCAACCACGAGACACATGTTTGAACCATTGGCCTCCTCCACTCACAAGGCTCCCTCGCTGAGAGAATCTGGTGAGCAGGATCAGCGTCACGAGAACGAGCCACATGTCTATACAGCCGCAGCTGATGCTCACGAACGATGCAGGTAAAAAATCTCATTTGAGTCTCTTACAGCAACCGCTTGTTGGACACAAAGTCCGACCAGCGATAGATAAGGATTCTCCCAAGAGACCTGGTACCAGAGGAATTAAGTCTCGGTCTCAGATCCCTGGTCAGAGTCAAAGTCTCAAATATGTAGAGCAAGACTGGAAGCACCAGGATCTGAAGACTTGGACTTTCATCCTCCCGCACAGGTACTGGCAGTGTCACACCCCATGATCCAGTAAATCCATGAATCCCCAGGCCCGACGCAGACAGGTGTTGACCTCTGCCTCACAGCCAGCAGAGACGTGAATATCACTGCCAAGGTTAGTGAATCTCTCCGTGACCTCAACATCATCACCACACACAGGAGTAAACAGGACAGCAGTATCCAAGATGTCATTGAAAGCCTGGATCTTAGGTTTGACCCAGGAAACCCGTAATCTCAGCGGCTCCGACTCCTCATTCAACACCTCAAGGGACCCCAAAAGGATATCTAATCTCTCCGCAAAGATAACTGCATGATCTGCGAAATCAAGGTCAGGGATCTTAACATTCCCAATCGATGCACCGCAGCTTGATCTCTCCGACATCCTTCCCAGAATCAATCCCACACAAGTGCTGAAAGGTGTGGGGACCAGTACAGATGCCTGAGGAACTCCAGTAACAAATGGAAATAAGTCAGAGATGGTACCACCACATCTCACAGCACTCTCAATACCAGAGTATCGTTCAGACATCAGATCGATCAGTTTTGGTGGCACCCCACAAAGACCAAGAATCCTCCAGAGGACATCCCGATTCACTGAATCAAACGCTTTACAGAGATCAACATTGGCTGCGAGCAGCCCCTGCCGAAACTCGTCTGCGTTCGGTGAGGCCCGGAAGAGCAAGGATACGGTAATCGTTGACATCTTTAGTGTAAAGCCTGACTGCTCTGGACGCTGGTGCTCAAGCAGATGGTGGCGAACCATATCAAGAATTATCCGAGCAAAGACCTTGCCCGGCATTGAGAGCAGCGTCACCCCGCGGTAGTTGTTGCAGTCCTGGCGATCACCCTTCCCTTTCCAGAGAGGGACAACAAGGCCCCTTTTCCAGTCAATTGGGATGATTCCTGTGTTACAGACAGAGCACAGAAATGCATGCAACGACATGAGTACAGCACTTCCACCAGCCTTGAGAAGGTCAGCATGGATGCTAAAGATCCCTGGAGCTTAACCCAATTTCAACCGGTTCACCGCAGCTTGTGTTTCCACAAACGAAGGTGGAACACAGTTGATTGGAGGGTCAAGCAATAGTGATTGCAACACCTCTGACATCCAACTTGACAGCTGGTGGATCAGCCTGGTACAACCGCTCAAAGTAACAGGCCCAGTGGGCCCTCACTTCGGACTCCTCTGTCAAGAGCCCACCACCATCTGCTCTAACTGCAACACACCGAGGGGTGGGCTTGGATGAACGCAATGTGGGAATTCCCCTGCAAGCAAGATGAGAATCACTTGACCACAGGTGATGCTCTACCCCCTCACAGATTCCTCGCACATCGGCCTCCTTGTCCACCCTTAGCGCACGTACAGTTTTACGCCTCAGCTCTGCCATTCACCCTGGCCCTGCTATTCTGGGCAATGGTATGCAGTGTCCCATAAGACAAAATTCTTCCTCGCCCTCCGGTGAGTTCCAAGACTACTGGCAACATCAAGGACGGTGGTCTTAAAGGCACTCCACAACTCTTCAGGATCCCCCAAAGCACCCAGACCCCCCCCCCCAAATCTCTACACAGCCTGTTCGCAAACTCCTCAGCTACCCTCGCATCCTTAAGCTTGCCAACATCCAGCCTCGGCTGGGATGATACCATCCTCTTGGATTTAAGGTGCAACTTAAGAGTTGCTACAACAAGCCGGTGGTCAGTATTGAGGAACTGAGCACTCTGGTAGACCCTGCAGTTCTGGATCATCCTCCAGCGGTCATCAACGAGGACCAATCTCTTTTGCCACACCGTCAGCATTGGAATACCAAGTCCAGCGATGAACTTGAGGGCGCTGAAACCATGAACCCGCTACCCTAAGTCCGTGACTTCTTGCAAAGTCAAGTAACTTAGTGCGATTCTGGTTCACAGTTCCAGACCCATGAGGACCAACACACACCTCGTAACCATCCCGATCAGTTCCAGTCGATGCATTGAAATCCCCAAGACTGGAAGTGTATCTCGCCTGGAGCACTGATCAACCACAGACTCGAGCGTGGCATGGAATGCGTCCTTCACGGTGAGATCACTCGCCTCAGTCGGAGCATATACAGAGACCAGGGAAATTACACCCAAGGAGTGACGAATCCTAAGTCTCATAATATGCTCGTTGACTGGTATTACCTCAATTATCATTGGAGTCAGCTTATTGGACACAGCTGCAGCAACTCCTTGGGCATGGCAACAATCAGGGCGACTAGAACAATAGCAGATATAATCACTCGCCATGATCTCGCCACAATCCGGTCTCCGAACCTCAGAGAGTGCTGCAATACCAATGTCCAAACACTTGAGCTCAGATGATAACAAAGACAGGTGATCATCCTCTCTTCGGGATAGGACATTCCAGGCACCCATCTGAAGGGACTGCCTCAGGTTAACCCAAGGAGACCACCGTCTGGTGAATGACACCTCAGCACCACCCCGACACACTCTCCCGCAATCTGACCCGGGAATGTTACCTCGTGGTTTCCCTCCGATCATCAATGATTTGGGGTCCCGAAGGCTTTGCCCCATTCCCATCATCCGGTGAGCTGCCCTGCGAAGGGAAGCTGCACAGGAGGTACTCCCACGGAGTGGCTTTTCAGATTTTTTTTATGCTTCTGGAATGTTTTGCGGAGTGAAGGGTTTTACGGTGGTCGGAGTGCAGATCCTGCCACCAACCTCCGAATAAGAAGTAACACAACTGCATGAGGACGTCCGCAGACACAGTTGGGCACGAGATATGGATGGCCGTTGGCTCACAAGGAGCTCCTCCACCCTTTGACAGGTTTTGTTCTTCATCCTGCTGGGTGTCCATATCATACACCCTCCTCACCAAGAGATTTGGTGGGAGAGACGGTTTAATCGCCGACAACTCGACCATGGAATAGATTAGTGCAGGTTTACATGGTACCTGAAGCAAGTCATAGATCTAATCTGACCTGAGCTGACAAAATTACGACACACCACAAAACCACAATGGCCCTAACAATTACACCTGAACTAACTCATTTAGGGACACAAAACAGAAAGGATATCGACAATATGAAGAAACCTGTTCTGTGCAGCACTGCTCACACACATGGTATGGATCGGACGTCCGGTGCGATTCACTCTCCACTCCGTCTGGGTGTTGGACTCGCTTGGGCATGCAGCCCAAGGGAGGCACACGTGGTGTCTCACAGCAGTTCATGTCCCTCCCTCCAGGACTCGCGAACTCTCCCAAGGACCCGCTGGAACTCCAACCAAAGACCTTGTGCCAGTGCACAGCAACCACAAAACCCAGCAACCGCAGACCGAAGACCACCACAACGCAAGATAGCAGGCACACACCACTCATCCTTCGCGCTTTATAAAAAGTCCCAACGGGGTCCAACGAAGTGTGCTATGGGGCGTGCTCATTAGCCGATGCAATCGGACAGATCTCCACATTGGGGCATGTTTCTAGCCCGCTTGGTGGCCTCATGCTGACCCTGGAATAATGCTGTGGGCTGCGTTCATTGGGTGTTACAAGGGTAATTGCCTTAAAAGGAGATATAAACGAAGTGGGGTGCAGGGAGGGGGGTAGGGGGTAGACTGGGCAATGAGAGCTTTCTGAACATGTGCTGGACACGTTTCGTCATCATACCACACTTACACTAACAATTACGCAATAACGATTCTAATCTGTACCTCCATTTTAATCACTAAATCACCTCCGTAAATAAACAGGATGTTTAAAAGGCAGAAACAAAGTGTATTTCAACAAAAACAAATGTAAAACACCAATTTTCATCCATTTCATTTATTGCAATTAGTTAGTAGACATGAAAAATCCCAGTGTCCTTCCGAAAGAGTAGGTGAGCCATGGGTGGCACCCTTGTCAAATTCCAAATTCCCACCAAAAATTAAAGTGTGGACTGGAACAGCAGCACAGCCACGCTTCCAGCAATTATGTAACCAGTCGTCACGGGCTGCATACAAAATTAATGAGTTATACGACATACAATTTGGGAAGTGCACGGGTCTTGAAGTACGAGCGTATCGCTTATATGCACTCCTAAACCGCTGAAACAGAACGAGTTGAAAATCGGCGGTTGTACACAGGGTGTGCTCAGGAAGGATTTAGACAGGAAAATAAATTCAAAGAACTGGGGAGTGTAGGGTGGGGTATGCAGCTTATTTTCAGTAAATGTGTATCATATAGCGTCGCCTGGTGTGAGTGGGTATTACAAGTTATAAGCATTGAAGCCCATAAATGTGTGGGAATCATCATTTGCATGTTTGACTTCTGTGCACTCCTGAACCTCTGGATGAATTGAGTGGAAAATGGTTGTTGTATTTGGGGTGTGCACGCAGGGGCTTTTAAATGTTAAGAAAACAACAACAAAAAAAATCACGCACTTACAGAATTTAGATTTGTCACATCAAACACATTTTGATATTAAATTTATGCCACCAAATAGAACACAACAAAGCAGAGATGTTGAGCATGACAAACAACGAGCGTGAAGATAAATTTGTCAAAAAAAAAAAATACTCAGAAGTTGGAACTGCCACCTACCCCTTACCCACCCCATTTGTGAGAATGTATTCCAGAGAAGGTTCAATTGCACTCTTAAATCCAGAGATCAAAGCAAACGGTACACTGCCATCTCATGTCATCAACATTTTTTTTTACCCCCAATGATCCTGCGGTTCCCAACCATCTTACCGACACAGCATGCTAGTCCCCCACAACAACTCCTTCAACTCCCCCCCCCATCCCCATCTGTCTTTGTCTCCTCTTTTTATGTTCATTCATTCCCTTGCTTATGGTGTCCAATTGTTCCCCACTGTGAGTTCATACCCTCAAATCACCTCACTCCTCCACGAGCCTCGATCTTGGAAAGAAAACAAAAATAAAACGCAACATCGTTCATGGATACATAAAATAGTAGCAAGAAATAAAGACTTTCGTGGACATTCATGCAACCTTACCATATGCCATTTGTTTCATGGAAATTGGAGAACAGCCATCTTCACTCAATGAAACCAAACCCTCTTGTGCTTTGCTGCAAGCAAAACACCAGAAACAAACATCATTAAAACAATGCATTTTTTGCATGTGACAATTGATGGAGGGAAGACAATCCCTGTTTTTGTACTTTATTACATACACCCCACCCCAACCCACCCCCACTCCCCCTTTTCTAACCTAAAATGGCAAACCATTTCACCAATTTAATTTGACATATCAACTTTCAGGCTTTAAATCAAAATTATCATATTCACCAGATACACAAATGCTTTTGTTCATTCCGGAAGGCTTGCAACAAGTATGTGTCCATCCATCCACAGGCAAACCGGAGCACATCATCTTACAAATGTCAAGGCCGAACTCTCCAACCAGACTCCTTATTCCAAGTCATAGTGGAGTCTTGTCAAGTAAATCTGGTATCTGCTCTCACTCCAACCCATCCCTCACCTCCAATGACATGTCTGTAAACACTGCTCAAGACAAGGCAGAATGTCTGGTCTGTCTTTGCCTCCATATTTTGTGTACCCAACCCATTCCGCTCCGTCCCCATCTTACCCCGCCAAACCCAATCACCAGAGAAGGTAGAGAAAGTTCTGTCCAGCCTTGACATCGCTTCTGCAATGGGCCAAGATGGCATCCGTGCCTTTGTTCTCAAATCCTACTCTGCCATTCTTCACCCCAGCTGTCTGACTCATTCAGTCAGTCCTTCCCATTTGGCAGACTCCCCTCTGCATGGAAGTCAGAAAACATCACTCTCGTCCACAACAAGGGAAAAATAGACCCTACCAACAATATGCCAGTGAGCTTGCTTCCAAATTGCAAGCGGTCATGCAATCCACCATTGCTCCTGATGTCAAGTGTTTCCTGCCTTCAGTCTGATCTCTGACCATCAGTTTGGATTCCGTCCCAGTCCCTCAACTCTGTACATGCTTCTCCTCTCACAGCAATGTCTGGAAGCCCTAAATCTCAAAATCAACTCGAAGGAGCAATCAAAAATTGTAGACACTCACTCGCCAGGATTTGTTTTGTGTGGAGTTTGTTCGGTTATAAATGTACTCACATTGCAATTGTACTGCACATACTTTATAGACGTACTTGCATTCTAATTGTAAATACTTCAAGGTACTCGGTTGAAAAAACAAAAACAAAAAAAAACAAGGAAATAAACGGATGGACGTTCGGCTGGAAAAACGTTCTGCCAACATTGGCTGCTGGTGAGTGTTAAAGATGCCACGGTGTCTTTTGCGAAGACCAGACCAAGGAGAGTGCACTGACAATCACAGCAAATTCCAAATTCCAGGCCTAACATGCAAGGGGAACTGCATCAGCTCCAGACTCCAAGCTTGTGACACACCACCATCTCCTGTCGTTCCCCCATCCTTATCCATGATCCTTTCATCACTCGTTAACCCGAGGTAACAGTATTTCGTGTTTTTTTTTTTTCTATATATATATATATATATATATATATATATATATATATATATATATATATCTCTCTCTCTCTCTCTCTCTCTCTCTCTCTCTCTCTCTCTCTCTCTCTCTCTCTCTCTCTCTCTCTCTCTCTCTCTCTGTCTCTGTCTCTGTCTCTGTCTCTGTCTCTGTCTCTGTCTCTCTCTCTTCATTCCATTGCCTGCTGCATCAAACTGTTGCCCCAATGCCCCCACAATCATCAGTCAATTTCTTTTTTGCCCTCTGTCAATCGAAATGGCTAAATTTTGCACACAACAGTTGCATCCTCCAGAAATTAGACAACCAGCAGACACATTCCCTCGGACGGAACAGATATTAATAATTCAGTTTCGTCCTACAATGCAACGAGGCCGGCAGAAATAATGACCGAGGAAGGACAGCACGACATTGCTTAGATTTGAGCAAAATCGATGAAATAAAACAGCAACGAAAGTAGTGTCACACAGAGATACAAAATTGCAGTCAGCACCAGATCGTGCATCACCATGGTGGAATGGAACGTACCGGAGAAGCCGGTAATACCCATATCGAAACGTCTCTTGGAAAATCACCGACAGAAGGACCCCGAAGATGAGCAGGCCATGCTGAAGTTTGTCGTTGTCCCCGTTGCTTGCCTTCACCGCGATGAACCACACGAGAGATGAGAATAGCAGAGACACGAGCCAGAAGAAGGCCCTGCACACGCACAACAAACAGGCTGCCATGTCAGAATCTCAACATCATCCAGAAAACACTTCTACGTACACTCTCCGCTGGAAGACGCAGATATCCGTGAGGGCCATGGCAACGAAGGAAAAGAGAACAATGGAAACATTAATTCAGACACGAAGGTGGTGAAGTGAACTGATCCTGGAATTTTTAGTTTTTTTCTGCCTCTTCACCCATTGTCAAGGGCTGTTACGTGATCATCAAAGCCAAATAAAACAAAGTCATGTCACACGGAGGCAACGGATTCATTTGAACGTGCAGCAGGAAAAACACTTTCCACAGCAGAAATACGACGCTCAAACAGAGTCTGCACAAACAATCTGTCGCTCTCTATCCTGCCATTGTAAATACGTAACCAGCCACAGGAATAAGAAGACCTGAGTGCAAGAAGTACTTTCGTCACAAAATAACACTTTTGAGATATTGAGGATCAAAGTTTTCAAAACATGCTGCAGATACTTTTTTTTTAAGGTGGCATACTATGGAGCCTGTTGCTGGTTCCAGGAGCTATACAGAGCAGACAAACCCTTTTTTGTGGAAAAATAATCCTTTATTACGAAGAAAACGAGAAAATTAGTTTTGGACTTAAGTACTTTTTGTGGCTAAATACCTTGACTTAGGACAAGGCTGGACAAAAAGTATATTTTGCCTTTTGCGACAAAATGGCTGGACTTGGGTACTTTTAACACACAAAGCCCTTTATTGCTCATTTTTGATTGCCAAACAGTCATTTTTGCTACGTCTCCTTGCCTTTCGTGGTTTAATTTGATGCAGAAATACTCAGTTAACTACAATATTACCCAGTTAAGTCCAAAATTACTCAGTTAAATCGGAAATTAATGTCCTAAATAAAAGAAAACCGAACTTTGGTGCCAGTCGTCTTTCACATTACAAGTCCCTCATTCAGCAAAGTCCTCCTGCTCAGAAAGTTCGCATCAAAATCATTATCATACCAGATCGGAAATATTACAACAAAGTCAACTCTTAAGAGTATAAAAATACCATGGCCACCTTTATGAGGGCTCAAAAGCTGATGACGAATGTAGTGTCTTTTTCAGTACCAGCAAAATATAATGCATAGAAACTACATACCTGATGCTTTGGCATCCTTCATTCTCTTTATAGCCCAGTCTCCAGGGTTTATTTTACGTGTTTTGCCCCGGTCATGCCTGTTATCAGGGTTATCCTCATTCACACCATGCTGTCCAGCCTCTATGGTCACCATTTTCATAGCTTGTCACGTGACACATACGAGCATTTTGATTGGACAGTCATTGACTGAGGAACTTCTTGCTCAAACATTATGGACTTGGGTATTTCTTGCACTACATTTTAGTGAATTCAACAATGACCATATACCAATATACAGGACTTGAGTACATATTTTCGGAATTTTTTGGTATCAAATGATGCTCTGGCCATTATAGATTACTAGTGCATGCCCGTACATGAGTGGTCGTACATGCGTGGCCGTACGTGCAAAAAAAAAAAAAACATTTCAAACCGCGTGCCAGAAACAACAACCACACAGGCCATTCCTTCGCTCTCGCGTGGCCATACGTGCATGGCCGTACGTACAAAAAAAAAAAAACTTTCAAACAACCACACAATCCTTAGCTCTCGTAAATGACGACTGTATTGGGGCATTGTGTTTATCTATAAATGCGCATAACAAATCGAGAAATTATTGGAATACAGGAAGTCATCACTATCCGAAAGTCCGTACGTTGTGACCCGTAATGGGGAACGCGCTCTAACTTGGGAACCACTTGTCTGATTAATTTCAAACCTATTGAAAGGCAAACAAACAAAGATTGCTGGAATTATAGATAGATAGATAGATAGAAGATAGATACTGTGGGTGCAAAACGCCAAGCAATATGTCCTGTCATTGGTAACTGAGGATCTCTTCCCCAACGGCCACACCTACGCAGCAACGTGTCCCGTCATTGGTTTGGTAAATAAATGGCCACAACTTGGGAACCACTTGTCCGATTAATATGAAACCTTGAAAAGGCATATACTCAGGTTCCAAGCAATATACCTGGCAAGTTTCAATTAGATTGGACCAGTGGTTGTCGAGAAACAGCGGACACACACACACACACACACACACACACACACACACACACACACACACACACACACACACACACACACACACACACACACACACACACACCTGGAATGATAGATACTACTGGTGCCAGCTCATTTTTTTCAAAAATGTGACAAGTACTTCTTGCACCCAGGTCTTCAATTAGAGGAGCGTGCTGTTGAAACGGGGACGGGGCCAACACGACTGATGTGAAAGGCGTGGCATCATTAAATTGGGGGCGGGGCCAACACGACTGAGATGAAAGGCGTGGCATCATTCAATTGGGGGCGGGGCTAACACGACTGATGTGAAAGGCGTGGCATCATTCAATTGGGGGCGGGGCAACTCAGCAACCACATGGGTTGGGGAGGGGGTGCACAGTGGCATCGGAGACAATGGGTTTGGGGTGGGGAGGGTCGCCCTCCCCTCCCACCCCACAACCGTTCGGAAAGAACCGAACAACACTGAAGTCACAACAAAGGACAACGTGTATCACGTTCATCGACAGCACCAGTGACTGCTCACCCAGCCACGAGGATGATGACCCGTAGAGGTTCCTTGGCTACTGTAAACAAGAAAAGGGCGAGGGCAGGTCCAAAAGCGATGAAGGTACAACCGAAGAAGGTAGAGAGGGTCATTTCTTTGCGGCGGTGTCTTGAAAGGGAGAAAGAGGAAGATAAAAACCGAAGGAAAAAGAGAACAAAGACGTGGAGGCTCCAAAAAAAAATAAAATAAAAATAAAACTACTCGAGAGGTTTATCAGAGCCGTGTGGAGATAAAACCGGAGGAGCAATGGGAAGGCCGCGCCACAGCCACCACGCCGAATTACGAACGATCGGTGACATCTTCATCTACCGGCAGCCAAGCCTTCCGAAAACCCGAGATCTCCATGACTACAACCCCCCCCCCGCCCGAAAATCACACCAAGTGGTGTTTTGTTTCACCCTCTCGTTTTCATCCAATTAATTTCCTTTCCTACTACTGTCCCTTCCGCCAAAGTGGGGAATATCGACGCGTTGGCTTGTTCTGAGCCGATTGGCTCATTCAACTCTCAAGAATCGTCAAGTCATGATAATTTTAAAGTAACCTCCATTTATTATTTTAAAATAAAGTCGCATTAAAAAAAATATTTTTAGTGTGACGTTGTATTCGCATTCACGTACATCCGATTTCATTCGCTAAAAAAACCCACAACGAAACTGCCGCCTATTGCATCGCTCGATTCAATACACAGTTCCACATTTTAACGTTTCCAATCTGTCTGCTCTTTTATGATTGCCCAACGTACAATAAAGATAGCGGATAAATATTAACTTATAGTGGGTAATCAAACGCCACCATAAATATTAACTAATCGTGAGTGATCGCACGTTTTGCTCACAGATGATGGTGCGGTACCGCATTCACCGATGACTACAAAAAAAATTCAAAAAACAACAACAACAAATAACAAATATTGCTTTTTTTCTTTTTTTATTTAAAATTTGAAAATAAATATACAGTATTCCCTCTTTTTCGGTCATGCCATCTCGATTCTCGAGATCACCGATGACTACAAAAAAAGGACACAAAAACCTCAAAAAACAAAAAACAAATATTGCTTTTTTTTCTTTTTTTATTTAAAAATTGTAAATAAATATACAGTATTCCCTCTTTTTCGGTCATGCCATCTCGATTCTCGAGATCACCGATGACTACAAAAAAGGACACAAAAACCTCAAAAAACAAAAAACAAATATTGTTTTTTTTTCTTTTTTATTTAAAAATTGTAAATAAATATACAGTATTCCCTCTTTTTCGGTCATGCCATCTCGATTCTCGAGATTACCGATGACTACAAAAAAAGGACACAAAAACCTCAAAAAACAAAAAACAAATATTGTTTTTTTTCTTTTTTATTTAAAAATTGTAAATAAACATACAGTATTCCCTCTTTTTCGGTCATGCCATCTCGATTCTCGAGATCACCGATGACTACAAAAAAAGGACACAAAAACCTCAAAAAACAAAAAACAAATATTGCTTTTTTTCTTTTTTTATTTAAAATTTGAAAATAAATATACAGTATTCCCTCTTTTTCGGTCATGCCATCTCGATTCTCAAGATCACCAATGACTACAAAAAAAGGACACAAAAACCTCAAAAAACAAAAAACAAATATTGTTTTTTTTCTTTTTTATTTAAAAATTGTAAATAAATATACAGTATTCCCTCTTTTTCGGTCATGCCATCTCGATTCTCGAGATTACCGATGACTACAAAAAAAGGACACAAAAACCTCAAAAAACAAAAAACAAATATTGCTTTTTTTCTTTTTTATTTAAAAATTGTAAATAAATATACAGTATTCCCTCTTTTTCGGTCATGCCATCTCGATTCTCGAGATCACCGATGACTACAAAAAAAGGACACAAAAACCTCAAAAAACAAAAAACAAATATTGTTTTTTTTTCTTTTTTATTTAAAAATTGTAAATAAATATACAGTATTCCCTCTTTTTCGGTAATGCCATCTCGATTCTCGAGATTACCGATGGCTACAAAAAAAGGACACAAAAACCTCAAAAAACAAAAAACAAATATTGTTTTTTTTCTTTTTTATTTAAAAATTGTAAATAAATATACAGTATTCCCTCTTTTTCGGTCATGCCATCTCGATTCTCGAGATCACCGATGACTACAAAAAAGGACACAAAAACCTCAAAAAATAAAAAACAAATATTGTTTTTTTTTCTTTTTTATTTAAAAATTGTAAATAAACATACAGTATTCCCTCTTTTTCGGTCATGCCATCTCGATTCTCGAGATCACCGATGACTACAAAAAAAGGACACAAAAACCTCAAAAAACAAAAAACAAATATTGTTTTTTTTCTTTTTCATTTAAAAATTGTAAATAAATATACAGTATTCCCTCTTTTTCGGTCATGCCATCTCGATTCTCGAGATCACCGATGACTACAAAAAAAGGACACAAAAACCTCAAAAAACAAAAAACAAATATTGTTTTTTTTCTTTTTTATTTAAAAATTGTAAATAAATATACAGTATTCCCTCTTTTTCGGTCATGCCATCTCGATTCTCGAGATCACCGATGACTACAAAAAAGGACACAAAAACCTCAAAAAACAAAAAACAAATATTGCTTTTTTTCTTTTTTTATTTAAAATTTGAAAATAAATATACAGTATTCCCTCTTTTTCGGTCATGCCATCTCGATTCTCGAGATCACCAATGACTACAAAAAAGGACACAAAAACCTCAAAAAACAAAAAACAAATATTGTTTTTTTTCTTTTTTATTTAAAAATTGTAAATAAATATACAGTATTCCCTCTTTTTCGGTCATGCCATCTCGATTCTCGAGATTACCGATGACTACAAAAAAAGGACACAAAAACCTCAAAAAACAAAAAACAAATATTGCTTTTTTTCTTTTTTATTTAAAAATTGTAAATAAATATACAGTATTCCCTCTTTATCGGTCATGCCATCTCGATTCTCGATATCACCGATGACTACAAAAAAAGGACACAAAAACCTCAAAAAACAAAAAACAAATATTGTTTTTTGTTTTTTATTTAAAAATTGTATATAAATATACAGTATTCCCTCTTTTTCGGTCATGCCATCTCGATTCTCGAGATTACCGATGACTACAAAAAAAGGACACAAAAACCTCAAAAAACAAAAAACAAATATTGTTTTTTTCTTTTTTATTTAAAAATTGTAAATAAATATACAGTATTCCCTCTTTTTCGGTCATGCCATCTCGATTCTCGAGATCACCGATGACTACAAAAAAGGACACAAAAACCTCAAAAAACAAAAAACAAATATTGTTTTTTTTTCTTTTTTATTTAAAAATTGTAAATAAACATACAGTATTCCCTCTTTTTCGGTCATGCCATCTCGATTCTCGAGATCACCGATGACTACAAAAAAAGGACACAAAAACCTCAAAAAACAAAAAACAAATATTGTTTTTTTTCTTTTTCATTTAAAAATTGTAAATAAATATACAGTATTCCCTCTTTTTCGGTCATGCCATCTCGATTCTCGAGATCACCGATGACTACAAAAAAGGACACAAAAACCTCAAAAAACAAAAAACAAATATTGCTTTTTTTCTTTTTTTATTTAAAATTTGAAAATAAATATACAGTATTCCCTCTTTTTCGGTCATGCCATCTCGATTCTCGAGATCACCAATGACTACAAAAAAGGACACAAAAACCTCAAAAAACAAAAAACAAATATTGTTTTTTCTTTTTTATTTAAAAATTGTAAATAAATATACAGTATTCCCTCTTTTTCGGTCATGCCATCTCGATTCTCGAGATTACCGATGACTACAAAAAAAGGACACAAAAACCTCAAAAAACAAAAAACAAATATTGTTTTTTTTTCTTTTTTACTTAAAAATTGTAAATAAATATACAGTATTCCCTCTTTTTCGGTCATGCCATCTCGATTCTCGAGATCACCGATGACTACAAAAAAGGACACAAAAACCTCAAAAAACAAAAAACAAATATTTTTTTTTTCTTTTTCATTTAAAAATTGTAAATAAATATACAGTATTCCCTCTTTTTCGCCATGCCATCTCGATTCTCGAGATCACCGATGACTACAAAAAAAGGACACAAAAAACAAACAAAAAAACAAATATTGTTTTTTTTCTTTTTTTATTTAAAAATTGTAAATAAATATACAGTATTCCCTCTTTTTCGGTCATGCCATCTCGATTCTCGAGATCACCGATGACTACAAAAAAAGGACACAAAAAACAACAAAAAACAAAAAACAAATATTGTTTTTTCTTTTTTATTTAAAAATTGTAAATAAATATACAGTATTCCCTCTTTTTCGGTCATGCCATCTCGATTCTCGAGATCACCGATGACTACAAAAAAGGACACAAAAACCTCAAAAAACAAAAAACAAATATTTTTTTTTTCTTTTTTATTTAAAAATTGTAAATAAATATACAGTATTCCCTCTTTTTCGCCATGCCATCTCGATTCTCGAGATCACCGATGACTACAAAAAAGGACACAAAAAACAAACAAAAAAACAAATATTGTTTTTTTTCCTTTTTTATTTAAAAATTGAAAATAAATATATTCCCTCTTTCTCGGTCATGTCATCTCGATTCTCGAGATCACCGATGACTACAAAAAAAGGAAACAAAAAACAACAAAAACAAATATTGTTTTTTTGCTTTTTTTATTTAAAAATTGAAAATAAATGTACAGTATTCCCTCTTTTTCGGTCATGCCATCTCGATTCTCGAGATTACCGATGACTACAAAAAAGGACACAAAAACCTCAAAAAACAAAAAACAAATATTGTTTTTTTTCTTTTTTATTTAAAAATTGTAAATAAATATACAGTATTCCCTCTTTTTCGGTCATGCCATCTCGATTCTCGAGATCACCGATGACTACAAAAAAGGACACAAAAACCTCAAAAAACAAAAAACAAATATTGTTTTTTTTTCTTTTTTATTTAAAAATTGTAAATAAATATACAGTATTCCCTCTTTTTCGGTCATGCCATCTCGATTCTCGAGATCACCGATGACTACAAAAAAAGGACACAAAAACCTCAAAAAACAAAAAACAAATATTGCTTTTTTTCTTTTTTTATTTAAAATTTGAAAATAAATATACAGTATTCCCTCTTTTTCGGTCATGCCATCTCGATTCTCGAGATCACCAATGACTACAAAAAAGGACACAAAAACCTCAAAAAACAAAAAACAAATATTGTTTTTTCTTTTTTATTTAAAAATTGTAAATAAATATACAGTATTCCCTCTTTTTCGGTCATGCCATCTCGATTCTCGAGATTACCGATGACTACAAAAAAAGGACACAAAAACCTCAAAAAACAAAAAACAAATATTGTTTTTTTTCTTTTTTATTTAAAAATTGTAAATAAATATACAGTATTCCCTCTTTTTCGGTCATGCCATCTCGATTCTCGAGATCACCGATGACTACAAAAAAGGACACAAAAACCTCAAAAAACAAAAAACAAATATTTTTTTTTTCTTTTTCATTTAAAAATTGTAAATAAATATACAGTATTCCCTCTTTTTCGCCATGCCATCTCGATTCTCGAGATCACCGATGACTACAAAAAAAGGACACAAAAAACAAACAAAAAAACAAATATTGTTTTTTTTCTTTTTTTATTTAAAAATTGTAAATAAATATACAGTATTCCCTCTTTTTCGGTCATGCCATCTCGATTCTCGAGATCACCGATGACTACAAAAAAAGGACACAAAAAACAACAAAAAACAAAAAACAAATATTGTTTTTTCTTTTTTATTTAAAAATTGTAAATAAATATACAGTATTCCCTCTTTTTCGGTCATGCCATCTCGATTCTCGAGATTACCGATGACTACAAAAAAAGGACACAAAAACCTCAAAAAACAAAAAACAAATATTGTTTTTTTTCTTTTTTATTTAAAAATTGTAAATAAATATACAGTATTCCCTCTTTTTCGGTCATGCCATCTCGATTCTCGAGATCACCGATGACTACAAAAAAGGACACAAAAACCTCAAAAAACAAAAAACAAATATATTTTTTTTCTTTTTTATTTAAAAATTGTAAATAAATATACAGTATTCCCTCTTTTTCGCCATGCCATCTCGATTCTCGAGATCACCGATGACTACAAAAAAGGACACAAAAAACAAACAAAAAAACAAATATTGTTTTTTTTCCTTTTTTATTTAAAAATTGAAAATAAATATATTCCCTCTTTCTCGGTCATGTCATCTCGATTCTCGAGATCACCGATGACTACAAAAAAAGGAAACAAAAAACAACAAAAACAAATATTGTTTTTTTGCTTTTTTTATTTAAAAATTGAAAATAAATGTACAGTATTCCCTCTTTTTCGGTCATGCCATCTCGATTCTCGAGATTACCGATGACTACAAAAAAGGACACAAAAACCTCAAAAAACAAAAAACAAATATTGTTTTTTTTCTTTTTTATTTAAAAATTGTAAATAAATATACAGTATTCCCTCTTTTTCGGTCATGCCATCTCGATTCTCGAGATCACCGATGACTACAAAAAAAGGACACAAAAACCTCAAAAAACAAAAAACAAATATTGTTTTTTTTTCTTTTTTATTTAAAAATTGTAAATAAATATACAGTATTCCCTCTTTTTCGGTCATGCCATCTCGATTCTCGAGATCACCGATGACTACAAAAAAGGACACAAAAAACAAACAAAAAAACAAATATTGTTTTTTTTTCTTTTTTTATTTAAAAATTGTAAATAAATATACAGTATTCCCTCTTTTTCGGTCATGCCATCTCGATTCTCGAGATCACCGATGACTACAAAAAAAGGACAAAAAACAACAAAAAACAAATATTGTTTTTTTTCCTCTTTTATTTAAAAATTGAAAATAAATATATTCCCTCTTTCTCGGTCATGCCATCTCGATTCTCGAGATCACCGATGACTACAAAAAAAGGACACAAAAAACAACAAAAAACAAATATTGTTTTTTTTCTTTTTTTATTTAAAAATTGAAAATAAATGTACAATATTCCTTCTTTTTCGGTCATGCCATCTCGATTCTCGAGATCACCGATGACTACAAAAAAAGGACACAAAAAACAACAAAAAACAAATATTGTTTTTTTTCCTTTTTTATTTAAAAATTGAAAATAAATATATTCCCTCTTTCTCGGTCATGCCATCTCGATTCTCGAGATCACCGATGACTACAAAAAAGGACACAAAAAACAACAAAAAACAAATATTGTTTTTTTCTTTTTTTATTTAAAAATTGAAAATAAATGTACAGTATTCCCTCTTTTTCGGTCATGCCATCTCGATTCTCGAAATTACCGATGACTACAAAAAAGGACACAAAAACCTCAAAAAACAAAAAACAAATATTGTTTTTTTTCTTTTTTATTTAAAAATTGTAAATAAATATACAGTATTCCCTCTTTTTCGGTCATGCCATCTCGATTCTCGAGATCACCGATGACTACAAAAAAAGGACATACAAACATCACCAATATGTGTTGGTAATCGTGGATATGTTCTCTAAGTGGGTAGAGGCCTTTGCCACTACCAACCAGGAAGCTGATGCCATGGCCAAACTGCTTTTACAGGAAGTAATTCCGCGATTTAGGATTCCAACACGACTATCCTCGGACCAAGGAGGGTCTTTCACGGCAAAAGTGATGGCAAAGGTAGCCGAAGGCTTGGGTATTAACCAGAAACTACACTGTCCGTACCACCCTCAGTCAGCAGGGGCAGTAGAAAGGGAGAACCAAACTCTAAAGCAGACGCTTTCCAAACTCTGCGAGGGCCAGTCAATGCCCTGGCCGGACGTGCTACCGATAGCGCTCATGAAAATGAGAGCAACAAATAATGCCACAAAGGGGCTCTCGCCCCACGAAATAATAACGGGACGTCATATGCAGTTACCGGCCTCGGCTCCGCCAGATATGGGAGATTGGCATTTGTCATGCATGACCGACGGAATGATGAACTATTGCAGGACACTCACTGCTACCATTAGGACTTTTCACTCACAGGTACAAGAAGCGTTGCCGATACCTGCTGGGGACCCGTTACATGATTTCCAACCCGCTGAACGAGTTTGGGTGAAAGAGTTCCTGCAGAAAAACGCCCTGCAACCCAAGTGGACCGGACCCTACACTGTGCTTTTGACCACGCTCTCGGCCGTCAAAGTGAGAGGTAAGAGTACATGGATACACCACTCACACTGTAAACGAGCACCCAAGGAGGCCGCCGAAACTAGGGAACCGGAGGAGGTAACCCCAGCAGAGGTTCCGGCAGTGTCCGATTCAGTCTTTTACCGAGATAGTGAAGACGACGACGAGGTGGAAGACGTGATATCTCTACAGGGACCCCTCCACCGCCACCAAACCAAGACGGAGCCGGCCCGGCAGGACAGGGTGAGATAGTGCGGGAAGGCCCACTGCAGGCAGAGCCAGGCACCCCGCCGGACCCGGGACCGGAAAACGTAGACAACAGAGACCCTGGGATACCGGAGCTAGAGCCAAACGCCCCGCCAGACGTGGAACCGGAACCTGAGCTGGACACCCTGCCGAACGTGGAACAGGCAGGTTTAGACGACTGGAACATTGTAATACCAGAGACAGCGACAGGACCTTTGACGACACAACATGCAACTGCTGGTGCTGACGCAACTCCTTTGCGGGGGCGGCCTGTCACTAGACAACAAACAGACAGCCTCAGACCCCGGGAACCATACACGCCTCCGACACCTCGACCACGAAAGGGGAAACGGGAGTGATTTCACAACATGGATACAACGAAGCAGGAGAGAAGTACCGAGAGAAAAGACGACAGCAAGGAAATATGAAAATTTTGGGACAACCCATAACAAGGAGTTAGACACAGTAAGAGTCTTTTCAGTTAACCGCACTCAACCTTTTTCGTCAATGATTCCACACCCAATAGACCGAAAGGCACCACTGCTCCGACCTCAACAACTCATAGAAATACCCTGCATTCTAGCAGATGGGTCTAGTGACTTGGTAGAACGACACAAGGAACTTAAGGCCATCATATGGTACTGCGTGATGGCGGGGCGGGATCTCTTGGTAGCTCGACAAGTAAAGAAACAGAGAGGACAAAAGGGGTCCCACACGGGGCAAGGATATGAATAGGACCCGCACGCGAGTCTGATAACTAGAATCCCAAAAGTAGCGAATGACACCCAGTTGGCATACTTTGCCGCCTTCTATGGAGCAACCACACAGCACGGAGTAATTGGATACACTTTTATGTACGCAGACAGGGGCCGCCAACAAGGCCCCCGAATACCTTTGTAGCCATAACCGCAGAGATAGCAAACATTGAGAACCGGAGTGAGTGCTGGGTGTGCCTTAAACCACCATCTGGCCTCGTGACCGGACTTCCTCTTTTCGTGCTACCATTAACCATCTTCAATCATATAACCGGACCAGTGGAAGGACTCGAAGCTAAGACCTCAGCCCATGGTTACCCACAACGGGTCTATGCAGGGAAAAATCCGAGTACCAATGTAATGGTGGTGCCATCTCCCCTATGGGTAGAAAACACCAGGGGAGCGGTCTGTTTTACAGGACAGAGAGCAAACAGCATGGGGAAGTCAGAGTGTGAGATTCAACTAGGAAGGAAGTCATTCAACTAGGAAGGAAGTCATCAACTAGGAAGATGACTAGGAAGTCATCGCTGTTAACCCGGACACCTAGGTAGAGGAGCAAGTAACATTCACAATAAAAGCAGCCTTACATCATGACAACGGAATGATCGCGCCAAAAGGCATCCACTTAGTCTGTGGGGACAAAGCTTACCCCTACCTACCAAAAGGGTGGGAAGGGATTTGTTGTTTAGCTTCAGTATTTCCGGACAGCAGGATTAAAACCACTTTTCACCACACCACCTCACAACCACGGTACCGACGCAGCGCGTCAAGAACGATGGATCCAGAGGGATGGGCCGGTGTATCAACGCGCTTGGGGGCTATCAAAGGCACCTGGTGGGAGAAGGCTATTGGCCTTTTCATGCCACATGCCGGTACTACTATTAATAGCATTAGGATAGATGAGCTTTCGCAAGTTTTGGAATATTTAGGTAATGTAACCATGGCTTACTATACAGAATTAACAGATGTTAGTATCAATGCGCGCTATGGTAATGCAGAACAGGGTAGCTTTAGACATGCTTCAAGCGGAACAAGGAGGGGTATGCGGGATGATTGAAGGAGAATGTTGCGTCTGGATTCCGGACCCAAAGGACATAACTAATCGTGCGGTGGCCCGGATTAAAAAGGTGGTAGAAGTTCTCACTAACAATCGAGTGGAACGTGAGGAAGGTTATGCATGGTGGAAGTCGATCTTCCAGGGCTGGGGAGGTTGGTTGTTGCGCCTAATAGGGTCAGTGCTTTTAATAATCGTAGTGGTAATTTTTGGGGTGTTTCTAATCAAACTTCTCATTACCATTTGTCTGAAGAAATGCTGCGCAGTGTCACCCCTCCCCCAGGCCATTATAATAATTAACAGCGAACTCTGTTGAGGACGACTCGGCCAGTAATGGGGAGGGGGATGACCAGGGCATTCAGGGGGAACCCCAGGTAGACGTCATACACGTGGACCTAGGCCAAGGTCTACAACCATTCCTCTGTTAAAACAGATAACTAACCCAGGAGAGAGTGCGTGTTGTTTTGCCTTCCAGTGCAATATGTGACTCCTGCGCTGGACGAGCTTACACCCGTGCCTTGAGTGTTACTTTTGCTACTTGCTTATGTAGAATTGCTAAAACGATAGCATTACAACTGCTGCTAACATAAAACAGTATTGCATGTTAATATGGTGTGGACTTAGCATAGAATTTGAAAACTACAGCTTAACGGGAGACATGTGGCAGTAGGCAGGACAAAAGGGGGAACCACCGGCAGTTGGGGACTTCTCATTTGGAGAATGTTGATGGCTATCCACGGCATTTGTAAATCCCGTTTGGCAGGTGCGGGGGCCTAGGGGTAGCTGCTACAGGAACCAAATAGGGGTCCACTCGGTTGGTGAGTATTAGGTATGGCTGGGTATGGTCAAATATGACTAAGGAGGGAACTGTTATGAGGATGATATGCTGGGTGGTCATATTTGAGCCATAGTTGAATATTTAATCAATAGTCAATAATTGTGTATTAATCAGCTGTCAGGATTCAAACCTCGCTTTAAAATGTTGCTTAAAATGTTCCATGTTACCCAACTGTTTTTTGGGCAGCACCCAACTGTTTTTGGACAGCCTTGATCACCCTTCCTGTTTTTCTGCGGCAGCGTGCCCTAAGCGTGCCCTTGGAGGGAACTGTGGAACTGTTCCTTCAGTGTATGCTGCCCACACATTCCTATTCTTAGTCATCACTAGAGTTTTGCCTTTGTTATCAGCAGGTGCCAGTGTAGGAGTGTGGGAGGCTTGGAAAGTCGTTACTTTGCAAGATAAACTGTTGGGTTGCATATCTGAGAGTTGTGTAGGCGGCTTGGAAACTGTTGGGTTGCATATCTGAGAATTGACCGATTCAACTTCCCCTAGGGCCCCTAGGGAGGAGGGAAAGAAGCCCACTGCGACATTTATTTCTTTATTTCTTTATCCCATTAGCACACACTTTCAGTCCACACCCAGTTCTGCTTTTGTGTGATATATATATATATATATATATATATATATATATATATATATATATATATATATATATATATATATATATATATATATATGTGATGGTTTTGAAGCATAATCTCAATGTGATTCGGAGGCGCCTGACTGAAGGGTCATTGAGTCACATTCCGCATGCGTGTGGTCTTCGGAAATAAAACGTATAATTCGAGGATCCTCATCTGACTCTGTCATCTTACTTGGCCGGGTGGAGAGTCATAACAGTGCTTGCTTGAGCGATTTGAACTAAGTAAGCCGCTTGGAAAGCTGCTTGCTAACGGAACGTCTCAGATGTACCACTTTCGGTGACGTCATGGTCCTCCTTGAATCTGGGAGATCGGTGGTTCGACTGCCGAGTCGAAGCAAAGTCTATAAATTTATGTGTCGTTATTCGTGGACTCATGTGGTTTTTTATTTTTTGCTCTTGATGTCGCACAACGTGACCGAAATATTTCCGCTTCCTCTTTGCTTGATCGTACGTAGGTGGTTTTCATACACCGCCTAAAACTCCGATTTTTTTTTTAACGATTTCATAATTGTTTTTTTTGAAAGAAAAAAGAACGACCGAAGAGAGCTAAACACAAAAGACTGTTCGAAATTAACATGTGACAAGAAGTGAACATGTTCTTCAAAATTCAACGAGAGCGCGCGACGAAGAACCGGAACATCAACACGGCAGTTTTGAGGATTACGTCAGGTCAGGATGACGTCATCGTCATCATTATTATTATTGTGTTTTTTTTTTTTTTTTAAAGGTCTTTTCACAGAAAATAAAATTGCATTCGACGAGTTGCGTCGATGTGTGCTTTAAAAAACCATTTTCGGCGACCTTGAGGAGAGGATGGAGGGGCGTCTGCGGATTGGTATGTAAATGAGACCCTGAGTGTGGCTGGTTGAACTTGTTTGTGACCTATGTCCGTCGTTAACCTCTCGTTATAACCTCCCAGAAGGTTGGATTTTCATCCTCCGGTATGTTCAGTAGATTTGGGCCTTGTTGATACCTGAGAAATAGGCCCTTTTTTTTGGCCTACTGTCGCAAATTTCAAGAAAGTCAGGAAGTGAAAGAAAAAAAACTAAAATTTTCCTTGAGAAGCCGAAGGCGGGAAGAAAAACAGGAGTTCGGTGGAAGGATTTGTTTGAGAGCGCAGGCCTCACGGCTTTGTTGTTGTTGTGACGACGACGATGTGAAGAAAACCTTGATCATTGTTTGCGGTGAGTTGTTTCTGTGTCGATGACGCTATGACGTCGTACCTGTGCCCGTGTGTATTGTTATGTGCAGCCGTTGATTCCAGGTTGACGTGTCGTGGGAGACTTGTTTTCCGGAGATTCCCTTTACCACGTGACGGGGTGTCCGGCTGTCGTGGGCGGGGGGGGGGGACACTTGGGTCGCGGGTCAAGGGACATTTTGTGGGGTGAAGGAGCAGCTCGCCTTGTGGGGGTTTTCAGTACTGTGTTTAAAATAATGCTGAGGTTACAAGTGTGTGCAATACAGGATTTAAATATACTTGAGATGGCTTCTACAGTATGTACAGGACTCGTTTAACGACCATTTTTGTTGTGTTAGGGGGGGGGCTTTAGGAGGCTGATTTCCCCCTCTTCACCTTCTCCTGTTAAAATAATCCCTTCCATTAAACCCCAACAACTGCATGCGTCTCCTGATCGCATCCTTCAAATATTTTGTCAGTCCACCTCTTGGTTGTCCCCCCCCCTCAATAAAACAATTGTTTTTTTTAATCTTGCCAAAACGAAGTTTTGCAAGATATGTTAGTCAGCTTTTATGTTTTTTTTTTTGTTTGTTTGTCTGTAATCACGTATAAAAAATTCTGCAGAGCACAGTTATCATCGGAAATTTTTGTAACTTCTCATATCAGAGGACTATAGAGGTCCCTTTCAGTGCACAAAATTTTGAAGGTCAAAGGTCAAGGTCACTTTGTCGCAAATCAGGGGAGTCGACGAAACCCTTATTTTTTGAGTAATTTTGATCGGATCGTCTTCAAACTTCATGGGAATATAGTTTATGGTCTGGCGCTCAGCTGATTAATTTTTTGTGGCGATTGGCCTTGACCTTCATGGTTAGCGCCTGAGGTCAAACATATTTGACCCCAAGGTCAAATCTTCAAGTTTTAGGAACCATATCGTGTAGTACCTCAAATTGAACACCTCGATGAGTGCTTTCTAGATATGTCAAGCTTGAGACATTATGAGGCAAAAGCATATTTTTCATGGTTACTCTGTAGAACGATTCTCATCGGAATCTCTTGTAGGCAGATATTCCTCAAGGAGTCACTCCTGGTGGATAGCAGCTCTGTTCACCTCAGTGTGACCTTCAAGAAGTCACACGTGGTCACCTTTTGGCAAGATACGGGTCACCCTGCGGGTGACATTGGTTTATTTATTTCTTGATGGACTTGTCTTCTTTCTTTATTGTCATGTACAGTCACAGTGTACACAAACCACCTTGGTTTTCTCTTTCTCAATCCTTCCTCGGTACTATGAGCTTTGAGCCTCTTTCTTGTAATAATGTGTGTGGATATAAATGTATATTATGAAAGGAGCAGTGTCTGTCCTTTTGTTTGTCGTCCTGCAGCAGCTTGAGGAGGGATTCATGGGTTTCAATGAAACGCAAATGACGACGGATTCAGGGAACTCCCAGGAAGGTCTGTGAGGCAAGAAAAGGACAGGAAAGAAGGTTTGTGTGCGGGTACATCTAGGCACATGTGGCGAAACTGCAAATGCAAACTTGCTTTGCTGGTTATCCCCGCACGGACAATAGGATCTCCTGGGAAATTTTTTTTTTTGTTCTTGCACCATAGATTAGCCATTGCAGCTATGTTGACGAAACGGAAAACACAAATTGGAAGGAACGCTCGGGATGAGGAGACCGAGGAGTACCGCTCTGAGCGAGTTGTACAGCAGCAACAGCGTCGGGCCACTGCTCGGGTAAGAGAAACCGCAGAGCACCGCTCTCAACTAGTTGACCAAGACCAGCAGCGTCATTCCTCCTCTTTGCAAGAGAAGACGAAATCTATGAGCACCGCTCCCAAAGACTGTCGTGATGCCAGCCAGCACAGCAATGCACGCCGTAATCCTCAGCAAATTACACAAAGATTGGTGTTCCTATCAGGGAAACGACGGGTCTTGTATAATATATCACGTATAATATGTGTATATATATATTAATCTATTTATATAATACACAATGTGTTTGTGTATTTGTCCCCCTTCATAAGGACGATTTAAGTGGGGTTTTAAAGACCAATCTTTTAACATGACTGTGCATTCACTATGGTGTATTCTCCAGGATTAAAAAAAAAAACTCGAAAAACATTTTTCATAAAAGAGTAATTGCGTCTCTTTTAATGGAAATGTTGACGGTGACTTGCAACCAGGCATCAGCGACGGTGTACAGAAGCTTAAAAATATCCCAATAGGGAGGTGAAATTCCCTGCACATTATGTGCAATGAGTGCAGAGTAAAACGAGTGTTCATTTACGTATATAGGATGTCAAATAAATAAAGAAAATGTTAGCACACCTGACACTCTGCCGAGGCTTCAGACTTTGGTACGCTCACGAGGCTCCACCGTCAACATGAAACTTCCCAGAAGATAAAGAATATAGGGTAACATTTGTACATGTAGTGTTTTTAAAATAATGCTTCTTGCTACGAAACGTCATATCTTCCAGTCTCCTTGAGTAATTTGAATAAAATAGTTCCAACCCATCATTTTTGATGGGCTTTTATACTAGTGTGTATAATCAGAACCTATGTTCTGCCTCTGGGTCTCTTTGTTGTGTTTTTTTGTGGTGGTGCATTATTTCTGTGATTATTCACATCAGAAGTTTATCTGTTGGTTGACATATTTTTGTTCTCTACTTGTGAGTTAGTTGGGTTTCTTGAGGTTTTCGGATCAGGAATGTGTTGCCTTCTGTGAGCCATTCATCTATTATCTCGTCCCCTTGGATAAGTCTGTTGAATGCTCGAATGTGGTGATTGTGTAATGTGTCGACTGTAGAGCATCTAGTTTAGTTGCTTTAGCCAGAAATTTGGAATTCCATCTGGGCCTGGTTTTTTTTTAATTTTACATTTTTGCAAGTAAAAAATAAGAATAAAAAAAAACATTCTTTCAAATATCACTGGGGGCATTTGCTTTAGATGTTGCTTTTTCTTTTCCAAGTTTTGAATCCATTCTCCCTCCTTATTATGTTATTTTGCATGTTCATAGATTCCTTTCCAAAAATAAATTTCAAGTCTACCCTTTATGGGGGGACTTGTTTCCTTGGTTCATGGGAGAATCTTTTTGGGTTGTTTTCAAACATCTGAATTTGTTTTTTTCCTTTTGACTTCGCCATTGTTCTTTTTTTTTTAATCTTCCTTGCTATAATTTCTATTTGGGTGTTTTCAGCAACCATTACCTCTAGGTATCTGTCCTTAGCCTTGTATTTGTTTTTGGTTTTTATTTTATTTTATTTTTATCTTGCCAAAACGAAGTTTTTGCAAGATATTGTTGTGGTTGAGGAAATTCGCAAACCACCATTCAGGTCCCGTAGGTGAGATATCTCTGTAAGTACATGTGTAGTTAGCCCCAAACCCGTTGTTTAGAGGGAATAAATGTGATTCATTCGGGCTGCGACCCTTTAAGATAGCCGTTTTTCTGTTCTATCTTTATTTTGAGCCAACCACGTCTCAACCGCCATCACACAACAACCACCAACCGCAACGCCGCTTCACAACAACAACAACAACGCCAACAGCCACGACCTTTACTTTCACAACTCGCTCTCGCAATCACCGCAATTCCAAGCGTCACCGTGGCCAGGGACCGCCACTTTAGACCCTCCACCACCTTCGCCTCTCCTTCTGCGGCCATTCCCGCACCACTTGTGAACGCCGAGCGTCAGGCTGTCCTGGCCTCGTGCGGGACGCGCGCTGAGCCGCTGGTGCAAAAAGTGGCCTTTCCGAGGGGAAGTCGGATCAGGAATGATACACGCCCACTTCTGTTCCGTCCTATCAGCGAGCGCGGGGTGATTTGGCCCCGCCTCCAGGCGCGTCGGAGTAGAATCGATATATGCAAATTCGAGGATCAGGGGAGGTTCACGCCCACTTTTCCTCCGTCCAATGGGTGACCGTGGCTCCGCCCCCGAGCTCATCCTGATCCGGAAATTTGCATATGGGTTCTCCTGCCGTACTATAAAGTGCCGAGCGCGGGGCGAATTCAGTTTTGGTTTTGGGCTCGGGCGAGTTGGAGAGGTGTGGCGGTGGCGGAGTGTGGCAGCAGCAGTCAAGACGGGTCTGGAGGAGAGTCAGAGTCTGTCGGGGAGCTGCAGAGAGGGGAAGCCGGGAGCGCGGTCGAGGTCGCAGTGGAGTCGCTCTTCGCGGGACCCAAGCAAGCCAGCTATCCTCTTTCCCCAGAGCATTAACAATTCCCCCCTTCCCCCCCCCCGCGCTGAGATAGTGCGGAAAGGGGGCCCCGTTCCCACCCCATTCCAAGCAGTGCCAACGAAACCCGCGGAGGAGCGCGGAGTCGGGGCACCGCCGCGGCATTTGCGGCTCATCACAAGACGGGTAGGCTCCACGCGGTCTCGCGCCCACAGCCCCGTCTGCCCCCTTGTCGTTGAGGGTGGCCCTTTTCTTTTGCTTTTGAGTGTATGTGTTGTCGGCACCGTGTGTGTAAGTGTTGCCGTGTGCTCGCGTAGTCGGTAGTACATCTGCATTGTTGTGTTCCTTTTGTTACATTTGCATTTGGTGCATAATTGTATATGTGTGCTTTCCGTTTGCCGCGGAATAAATGTGCCTTATGTTGAACTGTTTTTCCCGTTTCGCTTCGTCTTTTCTTTAATTGAATCTCCATCTTACTTCACGTAAAGGGTTGGTAGTGGGCTAAATACGCCCGATAATTAATCGGAACCGTCGAGGTTGACGATAACACCGCTCGGTTATCCCGATAGTACGGAACGGGTCGCTTAAGTGGCCCGTGTCCGGGGTCGACCTGCGGCGAGGTGCGATCGCCCGGTCTGCCCTCCGTGTGGGTACTTAGGTAGGTCGAATTTGGCGAACAACCCTATCCCACGCAGGGGGCCGATTGGCACGATCGTGGTGAGGCCGAAAGGCCCACCCGTGACTAGTTCCCGGCGTTGGTCCGAGAGGGTCACGACGGAATTGTCCGTCCGGTGGGCGACTTTCTGCGATTCGAGTTACGTGGCCGCTCGCACGCCGGCGGGCGCGAATTCGCAACAATATGTTAGTCAGCTTGTATGTTTTTTTTTATTTATTTTATTTTTGTCTGTAATCATGTATAAAAAATTCTGCAGAGCACAGTTATCATTGAAAATTTTTGTAACTTCGCATATCAGAGGCCTATAGAGATCCCTTTCAGCGCATAAAATTTTGAAGGTCAAGGTCACTTTGTCGCAAATCAGGGGAGTCGCCGAAACCCTTATTTTTTGAGTAATTTTGATCGGATCGTCTTCAAACTTCATGGGAATATAGTTCATGGTCTGGTGCTCAGCTGATTAATTTTTGGTGGCGATTGGCCTTGACCTTCATGGTTAGCGCCTGAGGTCAAACATATTTGACCCCAAGGTCAAATTTTCAAGTTTTAGGAACCATATCGTGTAGTACCTCAAATTGAACACCTCGATGAGTGCTTTCTAGATATGTCAAGCTTGAGACATTATGACGTCATTTGGTGACGTTATGAGGCAAACGCATATTTTTCATGGTTACTCTGTAGAACGATTCTCATCGGAATCTCTCGTAGGCAGATATTCCTCAAGGAGTCGCTCCTGGTGGATAGCAGCTCTGTTCAACTCAGTGTGACCTTCAAGAAGTCACACGTGGTCACCTTTTGGCAAGATGCGGGTGACATTGGTTTATTTATTCTGTTTTATTAGTTTTAGACTTCTGTTTTCTCTTATAAACTGCTGCATTTGTCTCATTTCCTTTCTCAGTTCTGTTTCCAGGATGGTGCTTGGTCTTTGTCTGTAAGACCTGGTTTATTTTTCTTGCAGAGATATTTGCCTTTTCTTGAATGAGCAATTAAATGCTGCTGCAAAGCTCACCGTATTGATTTCCTTCAAGGTGACTGACCTTGGTATGATTTTTCTAAGTGCTGTGTTGGTTCTCTTTGCTGGTATTTTTGTCCATTTGTTATTTTCTATCCTTTGGTGTTGTCTTTCCTTGAGTGGTATCAATCTCTTTTCTCCTATTTTGTTGGCCAGCTCTTCTTCCAGTTCATGCTGCTCTTAATCTTCCAGTTCATGCTGCTCTTTTCCCTCCCTCTGTCCACCTCCTGGCAAGTCCTCAACTCCCATTCTCATCTTCTGCCGTTTGTCCTCTGGCTGTTTCTGTTATCTTTTTATTTCTATTAAGGGATATATATATATATATATATATATATATATATATATATATATATATATATATATATATATATATATATATATATATATATATATATATATATATATGCCGTCGAGGCAAGCCTCTCATATTTATAGAATGTCACAGTCTCATCTGGTGGCCAGTTTCGTTTTTCCTCAACTGTTCCATGAATTGTTTTCCCCTGCCGTTCGTTGCCCAAGGCTCATGGGCTGAATATACCTGGCAATGAATGGTAATTTCTCTCTCCTCTTTGTTCCATTTTTCATTCTTCATATTTCTTCTTTAGAGTTTGATCTTTTCTTTGGCAGAAACAGGCAGCATCTCGATCTCCTGACTCCGTGTCGATTCCTGTCTCCGTGTGAGCCCTCCCCCTCACCCCCGCAAGAGGAGACTGCAGGTGTTATCCTTTTTTGCACGCATCCTGACTGCTTGGCTGTGTATGCATGCATGGGCGCGTGCTCGCTCCTGTGGATAGCACAAACAATGAGTGTACAGTTATATCTCTGGTTGCCATGCAAATTGTTCATTGATCTAAAGGGTGAATAGCAGCCCTGCAGTATTTGCGTCGGAGATTCGGACACAAGTCTTTTGTTGGTACTTGCTCCAGGTGCGAGTGCTGATCTCTGCCTACCTTCGGTGGGCAATTTACAGTGGTGGTATTTCTACAAAGTTGTACTTTCTTGTTGAACACACTGGAATGTACACTTGAAAACAATTGGGTTATACTGTACTCTTATTTGATCTTGCTGGACAACACTGTGGAGTTTTGTGATGTAAAACACCAATTGATCTATTTTGAAATTTTTGTCATTATGAAATATATTGTTACGGTTGTGGGGGGTAGATGGAAGATTGTCATTGCTACATCGGGTTCCCACCAGACTCTCCGGAAACGCAGGCCATCGCACATGAATAACTTCGTGATGCGGCGGGTGGTTAATCGATCCTGAACACCCATAACTCGACCACGTGACTTGGGATCAGATCGGGTATGGGAGCAAGCACCGGAGCAGCGTGTTGCTGCGTCCACTTTCTGCTGGTACTCCAAGGGTCTCCGTATAGCCATCCCCCAGGCAGATGCCTGGCCCATCCCCATCTCCTTGAGATGCCGATCAACCTTCTGCAACCATGAGGCACGTCGTCGGCCCATTGGCCTCCTCCACTCATGAGACTCCCTCGCTGAGAGAATCCAGTGAGCAGGATCAGCGTTATGAGAACAAGCCACATGTCCATATAGCCGCAGCTGATGCTCACGGACGATGCAGGTAACAAATCTCATTTGAGTCTCTCAGCAACCGCTCGTTGGACACAAGGTCCGACCAGCGATAGCCAAGGATTCTCCGAAGAGACCGGGTACCAAAGGAATTAAGTGTCCGTCTCAGATCCTTGGTCAGAGTCCAAGTCTCGCATCCATAGAGCAAGACTGGAAGCACCAAGGACCTGAAGACTCGGACTTTCACCCTCCCGCACAGGTAGCGGTAGCGGCAGCGCCACACCCCATTATCCAGTGAATCCATGACTCCCCAGGCCCGACCCAGACTTCTATTGACCTCTGACTCACAGCCGGCAGAAACATGAATATCACTACCAAGGTAAGTGAATCTCTCCACGACCTCAACATCCTCACCACAAACAGGCACAGACAGGACTGCAGCATCCAAGATGTCATTGAAAGCCTGGATCTTAGTTTTGACCCAGGAAACCCGTAATCCCAGCGGCTCCGACTCCTCATTCAGCACTTCGAGGGCCCGCAAAAGGGTATCTAAAGTCTCCGCAACGATGACTGCATCATCTGCGAAATCAAGGTCAGAGATCTTGACATTCCCAAACGATGCACTGCAGCTTGATCTCTCTGACATCCTCCTCAGAATCCAGTCCACACAAGTGCTGAAAAGTGTGGGGGCCAGTACACACCCCTGACGAACTCCAGTAACAACTGTAAATAAGTCAGACATGATACCACTACATCTCACAGTACTCTCAGTACCAGAGTAGAGTTCAGACATCAGATCGATCAGTTTTGGTGGCACCCCACGAAGACCAGGAATCCTCGAGAAGGCATCCAGATTCACTGAATCGAACACTTTACAGAGATCAACATAGGCTGCAAGCAGCCTCTGCTGAAACTCGTCTGCGTTCGGTGAGGACCCGAAGAGCAAGGATACGATCAATTGTTGACCTCTTTGGTGTAAACCTGACTGCTCTGGACGCTGGTGCTCACGCAGATGGTGGCGAACCCTATCAAGAATTATCCGAGCAAATACCTTGCCCGGCACTGAGAGCAGCGTCACCCCTCGGTAGTTGTTGCAGTCCTGGCGATCACCCTTCCCTTTCCAGAGAGGGACAACAAGGCCCCTCTTCCAGTCAGTTGGGATGATGCCTGTGTTTCAGGCAGAGCACAGAACTGCATGCAATGACACAAGTGCAGCATTTCCACCAGCCTTGAGAAGTTCAGCATGGATTCCACAGATCCCTGGAGCTTGACCCCATTTCAACAGGTTCACCACAGTCTGTGTTTCCACAAGTGAAGGTGGACCACAGTTTATTGAAGGGTCAGCAACAGGGATTGTAACACCCCTGACGTCCAACTCGACAGCTGGTGGATCAGCCTGGTTAACCACTCAAAGTAACCGGCCCAGTGGGCCTTCACTTCGGACTCCTCTGTCAAGAGCCTACCACCCTTTGCTCTAACTGCAGTACACCGAGGGATGAGCTTTGATGAACGTAATGTGCAAATTCCCCTGTAAGCAGGACGAGAATCTCTTGACCATAGGTGATGCTCTACCCCTCACAGATTCCTCGCACATAGGCCTCCTTGTCCACCCTTGGCGCACGTCCAGTTTTACGCCTCAGCTCCCTGAACAGGTCAGCTCTGCCATTCAGCTTGGCCCTGCGACTCTGGTCAATGGTATCCAGTGTCCCTTGAGAGACAAAATTCTTCTTTGCCCTGCGGTGAGTTCCAAGACATCCACCAGTAACATCAAGGATTGTGGTCTTTAAGGCATTCCACAACTCTTCAGGACCTCCCAAAGCACCCAGACCCCACAAATCTCCACTCAGCTTGTTCGCAAACTCCTCAGCTACCCTGTCATCCTTAAGCTTGCCAACATCCAGCCTAGGCTGGGATGGTACCATTCTCCTGGATATATGGTGCAACTTCAGAGTTGCTACAACAAGCCGGTGGTTCGTCTTGAGGAAATGAGCACTCCGGTAGACCCTGCAGTTCTGGATCATCCTCCAGCGACCATCAACGAGGACCAATCTCCTTTGCCACACCGCCAGCGTTGGAATACAAAGTCCAGCGATGTCCTTGTGGGAGCTGAAACCATGAACCGGCCACCCTAAGTCCATGACTTCTTGCAAAGTCAAGGAACTTAGTGCTATTCTGGTTCATAGTTCCTGACCCATGGGGACCAACACACGTCTCGCAACCATCCCTATCAGTTCCAGTCGATGCATTGAAATCCCCCAAGACTAGAAGTGTATCTCGTCTGGGGCACTGATCAACCACAGACTCGAGCGTGGCGTACAATGCGTCCTTCATGGTGAGATCACTCGCCTCAGTCGGAGTATAAACACACCAGGGAAATGACACCTAAGGAGTGACGAATCCTTTGTCTCATACACTCGTTGACCGGTGTAACCTCAATTATCATTGGAGTCAGCTTATTGGACACAGCTGCAGCAACTCCTTGGGAATGGTAACCATCAGAGCGACCAGACCAATAGTAGGTGTAACCACCCGCCATGATCTCGCCACAATCTTGTCTCCGAACCTCAGAGTGCTGCAATACCGAAGTCCAACGCTTGAGCTCAGATGATAACAGAGACAGATGATCATCCTTTCTTCGGGATAGGACATTCCAGGCACCCACCCGAAGAGACCGCCTCAAGTTAACCCAAGGAAACCGCCGTCTGGTGGACCACACCTCAACAACACTCCGACACACTCTCCCGCAATCTGACCCGGGAATGTTACCCCGTGGTTTCCCTCCTATCATCAAAGATTGGGGTCCCAAAGGCTTTGCCCCAATCCCGTCATCCGGTGAGCTGCCCTGCGAAGGGAAGCTGCACAGGAGGTACTCCCACAGAGTGGGTTTTCAGATTTATTTTCTATTTTGTGTTTTGCGGCATGAAGGGTTTTCCGGTGGCCGGAGTGCAAATCCTGCCACCAACCTCCTAATAAGAAATAACCCAACTGCAGGACATCCGCAGACACTGTTGGGCACGAGATATGGATGGCCGTTGGCTCACAAGGAGTTCCTCCACCCTTTGACAGGTTTTGTTTTTAATCCTGCTGGGTGTCCATATCCAAACGTCCTCACCAAAAAAACCTGTTGGGGGAGACTGTTTAGTCACCATGAACCCGACCATGGAACAGGTTAGTACAGGTTTACCTGATACCTGTAGCAAGTCACAGATCGAATCTGGCCTGACCTGACTAAGTCCTACTCCATCTAATAAATACCCTTTACCTAATGGCCACGTGATCTAATTACCGGGGGGCACGTCCTCTACGCCTTGTTCAAACCAGATCAGATGCAGTCAAGCGTACCGGCTAGAAAAGCAGATCGTTGGGGAATAACGTCCCAGCTAGGCAAGGATATGAACCTGGACCATGCTGGACCAATGAAGGAAAAGATGAAAACGAGCTGGGAACATTTCTATACAAAGCATTCATTTACAATCAAGCGAGGAAAGGTGTGTGGCACAGTAAATGGGGTTTATTCATATGTACAGCAGGGAGAGCAAGGAATGTGTGGGGTGTGACAAAAAGGGCAAGCAATTTACAAAAGCAGACACAGAGCAGACTTATCCCGTGAGAACTTCGACAATCTTAACTTGTGCTACGACCGCCACCAACACACACACACACACACACACACACACACACACACACACACACACACACACACACACACACACACACACACACACACACACACACACACGATTAGAGAGCAGATGAGGATAAAGAGCCTCGCAATACCTGACGCGGTCAGCTGGCCAACGCAACCCGGTACGCTTTGGGGGAGGTAGGAGGGGGAAAAAACTGGTGTGGGAGGTGTGGTGTGGTGCGGTGTCATGCCAGAGGAAACTGTGATTGCGAGTCAGTAGGATGCTCTTTTGTGTGTCCAAAGGGGTCGAGATAGAGGGTTGGAAAGAAGGAGAGAGGAGAGAAGATGCGTGAGGCGACAGATCCTCAACCCAGTCGTGCATAGGTCTATGAGTGTAGCGTGTACCTCCTGTGGGACGCTCCGCTTGAGTGTCCCCACCTCGAGAGTTGGTGCATTATCTCCGGCTTCGTCACTTTGTCGGAGCTCGTGGCAACATGTGCTCCGCAATGGTCCTCCGGAATAAATAGTCCTAGTCATACACCAACTGCGAGTGAAGAGCCAGCTACGGGCAGAGGCAACGAAGAGGGCCGAAGAAGAGGGCCAGCAGCTCCGCGATCTGCCTTTTCTAAGGATGAGGTGACTACCCGAAGCAACGCGCTGTGACCTAAATCCTGCTTCTCTATTGGGCCACAATGGCCACAGCCATGCCCCGCCAGGCTCCCGGGGCCGGAAGCAGTCTCGTTCGCACATCTGGCGTGACATGGTGCTCCTTACCGAACTCCCAGGTTACTCTTCCCACGATCCCCCCCCCCCTCTTGCCGGTCTGTCTTGCCGTGTTCTGGCGACTGGACAAGTGTTGTATCAATCCTGCATGCCCACTAACATCTGTTGCCGGTCCCCGCATCACATGGTCTGAGTACCCTGAGCTGTGCAGCACGCCTCTGTTTAGTGGCGTATTGTATCGATACAGAGGTACGATGAGGTGAGAGAATGTTTCCCATGTGCGGGAGGTGTTTGTGGTCAAGGTGGTGAGTTTTTGCTGAGCGAGGGGTTGTGGTGTATTGGCATTGAGCATTGAGGGGCGTGGAGGAGTTGTGATAGTAGTCACGTGTCTGCAATGCATATAGCTGTTCGCGCCCGCTGGAGGCTTGTAGCACTAGTTAGCAGCATGTGGTATCATTAGCAGTGGCTTGTAGGTCGTGTGCCTGTAGGGTGCATCGAGTGCGAACTAAAGCGGAGTTACGGGTATCCTACACCTACCCTCTCGCTCGAGGCAATAAAGCGGAGTTGTGTTACCCTCCGGCTCGTGTCTGCCTGTTCGCAACTCGGCCACGGCACCACAGTTTGGTGACGAGGATGTTTCGGATCGACGCGTGCAGAGTGCCTGTTTTCCTCGGCATTGACTTTGAGTCGTTGCCAGAGCAATTGGATTGTCGGGCGCACAGAGCGCCGGGAGAATCATCACAGTTCGTGCGGTACGAGGTCGATCACCTGCCGAAGAGCCCAGGGGAGCGCATCGCGAGTTTCGCCGAGCAGGTGAGGCATCTCGCCGTCGCCTGCGAATTCACGTCAAGTGGACGGCAGGCCAGGCTCGAAGATCGTTTTATTTCTGGTTTGCAAGAGTCGGGAATGGTTTCTGCAATTCCTCGGCTAAAGGACGAGAACATTACATTCAACTCAGAAACGGCGTCGGCTGTCGAGCAGACTCTGACAGATGTCTGAGCCCTCACTGGCCAGAGTATGACAGGTGATCCGGAGGTCCGCGCGATATACCAAGCGCCAACGACCGCACGCACAGTCTTCGATGCGGGCCGTGGCCACACGTTGCGACTCGGCCAGTCGGACGGTGATCTGAACACTCTGGGACATCTGCAGCTGCTACGAGGCAACCCCAGCGACACGGGGCGAGACCTGCGACCGGTACGAGGTGTTGTACATGGCATATGCTTTTACGTCCCGGGTCGAGACCTACACCCAGTACGATGTTTTGTGCATGACGTACGCTTTTACGTCCCGGGTCGAGACCTGCAGCCTGTGCGAGGTTTTGTGGATGGAACGCCGATCGTGTTTCAAGTTGATACCGTGGCCGCGGTGTCGATCATGGGCGAACAGACCGCTCATGAACTCCGCGGTCTTCACCTGGTCAGGGCGACCCTCTCGCTGTACACGTACACCGGCGAAGCGATTACGCCACTTGCTGTGACAGACGTCTCAGTGATCGACCAAGGTCAAAGCGCCCTGCTCTCACTGTTTGTGGTACGGGGGGAGGGGCCGGCGCTTTTGGGCCGGGACTGGCTGACTAGCCTCAAGCTAGACTGGATGGCGCCAGTCATTCACCTTGGACGTCCCATGCCGAGCCGATTAGAGTCGGTGGGAGGAGGTTCCTCTTTCGGAGTTCGTACCTCCAGGTGCGCCTGTGTCTCCTTTGGGCCCAGGCCTCCCCCGAGACCCGAGGGCGAGGTCCCGGTGGCAGGGGCCACTGCGATACAACGTTGGTGTCCGTTCATTGCTTCCTGCGACTACGATGTACGGTTCCGGAGCAACGGGGAGCATGCCAGCTGCGACGGGCTCTCGCTCTTGCCTTGCGTGGAGGGTCCACCTTCGTCAGGATCAACCAACCGGGTTGATGTGTTGGCACTGTGCCAAGTCCAAAGCGAACCGGTCGCATCCAAGAGGTTCGCGATGCACGTCCATCAACGGTGTCCTCTTCGACGTTCAGATGAGGACCTGCACGCAAGTCGCCTCAACGTTGTGATAACCAAGAGGCTTGCTCGCAGCATGGTTCATGATTTGTTAATTGTTGTATGTTTGATTCTCACGGCACGAGTGATTAAGCAGGGCGTTATAAAAGCAAATGCCGATGGTCCGCGTGTGAGCAAAATGTGTTTGATTGGGATCAATGCTTTCTTTGATGTGAAGAAGTTGCGGACGATCGTTGCGAATATTGAGGTCTTCCAGATCCCGGTCTTCGATGACAGTCCGCAGTTCGCTGCGGTCTCATGTGTTGGTATGATACTGTGGGAACGCGCTGTACTTAAAGAGAAGTTGGCATCTGCGCAAACGATGTTTTTGCTGTTGTATGACACTGCTGTGCATCCAGTCGACGCTGATCGTCTGTATGGACGTGCGTTGAGGTCTCGGCTGGATTTGCTGCGGCCTAAGGGGTCGGTGGCAGGGGCGGTGTTGCACCCGGCGCTGGTGCGCGATTTTGGTGTGGGACAGCTGGTAATGGAGCCGGCTAATTGCCTGGTTCGAGTTGATGACGGGGAGCCGGGGCAGGTTCGCTGTTCAGCGTCACCCCCACCCCTGGTTTCGCCGAGGTCAGACGTGCCGGGCGCCATGGAGTGCAAACCTCTGATCTCGCAAAGGTCAGCCGCGCTGGCGCCCGCAGGGCTTGCAGACTCGGGGTGTTTACCTGATTTGGTCCTGTCTGAGGGAGACGAGCCAGCTTGTCGACCGGGGGCATTTGATGGTGCTGGGGGAGGTTCGCTTTGGGTGTCACCTTGACCTCGCCAGAAGGCATGTAAGCATGGGCCACCTGGGGGCGCTTCTGCTGCTTTGTTATACTGTGCTCCCAAACTTCCCTCTTTATATCTGTAACACGGTCATTGTTATTGTGGTCTGCTGACACCATTAACTTCGTCGTGCAACTCAGTACTCGAGCTACCAGTCCACTGAATTTGGAATTCAACTCGCTCGCACCAACACAGTATATGAGGTGATGGGGATAGAAGAGTGTATTATGTGCCAGATTAAAACAACGGCATTATTGTAATAGGCTGTGCAGATGAAGCACGCTTTCTTTTGGGCCAACTCATCTGGGTTTGATTCTTAGCCCGACCATCACCCCAGGGTTGGATCAAGTGACGTGGTACTTGGAGGATTTTACATGGTTGATGTCATTTTGTTACTCTTTGCATTTTGTGTCATATTATTCTTTGCCAATTATGCTTGTCATTATAATTGTCATTTTATAATCATACTTTTAGGAGGGAGGAGTGTGGTGTATTGGCATAGAGCGTTGAGGGGGCGTGGAGGAGTTGTGATAGTAGTCACGTGTCTGCAATGCATATAGCTGTTCGCGCCCGCTAGAGGCTTGTAGCACTAGTTAGCAGCACGTGGTATCATTAGCAGTGGCTTGTAGGTCGTGTGCCTGTAGGGTGCATCGAGTGCGTACGAAAGTGGAGTTATGGGCATCCTACGCCTACCCTCTCGCTCGAGGCAATAAAGCGAAGTTGTGTTACCCTCCGGCTCGTGTCTGCCTGTTCGCACCTCGGCCATGACACCACAGGGGTGAGCAAGGTGAGATGGCATTGGAAATTGGCACGCCATGCGTTTGCTGTCCAGTGTTTGTTCCTATGTTGATTCTCTCGCAGGAGGCCGCGTGGCGTGTTTGCTATTCATATCGTGGTGTGTTTGTTTGTTTGCTTGCTTGCTTGCTTGATTTGTACCTTGGCTGAAAGGAAAGGGATGGAAAGGGGGGCGGGAGGATTTAACCTGGGCCGGCCAACCCTGCGATAATATATATCAGGTAATGTGCGACTCCAAACTGACAGTGGTAAAAGTGCCTGATAAACAGGATGAGCTGAGCGATAGCATGGGTGATCTGAGTGGTGGTTTTGTAAAGCCCCCTGTGAGGCAATTGCACCAATTTTCCACCGTCGTGCTTTTTAACCACGCCGGGGTTAATAGCCCAATAAGGAATCGTGAACCAGCCAACACAAGTTAATGGAGTTGATCAGATTTAAAAAATGGGGAAGGGTGGGTTGGCGGAGAGAAAAGCATGTACAGACAGTCCTCGACTTGCAAAAGGGTTCCGTTTTAGGATCTTTACGCGAGTCTAATTTCATCAAGTAAAATCTGGACAAAAAAGAGATTCGATAGTTAAATTATGTTCAATTTATTGAACATTTCCCTGTCCTGTGCCTTTCACCCTTGCACACCTTCAAATTCACATTCCCACGTCTGATAGCTCCGTCGCTGGCGATCCATTAAATACATGCCACGAGTGAAATTACTGCTCCAGGGGGAAACACTGGTGCCGCGGCTGTGCAAGGAGCAGGAGGGCAGCAAGTACGGAATGTCTCGGTTTCTGTCAGGACGTGGGAGCCAGAGTCAATAAGTGCATTGGGTCCATCCTGACCTCCTGCATACGTGACAAGAAGTCTTGCCAAACTGGGCCATACGTTGAAGCAACATAAAGACATAAAGAATTGACAAACCTCAATTTTTATTTTATTTTAATGGGCATCTACATTAAGTCGACCTTGGGTAAGTCGATGACTGACTATTTACAGCAATTACAGAATTGATGTGCAGTACCGTACGATAACGGTTACATGCAATTATTAAATCCACTGTGCCCATCCACGATAACTCCTTTGGCTTAACCGTTTACCTTTTTCCATTAACTCGACAAAGACTGGGTAATTCACAAAACGATAAGATGATCAGCAAACACAGAGGTAGAGCCTGGTAAAGAGTCCTGTGGCTGTTGGATTCCAGTCCCGGTAGGAGGTGCTAACTGAAGAAGGAAAAAGGGAAGCACGCAGCTTGTTCGCCGAGGCACGAAAATCACGCTCTCTGCAGGCAAGGCGCATTCAGCATCATAAAGGGGCAAACAAAATTCCTCTTCTGATTCCAGGGAGCAATTATATCCGCATCTCCCTTTTTAAATCGCTTCTCTTGGTGGCTCCTGTGGGTGTTCTCTGCTCTTTACTATCCACCAATCTTGTGCTCTTTCCACTTGGTCGTTAATCATTCTGTGGCGATGAACCGAGCTGCTGCATTCATGAGCCGTGCTGTAATGGTTTTTGTTTTTTTTTTCATCTCATGATTCTAATTGCCAGCTTAGCACCTTCAAGAGTCAAGACCTTCCATGACTTCAAAAGAAACATTAACTGAAGAGATAATAGAGGATGGAAGGATCACAATTAAATCTGTCAAGACATTGTTCCACAGTTATGATCCTTGTACACAATTTGCATATTATTCTTATGCTGAACATTTAATAATGAGATGACTGTACTATGTTACCCACTTTAACCTCTACCACATGCCCGCAACATTATATCCAGGATATACAGTGGTCTGCAAAATGAATCACCTACGACCAATAATGCTACATTTAGGTGAATTACAATTTATGTAGAAACAATTTTTCCAAATGAACTTTTTAATTCGTAAATGAAGAGATTAAGCTAAACACTGTTATAGTTGAAGGAGGTTACATGTCAGGAATACCTGCAAAAATATGTACAAATCAAAATTCATTGGTTGTAAAAGTATTCCACCCCTTATTTCAGTACTTGGTGGAAGCACCTTTTGCAGCAATGACTGCTATGAGTCTTTTTGGGTCGTTCTCCACCAGCTTTGCACAATGAGATGGTGAAATCTTTGTCCATTCTTTACGTGAAAATTTCTCAAGTTGCAAAGTTTGAAGGAAATCGTCGATGGACTGCAATCTTCAAGTCTCGCAATAAATTTTCATTTGTGTTCAAGTCAAGACTTTGGGCCACCAAAGAACACTTATTTTCTTCATTTTTTTCAGCCACACCAGTGTGGCTTTATCTTTGTGCTTCGGATCATTGTCCTACTGAAATGTGAATCTCCTTCCAGGTTTCAGATTCATGGCCGACTCAAGCAGGTTGTCATCAAGGATTCTCCTGTATTTTGCACCGTCCATTGTCCCTTCTATCCTGACATGCCTACCAGTCCCCGCTGTTGAAAATCAGCCCCATAGCATGATGCCACCACTATGCTTGACAATACGGATGGTGTTGACTGGGTGATGTGCAGTGTTCGGCTTGCACCAGACATAACTCTTTGAATTCAGACCAAAAAGTTCAATTTTTTTGTCTCGTCTGACCACAAAACTTTTCTCCACATGCCTGCAGTGGAATGAAGATGCTTTTTTGCAAACTCCATATGCGTCTTTTCCAGTAATGGCTTCTTTCTGACCACCTGTCCAGAGAGGCCAGCTTTATGAAGGGAATGGGATATTGTTGATTGATAAACACTGACCCCCATCTTGGACAAAGAGCCTTGCAGATTTTTTTAGTCATTGTTGGATTTAGAGTGACCTCCTGAACCAGTTTCCTGCTTGCCTGGTTGCTGAGTTTGGATGGGCGATCTGATCTGAGTAGAGTCTAGGTGGTATGATATGCCTTCTACTTCTTAATGATGGAGTTCACCGTACTCAAAGGGATGAGTGACTTTGGAATCTTCTTATAACCCTCTCCCGAACGGTGCTTCTCCACCACTTTATGTCTGACTTCTTTGGAAAGCTCCTTGATCGTCACGTTTGCTTTGGTGGTTGACCAAGTGAGTTGCACCTTAAAACTCCTTGGATAAGTGGGGGAGCTTAATTGTTATGTTCTTCCATTGATTACATGCAGGTAAAACTTATTACATTTATTTTATAACCTTTCAAACAAATAATTTGCTCCTGAAATGATTTAGGGTTAATTAGGTAAAGTGTTTGAATACTTATGCAACTGAAAATCACCTGATTTTTCTGTTACATCTAACTTATTCATATTCAATCTGCATTTTTTTTAGCTGCATCACTTGAGTTTAGCTAGTTGACTACCAGAAAGGGGGACTAAAAGCCACTGTATTTTCCAGTTATGTTGATGTCTGTAGTAAATAAAAAAAAAATGTGATGGACATCTCGAAAGAGTAGCGAAACACCTTTTTGGTAGCCATCTTGGAAAATGGCTGCCTCATTTGATCATATTTCTGAAACTTGACTATAACTTTGCAATGGCTGATCTGAGGCATATACAATCCTTATCAATATATGTTCAGTATACAATTTGGCACATGCCAGTATAACACTAACTATTGGCCCATTGGATTCTGAAATAATTGAGAAAATATGTCAGATTTGGAGGGTTTTTTTCACATAATTTTCTACCCCTGGCATCATGCTTACTGAAATATTTATAATATTTAACTTATCAACATGCAGATATAAGAAATATTTAACATGCAGATTTAAAGCGAGTATGAGCTTTAATGCTATTCTTCATGTTTCAGATAATTACTCGCATACTGATGTTGTCCTTTCATTCGTCATCACTGTCTGAGTCCTGCTGGTTTGGCTCCTCATCATCACTGGCCATGTTTGAGCAAGTGTGCATCTTGCATGCTGCTATACACTTCAAGCCATTAATGATGCATGAGCAGTCAGCTGGCCGACAAGAGCGAGCATACTTGCACGACATCAAACTGAGTACAACTTCGGAAGTGGGGGATCCTGTCCTCCACTGGATAACAAGGCTGCCATCTTCACTTGTTGTCCATCCGTGCCTTTGATTGGGGTTAAGAATCTCTGGCGAATTGACTAAACTCCATCACCATATGGCTGCCTGGTAGTTAAATTGACGCATGTGCTGTAGGAGTGTGTATTCACATGCTGGAAGCTCTGCTGGTTCGAGATCCCCTCATGTGCTGTGGAACATTTGGTATCTGAGTTCATTAACTTTCGTCACTTTGGTATTGCGACAGTAAAGTCGACAAACAAACTCTTGGAGGACACAACACACCATTGGTAATGTTCCAGCTCGTTCCAAGTGACGCAAAGATATCTATGAACTTCTGATCATGCAGGAGGATTTCAAAGCCTTCATCTTTCCTTGCCCAGCAAATGCCTTAAGGGTGTCACATTCAGTCCACGAATGAAGTCCTATCAAGGATTTGTCCATGGCAAAACACCAAGGAATCATGCCTCGGATGCACGAAAGATGGGGGGACCAGTCCCCCTTTCTGTCAGCACACAGCAATCCAAGTAGAATACCAACCATCTCCATGTACGTCATCCAAAAAGCTACAAGCTGACCTCTGTCGTGTTATAAAACCTTCAGGTAAGCGAGAAACAGGACAAGAATCCTCTGGCAGGATTTGTTAGTGACAGCAGCATCGTGTATGGTGTGACAAAGACACCACCCAAATAGTGTCATTCAACTTCAGCAGATCATCAGCATGGTTGGTTTCCAGCCATTCTTCAAAGCCTGACCATGCTAACCTCAGCAGCACTTTATATGTCAACTTGTGAAGTCGGACAGCCCGGTTGTACTGTTTCCCCTCAAGAACCTTGTTGATTGATCCTTCCGCAATGACTCCTGATTCCACAGCCAGATCTCGAAGTCCAGCATCCCCAAACATCTTACCAATTGTTGACATAAAGTTGCAGATCGTATGAAAGTTCCCCATCAGTACGATTTTTCCCCCCTACCTTTCCGGATGTTTTCATGCAATTTCTGTTGCCTTTGCGAACAGTTCCTGATCCAAGACATGTTCTCAAGATATATAAATGGACTGTCGCAAGATTTTCTGGATGGTTGATAATTCAGTTGCAGGTGCGTTAATTGTAGGCATTTATCCTATTGCATCTGCCATCACTTCTTTGCACTCTCTTGTTTGAATGTTGAATCCTGTCCAATAACTCGTTTTCTCAGATGTCATACACGTGCACCAATACACACAACAAGTCTGTTGACGTGCTGTCTGTGCTGCACTTGATGCTTTGCTGTCAGGTCAGGTGGTACGATTGCGGGTGGACTGTTCCTTTTCCCAATCACGTATATTGGCAGTTGCACACCCGGTGCTTTTATTGTGCACTTGTTCTCCTTTGTGGGGGCAGTCGTGACTGGTTTCGGTGGTGCACACGATGAGGATGTTGGTTGAACAATGATACTGTTGACACAATGTGAGGTTCCTTCTCCTCCACTAAGGACTTCATTTTGCCTGTCATTATTGTCAAAGACGAGCACTGCAGAGACAGAAGGATGTACGCACATGGGAATAGGTACTGTGTCAAACTCGACACTTTACAGCTTTTCCATACATATTGCTGTGTCTATTTCTTCTAAATGAGAGTAGGAATAGGTGTGATGACAAGCTCCTACAGCACACACAATCTAACTACCAGGCGGCATATGGCGACGGAGTTTAGTCAATTTGCCAGATATTCCTAACCCCAGTCAAGGGCACGAATTGAACATAGTGAAGATGGCAGCCTTGTTATCCAGTGGATGACAGGATCCCCCGCTCCAAAGTTGTATTCAGTTTGATGTCGTGCAAGTGTGTTCGCTCTTGTCGGCCAACTGACTTCAATCCTCATTAATGGCTTAAAATGTACAGCAGCTTGCAAGTTGCACACTTGCCCCAACATGGCCAGTGATGATGAGGAGCCAGAGCAGCAGGACTCGTCAGACAGTGATGACTAATGACAGGACACCTACATCAGTATGTGAGTAATTATCTGAAACTTGAAGAAAGGCATTAAAGCTCGTACTTGCTTTATATATGCATGTTAAATATTCATTGTATCTGCATGTTAAGTATTTCTTTTATCTGCATGTTAAGTATTTCTTGTATCTGCATGTTAAGTATTTCTTGTATCTGCATGTTCAATATTTCTTGTATCTGCATGTTCAATATTCATTATTAAAGTGTTGGAGCATAGCTACAAATACATAGATTGGTGTAAGTTAAATTCTTATCAAGACTTTGGACCATGCATCAGTGTCTTATGAGACATCTTCCACAACATCATGGTTAAAAAGAAGTACAGTGCAAGGCAACCTGAATTGTAGTGCGTTTAACTTTGATGTCTTTTCATTATGATTTGTTTCCTATAGCACAATTTAATCATATAAATTGTACAATATGGAAAGGTATGGAATTTTTATTGGAGGAAATTTCAAGGATGCTACAGAAAGGTCAGACTTTGAAGAAGCTCAGTGGTTAGCATTTGTCTATCATGATACATTTTATCTTATTATTTTTTATTTTTAATGTTGTATTGAGCTTTGCACTGTGATGTCCAGTGATAATTCTGTCTTGTACTTGTGAATATAATGTGCAGCATTGGATTCTGTTTTTTTTTTGTTGTTGTTCAGGTGGGATTTGCTGATGCCATACCACCATTGTCCAAAGGACTTCAAAGATGTTTCCCACACCTGGGAAAATCGCTTTTCACCCCATAAACGGCCAGAATGTGGGAGTCAAAACACCTGACACAATGAAACCTCCTCCATGTCACATACCTGGGTGGAGAAACTTGCCGCAGAGTTCTGCTACACATGGAGGAAACCAGAGGCAGTTCTTTGGGAGGGGTGGGGGGAGGAGGAGGTAAATCAAACGGTGATCCAAGCGTTGTGATATGGAGCTGATGAGTTAAAGGCTGATTAGTCAAGGAGCTGGAGGGGTAAAAATTTCGTCACATAGCACATCCAGTACACAGAAGGTTTGATTTCATTTTCTGTTCAGGTGATGCCTCAAGAACATTTTCACTTATGATGTTTTCATTTTCACGTCTGAAAGAATGAAAGTCGCAGGGAGGGGGAAGACATCCCACCAGGGATACATAGACTAACACCTCAATGTATTTTATCCCCGAACAAAGAGCAAAGGTCGACCTACCACATAAACTAATGAAATAACTCATTCTGGGGAATCCTATGTTCCCTGGGGTACATTTCAGAAACCGTAACTATATATATATATATCTCTTCTTCTTCTTTCGGCTGCTCCCGTTCGGGGTCGCCACAGCGGATCATCCATATGATCCTCATAGTGATTTGGCACGTTTTTTTACGCCGGATGCCCTTCCTGACGCAACCCTGGTCGCCTCTTATGACACAGGGATATGGTACACCTATTTTAACCAGGGTATACACCGGCCCAGTATACTGGTACTCATTTCGCCGACCTCGGAAGGATGACAGGCTGAGTCAACCCCCTGGTGTATTAATTCAGTGGCTCAACGGGGCTTGAACTCAGGACCTTTTGGATCCCAAGCCGTTGCCCGAACCACTGCGCCAACACCAGGAGATATATATATATATATATATGGAGATATATATATATGGAGATATATATATATATATATATATATATATATATATATATATGTATATATATATGTATATATATATATATATATATATGGAGATATATATATATGGAGATATATATATATATATATATATATATATATATATATTAGTCCAAAAAAATAAAAGTTAGAATTTCTCGCGGACATGTTTGCCAAGTCATTCCTGATGTTGAAAAACGCAAAGAAACAAAAAAATTAGCAGATTTGGAGGTGGTTTAGGGGTCCGTCAAAGTCTCTCAACGGATTCATTATAATGTCACAATACTAATGGGAAAAATGAAAGGAAAGAGCATAAAATGTTCTCAGTGGGCAGTGGGCAACTGGCGGTCGGTGAATTTCTCCAATGGTTGATCCAAGAGGAACAGTTCCGTGCTTTTCCATGTAGAACACGCCATACTCACTCACTCTGGGAATCAAAAAGAAGAAGAAAAAAAATTAGAGATAAGAAAAATAAAAGAGTACTTTTAACACCGACCGACAGCGAACCGAAAGCTCAACTGACGTCTTCTTCTCTCCACCGGATGTAACAACTTCCTTCCTCTTGATGGACCCCTAAATATTTTTGGAACTGTGGCAAATTTGGCCAGGAGTATTTTCTAGTCAGGTAGAACAAAATAATCAACATGCCCCAAGAATATTCAAGCTGTTAGGGTTAGGGTCGGAGGTATGCGTCTACCGAGTGTCCTACTTTGGAGTATGTATTGTTGTTATAAACGGGAATTCAGTGAGGAGGTGTAGTGGGTAGGCCTTGGCAACTGTTCATTTTTTGATTTTCCAATGGTTTCTGGTCACTATCACAGAAATATTCAATCACAGGTGAGATGTGTTTTATTTCTTACAATATTATCGATATCGCAGACTTCTTAACGATGTCTTATATTAGGGGCCATTCAAAACTTACGTACGTAACGCATGGGGGTTGGGATTTGGAGTGGGGTGGGTGTATGGCCAAATGTGATGGAGTTTTACAGGGGTTGGGGGTGTTTCCAGAGCCATTATATAACGACTTTTTTTCGTTACGTATTAAAGGACCTTCTGGACGTTTCCGGGTGAGCTTTTCATACCTTGAATGAGGTTCTGATAGAGCTTTTCTCGATTAGCCATGGCTTTGCTGAGAAATCTCACTGTAAGCTGGTCGATGGAAGCCAAAAGTGATGCCACCTTTTCTGAGAAGAGGAAGAAGATGATAAAGGGAGGAAGAAGAGGCTGCAGAAAGAAAATAGGTTGGCCATCTCGATATATATATATAAAAGCGAAATGTGTTTTGTTTGTGACGTCACTGCTTTGACTAACCAAAGTTAATTCGTGACAACTTTCTGCAATCAGATTTTTAACCACGATGCACCTAAACAGGCGTTTTAAACAGTCATTTGGCTCGTATCATTAATGCCGTGTTGCACTCCAGAGTTAATTTATTTACGAACATGAGGTAATTTCTTTACAGCTGCACTCATTTGCACCCTGTACGGTCTTTGGACCCTTTACACACCTTAGACCCGTTAAGACCTTTTAAACCCCTTCACATCCATTTAGACCCTTTTGAGATGTCTCGACCTTCTTCGATCCTTTCAACACTTTTCAGACCGACAAACCTTTTGAGACCCGCTGAACATTTTCAGACCATTTGGACCCCTTTTGCTCTTTCATCCTCACATGCATTTAGACCATTTTAGACCCATTTTAGACCCATTTAAGACCCTTAGACCCTTATAACACTTTAAACCCCTTTTTACCCCTCAGCCCGAATTGGGCTAAGGGGTATTGTCGTCACAGGCGTTGTCCGGGCGTCTGTCAACTTTTGGTTTCCGTCAATTTTGAGGAGAACGCCTTGTCCGATTAAATCCATTTTTGCAGTGTGTTGGGGCTGGGTAGAGGAAGGTTCCTTTCAATATTCAGTGTGATGCGATATCCAATATGGCGGCTAGGGCAGCCATCTTGAATTTGGTTTCCGGATAATAACTTGAGAACGGCTTCACACATTGATGTTATTCTGGCGAGGTATAATGGGGTTGAGTAGAGGAAGGTCCCTTTCCAAAATGGGCATGCTGCGATTTTCACTGTGGCCGCCACGGCAGCCATCTTGAAATTGTTTTCCGTCAATTTCGAGGAGAACGCCTTGTCCGATTAAATCCATTTTTTGCTGGGTGTGTTGGGGTTGAGTAGAGGAAGGTTCCTTTCGAAAATGGGCGTGCTGCGATTTTCAATATGGACACCATCTTGAAATTGGCTTGCGTCAAGGGGCTGAGGGGTTACACCCGCTTTGCGGTGCTATTTTTGACCTTTTATGACCCTTGAGCCACTCTCGGCCCCTCTACACACCTTAGAAAATTAAAAATTCCACCAAAAATCGTTTTTGATGAACTTTTTCATGCACTATTCGCATCGCAACGCATCACAAGTTACAATGACAAATCAAAACTGATATCCCAAAGTGAAACTGAAACTATTGATCTATGGATCATCGAATGGGAAACCAGAATGAAATGCTGTAAGCCTACTCTCTTTTCTTTCTGATTACGCATGCTGCACAAATGTATATATATAACTAAAGACATTCCTCCATTCGCCTTACTTGCTCACCTACATACTCCACTGAATGGAAATTGCCGAAAGCAAAGTTATGGGGAGTATAGAGAGAGGGTGCAAAGTTGAGGACTGAAGAAGTGATGTGGATGGGATAGGTGCCTGGAGGTGGTCAGTTGGCATGGAAAGAACGATGGTGATCTTCTGTCAGGCGGTAGGCCCAAATCGTGCCTAAATTGGTTTCCTAGCCGAGCTTTCATAATATCGCCTTCAATCCCAAGCAGCACTTCAGAGGTACAAGAGTGGATTGAAAATCTTCACTGGTGGAATGGAACGAGGATGCCAAGGTTACGAGCTCCACCAACTGTGATATCTGCCCACTGAATATTTTCACTGAATTTCTGTTTCTACCAATACACACTCATTTGAGGTGAGACATCAACGAACCCATCAGTGACGGGTACCCTGCTAAAATATATGAGGGGCAGTCAAAAAGTAACCTTAAAATGGCGATATAAATTTGAGAATGTAATGTGCGTAGTTGTAGACGTGTTATATCTGTGGGTAATAGTCATGTTTTAGATGTGGTGGCTCCCTTCGAAGCATGCACCAGTAGGAGCAACATTCTGTCATCTTTCTTGAGAAGTGAGGCTGTGAATCCCAGTGAAATCCATCGCAGATTGAAAATGCAATATGGCGACTCATGTTTATCGCTGCAGCAGGTGTATGACTGGGACAGGAAGTTTAAAAGTGGAGTTCTGTTGGTTTGGGTGTGAGTTGTCTTGGCACCCACCTTGCAGACACTTTGTGGAACCCCAGCATGCTGTGAATGATATGGTGTGCTAAACCATGGCTCATGTTCAATTTGGAGACCACTTCATCCAGCGTAATGCGATGGTTTTCCCAGTATGCGCTCAAGTCCTGCAACCATTTCTGGTGTGTTGGCTGTGTGAGGCTGGCCCGAGCGAGCAGCATCTGCCACACAGAACATTCCATTTTTAAACTTCTGTCCCAGTCGTACACCTGCTGCAGCGATAAACATGTGTCTCCAAATTGCATTTTCAATCTGCGATGGATTTCACTGGAATTCACACCCTCACTTCCCACGAAACGGATGACAGAACGTTGCTCCTCTCTGGTGCATGCTTCTAAGGGAACCACCATCTTGGAACTGCTCCACTGATGTCATATGCTCAATGTTGCCAGATCTAAAACGGGCAAAACATGACTCTTACCTGTAGATATAACTTATGTCGTCTACAACTACACACATTACATTCTCAAATTTATATCTATGACAAAAAAAGAAAACACCGGGGTAAATGAGGGGCAACAAGTATAGTGAAAGCAATAGCTGGCTTCTGCAAAGTTATGGACCATGTGTTCATTTAGCAAATAACATTTCCAGCATGCTTATTTAGGGTCATGTATAAAAATGCTGTACAGGCGTAATTGCCTACATTATTGCTGGCATGACTACAAGAGGAAATCTGTGACTTTCAAAGAGGAGTGATTGTTGGGGTGTATTTGGCAGAAGCTTCATTCACAGACAACTCAATTTGCTGATGTTTCACATGCAACAGTGTCTAAGGTAATGTTATCAGCAATGGGCAACAGTGGGTGGAAGCGCATACTCCAGGATTGTGTTATCCGTGCATTAATTTGAAGTGCAAGGCAAAGCAGTCGAGCAACTGCAGATCAAAGGACTAAATTTCAACCTGGGGTGAGCAGCCATTTTCATCAAAAATGGTCTGCTGAGAACTCCACAGAGCGCAATACCATAGTCCGATTGCAGTGCACAAACCGCTAATCCACACCTGGCAATGCATGTTTTCGAGTCCAGTGGTGCAAAGAGCACAGGCAATGGACTACCGAGCAGTGGAAAAATGTGATTCGGTCAGATGAATCATCCTTTGCCATGTTCTCGACAAACAGACCAGTGCATGTGTGGTGCCAACCTAAAGACCTCTACAACTCTGAGTGCTTGGTGCCAACAATGAAGGGTTCATGTGGTTCTGTAATGTTGGAGAGCACATTTTCCTGGCATGGTTTGAATGCAGTCATTCCCTTAGAAAGAAGGCAAAGTCAATGTCAATCACTACTTAATGGTACTGAGTGATTGTCTTCATCCCATGTTGCAGCATTTCTTTCCTGCTGGGAGGGGTGCCTTCCAGGACGAAAATGCCCCCATCCACAGAGCACGTGTGGTCACCCAATGGTTTGATGAGCATGACCTTGATTTCATACACTTCTCGGTCATCAGATCTGAACCCAATCGAGCATTTATGGGATATTCTGGAACGATGCCTGATATATCATTTTGCACCTACATAAAACAGGTGTGAGTTGATTTACTTTCTCATGGAAGAATGGTGCCGCATCCCTGCTGACGAAAAGATCTTTATTGCATCAAGATGGTTCACAAAGCGTGACAAAACCTTCCCACAGCTTGGCCAACAAACATTGCTGTGAAGCGGAGGGTCCTTGTATGCACTGTACATCTCTTCAAACAGAGCTTGAAACTGCCTGTGCTTGAAGGCAAATTCAGCAACAAGAAAATTCATTCTCTTCACCACTGTAGTCATCACATTATTAAGCTCAGAAGAAGAAATCTTGGCACAAAGATTTTCTTGATGAATAATAGAATGAAAATTTACCGTCAGGTGACGAATTTGATCCTCAATGATCTTTACAAATTCCTTGTTTTCTGATAATAGCACACTGGCTGTTGGCACAGAATATTTTTCTGATGTCCATTCCTCTTTTCTCAAAATGATTAACAAACGTCTTCACTAAATCCTCCCCTATTGTTGTGCCTTGCATGAGTTTTCGGCAGCATAGCTCTTCTTGAACTTCGTCTGAGTCACAGTATCTCGCAACAACTGCTAAACGTGGTGTCATTTATAGCCACACTCTTTCAAGCGTGACACCAAATACCACTGCGTCTTTCAATGCCAACATCTGTTTTTATGTTAATGTTTTCTGCCATTTCGCTCATGCGTCTCCCCACTGATCTGGCAGACACAGGTAGGTCTTTAATTCTGGAGGTGATTGTGTCTATATTGAGCAAGCCATTGAACAAAACATCTGAACAACTGAGAAAAGCCTCTTTTACTCATTCCCCGTCTGTAAATGGCTTTCCATGTTTTGGAGTGGACATTGTGAAATTTTGTAACTTCCCTCTGTGGCTTGATTTTTACTGATAGACATGAGGAAAGACACTGCTTTGCTTTCTGTACCTCATTATGACCCGTTTGATTGAACCAGTCTTGTCCGCAGCATCCTTGAAGTGTTTCTCGTGCTTTTCTGAAAATGGCGTTGGATACTTGATGTGCAGCAAACAATGCTCTCACAACATAGAGTACAAATAGCATGGTCTTTATGTTGAACAAATCAGTATTTGTCTCTCCAAGAGGGCTGAAATGAATGAACATCTAACTTTGCTTTCTTCAGAACTGCCATTTTGTCAAAAAAAAGTGATTAGTGGCACTTATCATGAGATTTCCTGTGAATCAAGATTGGCCTGCCCTGCAAAACGTAATCTCATAAATAAACCCATTGAATCCTTCTTCTTTGAACGTCAGAGCTTTCATTGGGGAGCATAATTTAGACTCTTAATGATGCTACCCAATGAAAGCTCTTTTAAACAAAATTATTTATATATTTATTTATCTTTTTTAAAATAAAGAAATATTTTAAAACCCTGATTATTTGGACTCTAATTTTTTGTTTTCTCTGCAACCGCTTATGCGATTGACACAATTTTCACCATAGGTACGACTACTCGTGTATGTTTTTAATGATAATTATGACATCATAGGTCACGTGGTATGGCAGCCATGTTGGAAAAAGGAAAAACTTTGGACCTCTATCTCTGAAACCGCTCCATGGAAAAAAATTGAAACTTGGCACATGTGAAGTGCTCCCCATGGGAAAGAAGTGTGGTTTTTTTTTTGTTGTTGATGATTCCATAGGTGGCTTCGTTATGATGTCATTGCATACATCCGATGCTTTATCCTATTTGTATGAAAAATTTTAAGGGTCATCTCGGGCTAAATTGTATGGGGTGGGAAAAAAAAAACTTGATGACATCATCGGTCACATAGTGTGGCAGCCATTTATTTTCTTAACATAAAAATCTAGAAAAATCTTCTGTGACATGGCTGACTCTAGAACGGCTTGACAAATCAAGGGGAAACTTCACCCACATGTTCCCCAAGCCTTGGGGATACCGGGGTGTTAATGAATAATTAATAGGTCACATGATCTACCAGCGAGCTACATTGGATTGTATGAAAGTCTTTTTTTTTTTTTAAATTCTCTTCAACCGCTTCATCAGGCCAGGTCAGGTATGGGAGCATGTGCCGGATCAGTGAATCGATGCATCCACTGTCCGCCGGTACTCCAGGGGCCTCCATCTTACCATCCCCCAGGCAGATGCCTGGCCTATCGCCATCTCGTTAAAATGCTGATCAACCTACTGCAACCATGAGGCAAGTGTTTGACCCATTGGCCTCCTCTACTCACGAGGCTCCCGCACTGAGAGAATCTGGTGACCAGGATCAGCATCAGGAAAACGAGCCACATGTCCATACAGGCACAGCTGATGCTCACAGACTATGCAGATAGCAAATCTCATTTAAGTCTCTCTCAGCAACCGCTCGTATGACACAAAGTCCGACCAGCGATGGACAAGGATTCTCTGAAGAGACCTGGTATCAAGGGAATTAAGTCTCCATCTCAGATCCCTGGTCAGAGATCAAGTGTCACATCAGTAGAGCGAGACTGGAAGCACCAAGGGCCTGAAGACTCAGACTTTCGTCCTCCTACACAGGTAACGACAGCGCCACACTCCATGATCCGGTGAATCCATGAATCCCCAGGCCTGACCCAGACATCTATTGACCTCTGGCTCACAGCAAGCAGAGACCTGAATATCACTGCCAAGGTAAGTGAATCTCACTGTGACATCAACATCCTCACCACAAACAGGTACAGACAAGACAGCAGCATCCAAGATGTCACTGAAAACCTGAATCTTAGTTTTGACGCAGGAAAGTTGTAATCCCAGCAGCTCCAACTCCTCATTCAGCACCTTGACCCCCAAAAGGATATCCAGAGTTTCTGCAAAGATGACTGCATCACCTGTGATATCAAGATCAGAGATCTTGGCATTCCCAAACGATGCACCACAGCTTGATCTCTCCGACATCCTCCCCAGAATCCAGTACATACAAGCGCTTAAAAGTGTGGGGCCCGGAAACACCCCTGACGTACTCCAGTAACAACTGGAAATAAGTTGGAGATTGTATCATCACATCTCACAGCACTCGGTCCAAGAGTATAGTTGAGACATCAGATTGATCAGTTTTGGTGGCACCCCACAAAGACCAAGAATACTCCAGAGGGCATCCCGATTCATTGAATCAAGCGCTTTACAGAGATCAACATCGGCTGCAAGCAGCCCCTGCCAAAACTCTCGTCTGCATTCAGTGAGGACCTGAAGAGCAAGGATACGGTCAATTGTTGTCCTTTGGTGTGAAGCCTGACTATTCCGGACGCTGGTGTTCAAGCAGATGGTGGCGAACCCTATCAAGAATAATCCCAGCAAAGACCTTGCCCGGCACTGAGAGCAGCGTCACCCCTCAGTAGTTGCAGTCCTGGAGATCACCCTTCCCTTTCCAGAGCGGGACAACAAGGCCCCTTTTCCAGTCAATTGGGATGGTTCCTGTGTTCCAGGCAGAGCACAGAACTACATCCAATGACATTAGTACAGCATTTCCACCAGCCTTGCGAAGTTCAGCATGGATGCCACAGATCCCCGGAGCTTTACCCCATATCAAACCATTCACCGCAGCCTGTGTTTCCACAAACGAAGGTGGTTCACAGTTGATTAGAGGGTCAGCAACAAGGATAGTAACACCGCTGACATCCAATTCAACAGCTGGTGCATCAGCCTGGTACAGCCACTCAAAGTAACCGGCGCAGCGGGCCTTCACGTCGGACTCCTCTGTTAAGAGCGCACCACCCTCCGCTCTAACTGCAGTACACCGAGGGACGGGCTTGGAGAAATGCATTGCGCGAATTCCCCTGTAAGCAGGCCGAGAATCACTTGACCACAGGTGATGCTCTACCCCCTCAAATTCCTCGCACATAGGCCTCCATGTCAACTCTCAGCGCATGTACAGTTTTACACCTCAACTTCCTGAACAGCTCAGCTCTGCCATTAAGCCTTGTCCTGCGACTCTGGTAAATGGTACCCATCTTTTGTGTCCATATATCATATATATATATATATATATATATATATATATATATATATATATATATATATATATATATATATATATATATATGTATATATATATATATATATATATATATATATATATATATATATATATATATATATATATATATATATATATATATATATATATATATATATATAGTTGCGAATTCGCGATCGACCGCGTGTAGCCAAAAGCGGCCGCCTCGCCCACCGGAACGGACAATTCAGTCGTGACCCTCCGGGAACTACCGCCCGGAGCCAGTCACGGGTGGGGGTTTAACCTCACCACAACTCAGTCCGCATTCTACCCGCGCGAAATAGGGTCCGATCGCCGAATGGTTGATTTACCTCAGTACTCGCACGAGTAGCGTTCCGAGTTGTACCACGCCACAGGCCTAAGCGGTTCGTTCCGTATCACAGGGATAACCGAACGGAGTTATCGTCGGCCTTGACGGTTCCGATAATTACCGGGATGTTGAACCCCACTACGACTCCCTTACGTGATGCAAGATGGAGATTCAATAAAAGGAAGGAGACGAAGCAAAGCGGGAAACAGTTCAACAAGCAATGCACATTTATTACGGAAACACGGAAGGCACGTATATTACAGTAAAGACAAGATGCAACAAAAGCAAATGCAATACGACCGAATAAAAGGGCAATTATTTACAACACTTGTACAGTTCTACTTGTCGGCGCCACATCACTCATACAAAAACCAAAGGAAAGAAAGCCACCCTCACAGGCAAGGAGGCAGACAGGTCCGTGGACCAAATGTGCGTGGATCCTGGAGGAGCGGCCAGGTCCACGAGACCGAGAAGGTCTTACCCGCGTCCCCGTGACGCGATGGCGGGCAAGCCGCAATGTTCGCGCAACTGTGCACAGACTCCGTGCCCCTGGCGTGGTCGGCGAGCCCTCTCCGGTGTGCTCCGTGCAAGCAGTTTTGCTGGCACCACGTTTAGGGTGGGGGAGGAACGGGGTCCTCCGGCATTATCTCAGCGCGGATGTGGGGGGGGGGGGAAATTGCTGATGCTCAGGGAGAGGGGAATGGCTGGCTGGCTTGGACCCCACGACGAGACGAGCGAGCCCCACACCGCAACCTCGTTGTCGACCGCCGTCTTCACTTGACTCGAACTTGAACTCTTCACTTGCCCCGACCAGCCGCCTGCAACTCAACCGTGCGAACTCCACGAATCGCCTTATGCTCGCGTCTTTATAGGTCGCAGGAGGAGCCTATATGCAAATTTCAGGATCAAAACGCGATTGGAGGCGGGGCCACGCCACCCTCTGTTCAGCCATTGGTGCGGCAAAAAGAGGGCGTGAACCTCTTTTGATCCGAATTCCTCTCGTAAAGAATCCATGTTCATCGCGCTTGGGGGCGGGGCCATACCGCCCGACGCTCGCCCATTGGACGGAGAAAAGGGGCGTGAAGCCTTCCTGATCCGAATTTCTCCCTCGGAAAGGCTACCATTCACGCTTGCGGCTCGATGCGTTTGGCACCAATCGCCGAACGGGCTCTGGACAGCACGACGTTTGGTGTTGACTGGTGGTGTGGTCGATGGTTGGAGGAGATAGGTGAAGGTTGTGGGGGGTTTTCTGTGGTGGTTTGGTGGTTGGCGGGCGTTGTTTGGGAATGGCGGTGAAGCGATGTTTGCGGGATGGAGTTGTGAAGGTAAAGGTAGTGGCTGTTTGCGTTGTTGGCGGCTTAATGGTCAAAAATAACAATAGAGAAAATAACAATAGAAAATAACAAAAATAATCTTTCCAATATGGAAAGAATAAGAAAAATGGCTAACTCAAAGCGTCGCAGCCCGGATGAATAACACATATTCCCTCTATACAACGGGTTTGGGCTAACTACACATGAACTTACCGATATATCTTACCTTAGGACCCTTTATGGTGTAATGCGAATTTCCACAACCGTAACAATATATATATATATATATATATATATATATATATATATATATATATATATATATATATATATATATATATATATATATATATATATATATATATATATATATATATATATATATATATATATATATATATATATATATATATATATATATATATATATATACATATCATTGCAGTGATTCATAAATGTTTGTGCCATTTCCCGGATGGAAATTAAACTTTGCATGCCATCTCCCAGCAATATTTGGTGGATGTTAAGGATCCCATGGTGTCCTCCATGAAGAGTAGGCAACCTATCACTGGCACCATTAACAAATTCCAAATTTCTGCCATAATTTCCTGAGTCGGAGTGACGACCCAACCAGGATTGTCGCCTCGTAACTGTTTGGGGAGCACCAACGCTCTTCAGTCTTCATGGGGCATTGTATATAATGATATTGTAATTTGGGTTGAAATGTTATATGGCCATAGTTTTGACAGGACTTCTAGAATCAATGAACTGTATAATTTGACATGGATACATTTATTTGGCTTTACAGGGAATTCATCCAGAATGCTTGGCCAGGTTATTTTGCCATTTATTTCTTAATTTTTGAGTTTATTTATTTGTTTTACTTTCTGATAATCGCCATTCGTTTCCAACTGTGTGATCTTCATCACCATTGCAGAACCTCTGTGGCACCCCTACCTGAAACGCCTATTCCAATTCACTTCCTGCTGGGACATGGAGAATGTGAGCAAAAGCCTCTGAACAATCCTCTCAAGTAAGAGACATATTGAAGTGTAAATCGTCTTGAACTTAATGATGCACTTTAGTTCCATAGCCCACTTGACTGTGTTCACCATCATCTTGGTTTTACTCAGAATGCTTTGACCAGTGTTGATGTCATTTCATGTTTAACATGCTCAGGATATTGTGGCATCATGGTTCAGCATTGACTGTTTTACATGTTTTGCAATAAATAGTCCATGTCAACCTTGTACCGCCCTTTGACATATTTTGAAAATATTACTTGATTAGTGCACTGTTTGTTCTGCATCTCTGCTTGCTAAACTCTCTGCATCTCTCATGTTATCTCCATTCTTGAAAGCATTGTGTAGTTTTTTGATTGCACCTTTGCATGCTCTCTTCCTTTTGAGGTCACCATTCCTCAGGGCAGTGCTTTCGGTTCACCTTTGTTCTTGATAAATACAATCGACTTTTTGTATCCCTTGTATGCTATCCTCACCTTTTTGCTGACCTTTACACTTTACTTCAAATTGTACTTAACTGCAGCAGAAACATGGCAGGATCTCTCGGCTGATTTGGAGAAGCACGCAAGCTGGTCTGATAACTGGAACATTGTTCTATCTTCCCCTTTCAACAATTTTTAGAAGAGGGTTCAACCTCTCCAGCATATTTTCCTCACAACTGGGTAGAAGGTGATCAGGACAGACCACTTGTCAAATACCAGCCTTTGAAGCCAGCCACAAACTGGCATGTTCTGCAGGGCCAAGTCATCCTCGCCAAGACTCAACTTCTCACAGCCAAAAAATCATTATGTTTGTATGATTGGCATATTGCACTTATTATGGAGTTATCCTTGCATACATTGACATCAGCACTCGTGTGGTTGTGACATGGGGATTTCTCTCACCACACACAGGTTGGTGGCCTTTTCTGTACATTTAATATGGTCTTGCACCCCTGTCCGATTTGTCGGATCATCCATTCCCTGCCCCCAAGATGGCAATTGTTCATCCATTAAACCATTCTTTATTGACCTTCCAAACATCTAAACTTTCCACTTACTTCAATTTTGTATTCCAGTTTGCATTGTACATGTTGAAATTCTTTGCTGTGTTTGTGTTTGTCAAGTCTTCCAAAGCTCTCGCACAAAGTGAACTGTTGATTTAATACCTTGTTAGCTCACCAATAGGGTGTTTCATATTGCAACGTTTTTGCGCTAGTCAAGTTGGCTACCCGTCGTAGCTTTCCAATAAGGATAAAAACCCCACTTGCTGATTTTTAGAATTTTCCTCACAAAAATGGCCGCCGGCGGCTATTTTTTCCAAAATGGCGGCCTTTTTTCGCGTTTTGACACAGACATCGACTCCTACACCTGCTAAAATACGTTAATGTTACTTGATATGTGTATGTTTGTAGATGATTATGATTGCTATGTCTGCTAGCAGTCGGGGACGAGACGTTAGGCATCCAATATGGCGGAAAAATCCAAAATGGCATCCAAGATGGCCGATTTTTGGCCACTGGAAAGTTGTTCCCTCCGATGTGGGTTCTAATATGTCTAGTTATAGGTTTTTGGGTGTACTGAATTCGTTTTTATGCTCTAAAATGCAGTATATCTGTCACAGAGACGTCTGCGGGGGTCATGCTCTCGCGTTAAGAAGTAGTTCTTGCAAGTCCGAAGAAGAATTTTGAATATTCTCACCCTCATTGATAACAGAAAATAATTAAATATTCGAAGGTAAAACATGTATTTATTTAACATGTACAGTATATACACAAATTACGAGTATATGAATGTTCTAATATGAATTCATGTATGCGTGCCTATCAGCCTCGATAATCAATAATATTGGCCATGGCATGGCATACATGGCTGTAGCGACATTTCAAATTAAAATTTCCATAGTTCAAAAACATCAATGTTCACACTTCGCTTCATATACTGTAGTTATCTTCATTTTCGCGTATATATGAAGGAGTGATCGACACCTATGGTATTTGACACCGCAATTGGTAATTTTCGCTCTTGCCGATTCCAACGTGCCCACAGATGAGCGAGAAACGATGGAAAAACTGTTGCATCAGACACCTAGACTTCCTCATGATCAACTCAGCTCAGGAAAGCCAAAATTCCCGGCCGTGGATGAGAAGGAGAGTGGTGACCTGTGTCTCAGCAGTTTCATAGATGACGACTCATGGCGGTTATTCAATCTTCTTGAACTATATGATGTACTAGATGTAGAATGGATGTGTGAGCCTGCAAGCACATGGCCAGAAAGTGATGGTTCCCAAAAATTCGCAAACTATGTGCACAATGTTCACGTAGTTAACGACCTTGCAGAGCGTGGAATTAAGTTGATTTCGGATTTTATAGACAAAACGAGGGATGAACAGCAAAGGCAAGCTTCGCTTCAAGTGGTTGAGTGGCACAGGCAGAATTATTCTGGAAACTCGAAATCCACTCTTCAGAAAATGTAGATAACTATATGAAGCGAAGTGTGAACATTGATGTTTTTGAACTATGGAAATTTTAATTTGAAATATCGCTACAGCCATGTATGCCATGCCATGGCCAATGTTATTGATTAATTATCGAGGCTGATAGGCACGCATACATCAATTCATATTAGAACATTCATTATGGCATTAGTATATGAGTAATTCGTTTATATACTGTACATGTTAAATAAATACATGTTTGACCTTCGAATATTTAATTATTTTCTGTTATCAATAAGGGCGAGAATATTCAAAATTCTTCTTCGGACTTGCAAGAACTACTTCTTAACGCGAGAGCATGACTCCCGCAGACGTCTCTGTGACAGATATACTGCATTTTAGAGCATAAAAACGAATTCAGCACACCCAAAACCTATAACTAGACATATTAGAACCCACATCGAAGGGAACAACTTTCCAGTGGCCAAAAATCGGCCATCTTGGACGCCATTTTGGATTTTTCCGCCATATTGGATGCCTAATGTCTAGTCCCCGACTGCTAGCAGACATAGCAATCATAATCATCTACAAACATACACATATCAAGTAACATTAACGTATTTTAGCAGGTGTAGGAGTCGATTTCCGTGTCAAAACGCAAAAAAGGCCGCCATTTTGGAAAAAATGGCCGCCGGCGGCCATTTTTGGGAGGAAAATTCTAAAAATCGGCGAGTGGGGTTTTTATCCATATTGGAAAGCTACGACTGGTAGCCAACTTGACTACACAAAAAAGTTGCAATATGAAACACCCTACTCACCAAGAACGTAGTTCTGTGGAGCTTGTGGGATGGTGCGTCGCCCGTCCGTCCACGAATACTTGCAACTTCTTCTCCGAAACTACACATACGATTTCAATGAAACTCGACCACAACCTTCAAAAGTTTGTTCACGGCATTAAAAAAATTGGGCCCTCAGGGTTCTATTGGGGGGGGGGTGCCCCCCAAAATAGGTATTTACTATCTTCCCAGAAACTACACACACAATTTTGATGAAACTTGACCACAACCTTCATCACCCGTGATGTACCAAAGTTTCTTCACGGCATTATAAAAATCTGTAAGTATTTGCATTCTTCTCCTTGCATATTTTGTGGGTTCACATATTTTGTGGGTCATCCATGCCTACCAGTGGTTCTCTGGCTTTATTATCCAGCCTCTAAGTGATGAGTGCCCAATGGTATTGCTCCTATTTTTACCTCCACCACCGAAGGTGAAAGAATTTTTTTTTTTTTGACCCCTCTCTTTCTGTTTGTATGCAGGATAGTCAAAAAGTTGTGGACGGATCCGGATGAAATTTTGTGGACAGGTTCAGTGTGTGACGGGGACGAACTGATTAGATTTTGGCGAAGATCCGGATCCGGATCCGACTACTAGAATTTTTTAAGTGGTTCTTCACCATTGAGAGATCAGGCCAAAAACGATATGTAGCACAATATCTCAAAAAGTTGTCGACAGATTCATACGAAACTTGGTGGACAAGTTGTTGGGTGTGTGGCAAGGATGAATTGATTCGATTTTGGTGAAGATCTGGATCTGAAGACGAGAATTATTTAATTTTTAAAGTGATTCTTCACCATTGAGAGATTGGGCCAAAAAACAATATAGTACTGTATAGCATGATATTTCAAAAAAGCAATGGGCCCGATATGTTCACGTGGATCAGGCATTACGTGGCGGGGGTATGCGTTCTTCCGAGTGCCCTTCTCGTTTTTCTATATGTCCATTGTTCGCTTGCTTATACCACTACTTATTGCTTGCTTAGTACCACTTCTCCATTGTCAGTACCTTTTGGCATATACCTTTGGTAGTTGTCTGAAGTAAATTCTTGAAATTTTAAACTTGAGCAATTTTGATGAGAATGGGTTCCTTGCTGATGAGTCTCTATCCTCGTATTGGTGCTGCCTAATTTCTTTGCTACCCAAGCACAAGGCTCATAATACTGGGATCCCTGCTTCAAACCCCATGCACTATATGTACAGTATGTGTCCTTTGTCTACAACAGTCCTTGTAATTTATGTTTCCCAATGTCCTTTTATTGCTTGTGATTTATGTACTTTGATCCTTCTCTGAGCCTCAGTCACTGTGAAAAGTCTGTTCATCACATCACTTGACTATGCTTGTACCTCCTTTGTGGCACTGCAGTCATCAAAGGACAGATTTTGGTAAAGTTGATTTGATTTCTTGTGAATCAAAACAAGACTACTTTTACTATAAGGTAGTTGCTAATTCCAGCACAGAACTAGCGGTTTGCATTGCCGGAACAAGCAAATATAAACATGAGCATAGCTTCGCCAGGCTGAACAGGTAACGTTTTGTAGCCCATTGATAGGCCAGATGCAGATCCAGCCTGTCAGGTTGTTGTTCACCTTAACCAAAATGAAATCAGCTTGTTGTTGTCCCCTACCCAACTCATCTACCAAGTTTTTTTGTCCAAATCCATCCACAACATTTTGAAATATCGTGCTATAATGTCTATCAGTTGGTGAAGAATCACTTTGTTATTTTAGTATCTGGATCAGGATATTCATGAACATCTAACCAATTCATCCTTGTCAGGCACCTAATCTGTACACCAAGTTTCGCCTAAATTGGTCTAACTTTTTGAGATATCTTGCTCACAAACAGACAAATGGGTGAATACATAACCTCCATTAGGTGGCAGCGGTAAAATTAGTAAGACATCGCCATAAAGGTCACGAGGTACTGCCATTTCAGGCTTTACCCTTCGTCTCGGCAAAAAGAGGGTTACTATTACTACAGCTTTATCGCCCGCAATTCGCTTCACATTCTAGAATTGGCTGAGGAAGTTTGCTCCAAATCTTTGATGAACCAGCTGGTCAAACATGCTGTTTGACTGGAGCTGATTTCGGTAGAAATCTGTAATTTGTTCAGGTTGCTTTTGATATGTCATCCAATCTTTGTGGGATCATTAACTTCCTCCAGCTAATGCTAGCAGATGGGTCACCCAGATCAATGTCCATCCCAGGGATGGCATACTTTGTGATGCAATACCCTGCATGTGAAGCACCAATCGGACAGTTGGTAGTTGGGTCAGCAAATGTACTATTGTACATCAATCAGTCAGACGAATCCAACCAAGACTATAGGAGTTAAATTGTAAGAAAGTTGCTGAGTGTGGAACCCAGTGACATTTACTTGCAAAATAGCTTCCCATTAAATGCTCCAAAGAAAAACGAGAACTTTCTTTCCTCTCCACAATTTCCATTATGCATGACGCAGCAATTTCAATGGTAAGGCCTTGATTTTAGGTGAAAATGTAGTGATGGCTGCAACTGGGATATATTCCATAAAATTACACAACAATATGTAATGTTGAAGAAGGCAAAACATTTGGTTTTGCCTTTTATTATGTGCAGAAGGGAGAAAACACAGAAATCAGCACTTCTGTTTGCGACACCATCAAGAAAAGGTACTTGTGAATTATAAAGGTGGATGCATATCTCAGTATTCTGGACGGCCGAAGCTATCAACAAAACTTGTTCTTTTCATTTAAATTGAATAACCACCATTTGTTTTTGTAAGGAAAAGAGAAAAGAAGAACGGGGAGGGTGATATCCAGTTATTTATTACTAGTTCTGGATAGTTTGAAACTTTTTACTGATGACTGCAAGAGGATACATGAAGTTACCATTTTTTTATTTATTTTTTTTTTTTACGTTTAAAAAAAATAAAAAAATAAAATGAACCCACTTTTCAGTTTCCAAGGTCAGCCACAGGAGGAAGGAGGTTCAGTCTTGAACGTTTCAGCCTCACCATCAACCAAGCCTTTTGTGGGTTGACCATAAAGCAGGGCTAGCCTCTGCAACTAACCACAGACTGGGCATTCTGACTTTAAGGAATGACTTGGATCGATGGAGAAGTATTCACAGCCTGCAGGCTTTTGTCCATAGCTCAGGAGAGTACTGCTCTCCCCGACAATCTAGTACCCCAACATCACTTCTCTCCTGGATTCTATGGAATCTGAATCTCAACATTATTGGTACCTCTCGTGATGAGGTTGTGAAGCACAAGGCTTGTTGCTGTCATAATGCAGACAGTCCATTGGCCTCTCTTTTTTATATTTTCTCCTTCTCTCTCTCGCTCTCTCTCTCAGCACTTCAATCTACCCAAACTCTTCCAGGGTGTAAGTGTTCTTCCAGTAACCCCTCCTGGTTGCTTTCCCAAAGTCCAGGCTGGCTGTTCCTCCACTGCTTTGTTACTCTTTTCTCCCGTTTATGAAACTGCAGTCCAGAGGCTCTTCAATCACATTCTTGTCTCGAGGCCTTCAGGCAGGTTGTGAATGACCATCCCATTTAATTCCACATCCCTACCCATGATATTTTGTACCCCCATCAACCCAACCCTCTTTCTTGCGGGTTTCTGTCCCCGTCCCCTAAACCCCACCTTTTTCCTCTTTTGTTCGGTCATTCCCTTGCTTGTGCCCCCTGCTCCATTGTTACTGCGTTGCTTTTTAACCCTGTGACTTCCATGAGCCTATATCTTGTGCATAAAAAGATGTAGCTGTTTGTTTGACTGCATTGTGTTAAAACCCAACACTGGAGTATTATCACTGCATTGTGTTCTTTTATGAAATCTGTACGTGTATACACATAGTGTTTTTATCTTTTGACCACAACAGGCGACATTTAAGTGCCATTGAATATTCAGACTGCAAACGGCAGAGGTTGCAGGAAGGTTGCTCTTCAAGCCTGCGACCTGCTGCTCGTGGAAGTTCTGATTTTCATCCCGGTTGCTCCATCCCAGGAAGCAGCCTGGCTTTTGCATCGGCACCAACTACCAGAGCAGACACACTGAACCTTCCCATTCAAAACTTTTCAGCAACTCAAACTGCAGAGGATAAAGTGAGACACGAAGACTGAAGTAAAGGGCAACAGAGCTCTGTTGCAGTAATTAAATTTTAAAAATCTGATGATATATTTACAGCATTTATCTTTAGGTTGTTCTGGGTTTTCAAGTTCACTTGTAAATGGTCTCCATGAGTGGGATGCATTGGTGTGGTTCACGCCGGCTCCGGTACATGAGTTTGCTCTAGCATTGTCTTGATTACCCTTTTCCAGAACCTTATGTGGGGTTGGGTCTATGCACTGGGTTGCACGTGAAGACGTGATGCTTATTCAAGCCTTTCCCAAGGGCATGGTAATGGTGACCAATGAGGACATCTTGTTCTTCTTGTTTAATTATCTGATCAAAATGTGGATGAAAGAATGACAAACCATACAACCGAACCATAGTGACAGAAAATCCAATGTGTGGCGTTTGTTTGTTAATGGCATGACATTGTAGCACAGAGTCGCTCATTGCAACTCTCGGCGGAAGAGGCTTTATGGCCTGTATTTTGGAATCCTGGATGAATTATTAGAGCAAATCCAGGGATTGGAGACATTGCAGGGTAGCAGTACAATCTGGCATGAACCCACAAACGGCTATGAGGTTTATGATCTCCTGATTTAATAGTACGTTATAAACAAACATTTTATGATTCAGGCGGTTTTTTTTACTGTGGTCTCTTCATCCTGAGTTGAACGTTAAAGACCCCAGGGTGTCCTCAGAGAGTAGGGAAGCTATCGCCAGCACCCTGGCCATATTGAAAATTTCTGCCCTGACTTCCTATGGTGGAGTGGCGACTCGTCTAGGACTGTAGCTCGAGCCATAAAAACTGCTTCGGCAGCACCGACACGTTGTGTAGGGCATGGTTCATGATTTTATCTGATCATCCTGTGTTGAGTTTTGTGTTTTTTAAATGGATTTGATAATTGGTATTGTTTGTGATTCTTTAATTTCTTTTTTGTCATGGCAGTTGAGTCAGCAATTGCTTCAGCTGTACAACCAATGCCAGCTGTTCTATTCACATTGGCAGCTCAGGGAAGGCCTAAGAGAATCGTTGCAGCATGAAATCTGCAAGGTCTTTCCCTGTGAGTGTCCGATGCAAGTCGTACCTTATTAAGACGCGATTCAAAGTGCCGCTTTGCCTTGTGTGACCTCATCAATCTTTTGTTCAATACACAGGAGTGTGGGTGGCTTCTGCTTAGACACTAGACAGTATCTGATGGATTAGTTGTTCATGCAAAGGGCAGTAACAGTACAGTATTTCATATTGGGTTTTCCTTAGGTGATCTGTGATTTGATTTTTGAGAAGTAGAAACAAAATGTAGTGATTGATGTTTAATTGGATCTACAAGGGGCATACCAAAAGTCATGAGCACCTTTATTGTACAGCAAGACAAAGGTACATGTAAGAAAACTGATATTGTCAATAGAAACTACACATACCACATTTACTTTTCTACAAAATCTCCAGAACGAGCCATGGGTTTCTGCCAGTGCTGCACGAGCTTAAAAATCCCACAACGGTAGAAGTCCATTCTAACACTTCACAACCAACTACGCATGGCTGTCTGACTGCCATGTCGTTTTCTTTGTGCTGGCCTCCCACATGATCTTTCAAGGGCCTGAACAGATGGTAGTCCGAGGGGGGGCCCAAGTCTGGACTGTATGGTGGGGGGTGGGGAAGCACTTCCCAGCCATTCTTTGAGATTTTCTCCAATGTCAGACATGTAGTGTGAGGTCTAGCGTTGTCATGCTGAAAGATGACAGCTTTTTTCATCAAGCACTTTTCCCAAAATGCACCTTTCAGTTTCTTTATTGTCTGAACGTGAGTGAGCTGTGGTGATTGTTTCCCATTCCGACAGGAAATCGACCAGTATGCATCCCTCAGCATCCTAGAAGATTGTTCCCATAACTTTGCCTGTAAATGGTACTCTTTTGGCCTTTTTCTTTTTTTATAGACACAGAGTGATGCCATTCCATGCTTTGCTGCTTGGTTTCTGGGTCAGAATGGTGGAACCAGCTTTCATCACCCGTATCAATATGGAACAGGAAGTCATCTCCCTAGGCAGCATTTCATTGAAGAAACTGTGATGGCACATCCATGCGTGTTGATGCATTCCTCCGTAAACAAACGGGGAACCCAACGTGAACAAACTTTCCGATACCCCAAGGTTGCTATCATCTCCTGTAGGGCATGGTGTCCCATTCCAAGCTATGCTGGGATCTCCCTCACCATCACCCTTCGGTCCTCACTGAGGGGCTCATCAACTTTCTGCTCGTTGCGTTCTGTCGTGACAAATCTTGGCCGACCTCAGCGTGGCTGATCGGCGATGTCCATGTTTCTGTCTCTGAAGTGTTTCACCCACCTTCTAAGACTGCTAGCGCCCATGCAAGTATCTCGGTACACCTGACTCGATCAGCTGTATATATCTGCAGCTGATTTATCCTCCATGAGGAATTCGATCACTGCACGCTGGTGAAAAGATGTGACGTTGACAGACATTTTGTCACAATGGATTGTGGGAACAACAGTAGTGTGTGTGCGCTGAGCCTGTATTTATATTGAGGTGGATAGATAGCTAGATGTCTCTAATAACTCGTGTTCTACTATATTCGGCAAAAACGTATGGAATCCACTGATGCTCATGGCTTTTGTTACCGTCCTCGTACAATGAATGTTCAAAGTTGAGGATTCCGAAGATAGTTGCATGCTGTTAATTTAGAGTTTGTATTGTACCAATTTCTTTTTTAATTTAAATTCTCAACCTTTTCAGTACAATTGTGATTTTTAACTTTATCCAATGGTGTTAAGCACAATCAAGACCTTTTGAATAATCTTTCTCCTTGATCACACAGACAGCCTTCTCTACCTCGTGGGTTCCTCCATCAATGGCTTTGGCAGCGACACGAGCGATGGTGACCTTTGCCTTGTGTTGAAACAAAGGACGGTGCGTAACAGCGAAAACACCAATTTTTATTTTTTATTTTTAACATGGTCCGTCACTAGTGAGGCATGGGTTTAATAGGTTTAACAATCTCTGGCACGGCGGTGGAAAATTTTTATGATTTGATGTGCAGAAGTTTTGGAATGTCAATGTTTCTCAATTCTGACTACGTATTTATCAGAATTGAACGTCAGCAATAACATGTATATTTTTATTTTACCGCAAGCTATGTCATGCTTTTCTTCTCCGCTTGGATTAAATTCCATATTCCATTGCACATGCTAATCTCATGTTCTCTTACGTTGTATGTGATGAACCCATTTTAAACTCCATTGTTATATTTGTGCAACAAATGGGTTTAAAAATACATCTATGCAATGATATTGGAATGTATGGAACAATCAAGTGACGATCGGTGGTTATGTTTTTACCCCTGTTTGTCTGTTTGTGGATGGATTCTGACGAAATTTGGTGGACAGGTTGGGTGTGTTTTAAGAACAAATTGATTAGATTTTGGTGAAGATCCAGATACAGATACAAGAATTTTATTTTTAAGTGATTCTTTACCATTGGGAGATGGTGCCAAAAACAATATATATGTACATATATATATATATATATATATATATATATATATATATATATATATATATATATATATATATATATATATATATATATCACCATATCGCAAAAAGTTGTGGATGTGTTCGGTCAAAACTTTGTGGACAAGTTGGGTGTGTGACAAGGATGAATCGATTCGATCTTGGTGAAGATCCGAATCCGGATACAATAGTTGTTTTTCAAAATTTTTTCAAGTGATTCTTCACCATTGTGAGATGGGACCAAAAACGATATATAGCGTGGTATTTCAAAAAGTTGTGGAAGAGTTATGACAAAACCTGGTGGATGAGTTGGTTCGGTGATAACCAGCCGATTCAATTTTGGTTCAAGTCCGGATCCAGATCTGGCCTATAAGTGATATAAAATGTATGCATTCTACTGAATGCCATTCTTGTTATTGCTGCAACTTCTACAAAAGTTGGTGGTGGTACTTGGTACCATTGTTTACTGAGTCCATCCCGACACATTTGGAGAAGATAAACCTGATAGGCGATACAGAAACATAAGTACTTCACATTATTTTTGCTTGTTACCTCTGCCACTGAAGGTGAAGGAGGTTATGTTTTCACCCCTTTCTGTCTGTCTTTGTTACTTACGAAATCTAAAGATTTCGTAAGTATATTGATCAGTTCCGTTTCTGTTTGTGTGTTTGTTTGTTTGTTTGTAGGCACGATAACTCGAGAACGGAAGAAGCTACCAATGTCAAATTGCACCATGTGATTCAGGAGGGTGGTGGCGAGCGCTGATTAGATTTTGGTCAAAATCGGTCAAAGGTCAAGGTCACAGTGAGGTCAAATATTCGATTTTTGATGGTTTTGTACAGATAACTCGAGAATGGAAGAAGCTACTAATGTCAAATTACACCACGTGATTCAGGAGGGTGGTGGCTACCGCTGATTAGATTTTGGTCAAAATCAGTCAAAGGTCAAGGTCACAGTGAGGTCAAACATCCAAAACATTCGATTTTTGATGGTTTGGTACAGAATCATCGTAGAAACTTCCGGTTTGCGTCGCTACCTTCTCTAGAGACAGCTTTATTAGACAAGGTCAGAGGTCAAGTTGACAATTTCGTAAGTACCAGTCTATGACTGCTTGTTTGTTTGTTTTGTCTGTGTACAGGATATCTCAAAAAGTTGTGAAAGAATCCGGATGAAATTTTGTGGAATGGTTCAGTGTGTGACAAGGACAAACCGATTTAGATTTGGGTGAAGATCCAGATCTGACTACTAGAATTTCTTAAATGATTCTTCACCATTAAGAGATAGGGCTCAAAAACGATATATAGCATGATGTTTCAAAAATGTATTGGGCCCGATATGTTCTCGTAAATCAGGCATTTACGGGGCGGAGGTATGCGCTCCACCGAGTGCACTTCTAGTCAGCAGATGTTACGATTTTGGGCATGTGTGTTGGTTTTAGTCTTTGATTAGGTTTTGTAAATTGTTTAACTTGAAATTGTTATTCATCCACTTTTTATTAAGATGCTTTCTCTTACTGATTGGTGATGCTGGCAGTTAATTTGCACTAGCATAACCTGCGATCTGCGCGACATGTTGGGGTGGGTGTGTTTGAGAAAGGAACTGATGCAGAGTATCAGTAGTAATTTTACTTTAATGCAGTAAGTGGAATACGATTTCACTGTTTCAGAACCATTTTATTTACTTTTTTTTTGTACCATGCACCTCATATGGTCTTTGAGATAATGTAAGCCAAATATCACGTTACTCGAGCGCAGAACAAAGTCGAAGATAGCGCGACACTAAACCACAAACTCGGAAATAATATATAAGATATCTGCTGTTCAACTTGGCAATACTGATTTTGTTTTGGCTTTCTAAGCCATATGACCTGGAGCTCACCCAAACGACTTGTAAGATATTTGAATTTCTTGAAAAAAAAAATAAAGGTTAACTGAAGAATTTCATTTATACGTATTGGTGAAGCTCTAAGTGAATGGCAATTTGTATGTCTTGCATCCGGTTTTTATTTGGGCAGTGGTTGCGGTTCACCGTGGTTATAATGTATTAAGATTTAAAAAATATAAATAAATTGTTGATTATTTCATTGATTAATTTGTGTGTGCCATTGTTCTGTTTGTTTCATTTTCAGATAAAACAGAGATCAGAGGTTCTATATATCCTTCAACAAGTAATCAAAATATTGCAGAAACTGCGTAAGTTTTTGTCTTCATCCATTATTTACCTGTCACACATGCAGTGCATTCTTGTTCAATGAAGTGACGATTCCAAATGTTAATCCGAGTGTGCTAATCGTGTGAAGTAAGGCAAAGCTGAAGTTTCAGGGGTTAACCCATCGTGTGCCTCTTTACTGTAATGTTTTTTTTTGTTTGTTTGTTTGTGATGTGAGATGGTGGTGAACAGCTGGCTTGAAGACCTGGAGGGAAGAATAAGATTGAAGACAATGTGGAAGTTGGTTCCACAGGCAGGAAAAAATGAGAATGAATAAGTGGAGGGGATGATCTGGATTTAGGTAGTATCATAAGGAGGTTGATGGTGGACCTGCAGAAACCTGGGGGGGGGGGACAAAGCACAGAAAGGAGGTGGTATACAAGCCGGAGAGACCACCGACCTGTCTGCAATGGCGAAATGATCGACCTATAAACTCTGCTTTATCGCAGATTACAATAATTTTGAAGGCTTTGGTTGCCACAGCATCATCCTGAGCAAGATGTGAGGCAGGGGAGCCAGCCCAAAGGGGAGAGCAGTAGTATCAAACTGTGAATGGAGGCCTTTAGGTGGATAAGAGTAAAGGTGTGCCAAGGAAGGGCTTTGTATGACTCGAGTATGTCCAGTCAGCAGCTGGCTTTGGAGGCCAACTTTTAAACGTGGTTTTTCTCAAGAATGATCATGGCAGATAGAGAGACCCAGAAGTATGAATGATTGAACTTCCTCGAGAGGATTGTTAAGATAGTAGATGGGGTGTTTGCTAGACTGTCGTTTTAGAAATAGTAAGACTATGATATTTGTCAGGATTGAGACATATTCCAAAGTTTGATAATCTCATGATTTTTTTTCAAGTTCTGAAAAGTGGGAAGAGGCTACAACTTTGCCTTGTCTGAAAGATGAGAGATGTCCTGGCAGAGGTTGGAGTCATCAGAAAATATATAAAGGGGATTTTCCAGAGTCAGAGAGATCATTATATGAGGATCAGGAATAGGATTGGGCCCAGAACACTGCGTTTTGGCACTCCAGTCTTTCCAGGGAGAGGAGATGAAAGGATTCCATTGAGAGCCTGATGGGTCTATAGTTAAGGGGATCAGTTTTTGCACCTTTTATGCAATGCAGTGATGTTTGCGGATTTCCAAGCAGATGGAAGATGCCCTTGGAAAAATGATAGGGTGAAAAGGGCAGAGAGAGGATGTGCAAGAGCAGCAGAGCAGGTGTTTAGGATACGTGAGCTGATGCTGTCCGGTCCAGTTGCAGAGTGAAGGTCGAGGGTTGAAGGAACCTTCTCAGGTGCAAAAGACACACATTCCAGGAGCAGTTTGGAATGACAGGGAAGGATGGGTCCCAAGAGTGAGCTGTTGGGGATACAAGATTTGGTACCAAACAGAGAGATGAGGCATTTGGCCTTCTCACGAGTGTAGTCGGCTGTGGAACCAAATGTTAATGCCCAAAACATCAACTTCTCCTTGTAGTGGGGCAACTTGGCATAACAATTGTGCATTTTGTGAGGAAAGCACCAAATTTGGCACACTCGTAGCCTAACATATTATGAACAGATTTGGATATTGGGCAATCTCAAATTCAGCCGCTGATGGCTGAGGCAGCCATTTTTCAAAATGGCCGCCAGTGGTTACTATAATTTCACTCTAACATTGGTTTGAACATTTTATTAAAAGCTGAATTAAGAAAAACATAACCTGTAGCCACCGCAAGTTTAAAGATAGCCGCCATTTTGCAAGATGGCTGCTAATTATTTGTTCTACCGGCTGACTATCTCACTCATATAAATTGGTTGTTGAGAATGGTGGCAAACGAATCAAGGGCTGCATCTGATTGATATGAATACCAACATCGCTTATGTAAAGTCAGTGGTTGTTGAGCATGGTTGCAAATGAATCATGGGCTGCGTCTCATGAAATGTTGCAACTTCGTGAACACCATCGATTCCTGCAGGTTGTCTGCAGAATAAACACTGGGCTTCTTGGGCCTTCTCTGTACTGGATGATCTTGAATGAAATCTGGTGCATTTGCACGCATCTGGTACATAATGGATCTCTCCTTCTGTCATCAGTGTTCGCTTTTCTGCCCTTTGCAATTTTGTATTGTTATATTTGAGCTTGCATGTTTGATGGTACAAAGCATTGTTTGCAACCATGGCCGCTTCAATGCCATACCCTTCGTTGAGTCTTTCCAACTGAAGTGTTCCTGGAAGTTGTCCAAGCTCACTGAATCTGATCAAATTGGCTGCGAGTGAACTGTACCCATTCCCAGAGTCTTTTCGCTTGGACTGTGAAGGACATGTCAGAGACTGTGCTTTGTCCTCTTGGCAAATGATACACAGCTTCCAGTTAGTCTGAGTTGGGTGCGTTGATGTTGATGGGACAGGACGCTCAAGGCCAACCAATTGGAAGCTCTTGGACATGGTCAAGTTGTTCAATGTTACACTAGGTATCTTCTGTTCACCAGCAACCACCACCATCAGGATCTGCAATGACACAATGTAGGATAAATTAGTTAAGAATTAAACTGGTTTTCTCCTAGCCCATAGTCATAAATACTATTGCCACTTGTAAAATCTTCTACAGACGCTGGTGACTGCACATAGACAATTCACACCCATCATCTGAGTTACATGGCTTCATTCCCAATATGACCGAATTCATCCATATTTAGGTTACTTTGAGCCGATGTGCTGAGATGTTTTGCGATTGACTGTAAGAGTCAATAAAAACGCAGTTTCAGAAAACTGAAGGGTTACTCAACAAACTGACCAAAACAAATTAGCTTAGCCATGAAAATGGAAACTAGAATGGAAAACTACTTACAAATGGTTTGGCATTGCCGTCAATCGAACGAAGATAACCCGAAAACTAACGAGTTATCATGGTAAAGATATCTCGCCAACACGCCGGTACGAAGAGATAGCTTCCTCACTCAGTAGCAAACTGGAACTGGCGCCGTGAAGGCAGAACGGAAATACATGCAGAACCTCGTAATCCGTGACTGAGATAATCCTATGACCAAACTGCACCCTGCAAACCAAACTCAACTTGATGAACTACGGTTAACAATGGGATAGCATAGAGAACTCTATGGGCACAGAACAAAATAACAATGAATCGAGTCAACAAGTGTAAGCTGGCAACTCAACCGTGCGCGATTCCGGGGTCAATATGCACGCACACCACTTCTACTCCCATGTGCCAAGCCAATAGTGCTATGAATGTTTATCATTGGTTTCCATTCAGAATCTGTGTCTTAATAAGACAAATTAGTCCACTTTAACCTTTTTTTTTTTTCTCAACCAAATCAAATTGTTACTTTCTTTGACCATTATTGGACCTTTATTAGTAAATAAACTTTCACTATCAACCTGCATTCCTCTCCAGTAAAGCAGATATGTGTCATAACAGTAACTACTGGCGGTCATCTTTAAAAAAAATGGCTGCCACAGCCATCAGCGGCTGAATTTGAGATGGCCCAACATCCAAATCTGTTCATTATATGATAGGCTACTAGTGTGCCAAATTTGATGCTTTCCTCACAAAATGCACAATTGTTATGCTATATTTAGCTAAGTTGCCCCACTATTTCTATTGAGTCCTCATTTTTACGTTTGAGATTTGATTCTATCATGTGTTGATACCACCCAGTGGTTAGCATACTCCAGTCAATGTTCAGTCAATTCCATCCATTGTTCTACATGCCTACCGACACTGGCTTTCACAGTGACGAGTTTACCCTTCTGTTATTGTTTCAAGTTTACTTGTGCATTAATATTATGGTCTCCATGGTAAATGAAACAAACGAATCAGGATATATCAAAACTGCTAGCTTTCATGGTGTTTGCTAAATGTCAGATTGCGGTAGTGTGTGTTGGGGTGGTGCTAAGGTATCGTCCACCAGACGGCGATCTCCTTGGGTTAACCTGAGGCGGTCCCTTCTGGTGGGTGATGGAATGTCCTCTCCCTAAGAGAGGATGATCACCCGTCTCTGTTATCATCTGTGCTCAAGCGTTTGAACTTCGGTATTGCAGCACTCTTTGTGCTTTAGAGACCGGATAGTGGTGAGATCATGGTGGGTGGTTACACCTACTATTGGTCTGATCGCTCTGATGGTTAACATGCCAAAGGAGTTGCTATAGCTGTGTCCAATGAGTTGACTCCAATGATAATTGAGGTAACACTGGTCAATGAGCATATTATGTGATGAAGGATTCATTATTCCTTGGGTGTCATTTCACTGGTTTCTGTATATGCACTGAGTCGAGTGATCTCACCATTCTATGCCATACTCGATTCTGTGGTTCTAGTGTTGGGGGATTTAAGTGCATCGACTGGAACTGATAGGGATGGTTATGAGACATGTGCTGGTCCCCATTGGTCTGGAACTGTGAACTAGGATAGCACGAAGTTCCTTAACTTTGTAAGAAGTCATGGACTTAGGGTGGCTGGTTCATTGTTTCAGCGCCCATAGGCTCATCGCTGGACTTATTCCAATATTGGTAGCGTGACAAAGGAGATTGACCATGTGCTCATTGATGGTCGCTGAAGGATGATCCAAAACTGCAGGGCCTACCGGATTGCTCTAGTTCCGCAAAACTGACCACGTTCTTGTGGTAGCAACTCTGAAGTTTCAACTTAAATCAGGGAGAATGGTACCATCTCAGCCGAGGCTGGATGTTGCAATCTTAAAGATGAGAGGGTAGCTGAGCTGAGGAGTTTGCGAATAGTTTGAGTGGGGATTTGGTGGGGGGAAGTTTGGGTGCTTTGGGGAATGCTGAAGAGTTGTGATGTGCCTCCAAGACTACCATCCTTGATGTTGCTGGTTGATTGCTTGCATCCCACAGTTGGGTGAAGAAGAATCTTGTCTCAAGGGACACTGGATACCATTGAACAGAGTCGCAGGGTCAGGCTTGATGGCAGAGCTGAGCTGTTCAGGGAGTTGAGGCGTAAAACTGTACATGCGATAATGGTGGACAATCAGGGCTATGTACGAGGAATCTGTGAGGGGGTAGAGAATCACCTGTGGTCAAGTGATTCTCATACTGCTTACAGGGGAATTTGGGCATTGCGTTCCTCCAAGCACTTCCCTTGGTGTACTTCAATTAGAGCGGAGGGTGGTAGGTTCTTGACAGAGGAGTCTGAAGTGAAGGCACGCTGGGCCGGTTACTTTGAGCGGCCGTACCAGGCTGATCCATCAGCTGTTGAGTTGGACGTCAGGGGGTTTTGCTATCCCTATTGCTGACCCTCCAATCAACTGTGGTCCACCTTTGTTTGTGGAAACACAGGCTGTGTTGAATCAGTTGAAATGGGTGTAAACTCCTGGGATCTGTGGTATCGATGTTGAACTTCTCAAGGCTGGTGGAAATGCTGTATTCATGTCGTTGCATGCAGTTCTGTGCTCTGCCTGGAACACAGGCATCATCCCACCTGACTGGAAGAGGGGCCTTGTTGTCCCTCTCTGGAAAAGGAAGGGTGATCGTCAGGACTTCAACAATGACTGAGGGGTGACGCTGCTCTCAATGCCGGGCAAGGCTTTGCTCGTATAATTCTTGATCGGGTTCACCACCATCTGCTTGAGCACTGGTGCCCATAGTAGTCAGGCTTTACACTAAAGAGGTCAATGATTGCCCGTATCCTTGTCCTTCGGGTCCTTACCGAAAGCAGACGAGAGTTTTGGCAGGGGCTGCTTGCAGCCGATGTTGATCTCTGTAAAGCGTTTGATTCTGTGAATTGGGATGCCCTCTGGAGGATTCTTGGTCTTCGTGGGGTGCCACCAAAACTGATCAATCTGATGTCTGACCTCCTCTCAGGTACTGAGAGTGCTGTGAGATGTGGTGATACCATCTCCGAGTTATTTCAAGTTGCTACTGGAGTTCGTCAGGGATGTGTACTGGCCCCCACACTTTTCAGCACTTGTATGGACTGGATTCTGGGGAGGATGTCGGTGAGATGAAGTTGGGGTGCATCATTTGGGAATATCAAGATCTCTGACCTTGATTTCGCAGATGATGCAGTCATCTTTGCGGAGACTCTGGATATCATTTTGAGGGCCCTTGAGGTGCTGAAAGGAGTCTTTGCCGCTGGGATTACGGGTTTCCTGGGTCAAAACTGAGATCCAGGCTTTCAATGGCATCTTGGATGCTGCTGTCTTGTCTGTACCTGTTTGTGGTGAGGATGTTGAGGTCTCACAGGATTCACTTACCTTAGCAGTGATATTCATGTCTCTGCTAGCTGTGAGCCAGAGGTCAATAGACGTCTGGGTTGCTCTGGGGAGTCATGGATTCACTAGATCATGGGGTGTGGCACTGCCGGTACCTGTGCGGGAGGACTTTGCGACGCACTGCTCTCGTGCATGCTTCCATACCTGACCTGACCTGACCTGCTCTTCAGTTTAAGCACCAAATTGCATCTTTCATTAAGAAAACAAATGTAAATGGCATCATTGAATAAAGTTCAAATTTTACTTGTATCAGTGGTTCTTTTATGTTTTTTGTTTTTTTATTTCCTTGCTCATGTCTCATTGTAAATTGTTCACGCAATGTCATTGCAGCATTCATTGGAAAGCAACACTTGATTCGAGCAAAAGTTCCGATTGTGCGGTTTGTCGACAAACAAAGGTAGGTGTGTGCTGTTTGTTCTGAGAGTGTACATTCCACCATTAGTCTGTATATTTGGTGAAATTTATATGATAATTGCTGCTCATACTTTATAGATGGACTCGCATTCTAATTGTAATATCCAATAGATTTACTTGCATTCCAATTGAACATACTTTATAGACGTACTCACATTCAAATTGCACATACTTTATAGACCTACTCACATTCAAATTGCACATACTTTATAGACGTACTCACATTCTAATTGTGCATACTTTATCCACACGTACTCACATTCTAATTGTACATACTTTATAGATGTACTCGTATTCTAACTGCAGTACTTTATCGATGTACTCGTATTCTAGTTGTAGTACTTTATCGACGTACTCTTAATCTAATTGTAGTACTTTATCGATGTACTCGTATTCGAATTCTCGTACTTTATCGACGTACTCGTAATGTAATTGTAGTGCTTTATAGATGTACTCGTATTCTAATTGCACATACATTATAGACGTACTCGTATTCTAATTGTACATACTTTAAAGACGCACTCGTATTTTAATTGTGCATACTTTCATAGACTTACTCGTATTGTAATTGTAGTACTTTATCGACGTACTCGTATTCTAATTGTCGTACTTTATCGACGTACTCGCATTCTAATTGTACATGCTTTATAGACGTACTCATATTTTAATTGTACATACTTTATAGACGTACTCTTATTCTAATTGTACATACTTTCTAGACGTACTCGTATTCTAATTGCACATACATTATAGACGTACTCGTATTCTAATTGTACATACTTTAAAGACGCACTCGTATTTTAATTGTGCATACTTTTATAGACTTATTCGTATTCGAATTCTAGTACTTTATCGACGTACTCGTATTCTAATTGTCGTACTTTATCGATGTACTCGCATTCTAATTGTACATACTTTATAGACGTACTCGTATTCTAATTGTACATACTTTATAGACGTACTCTTATTCTAATTGTAAATACTTTATAGACATACTCTTATTCTAATTGTACATACTTTATAGACGTACTCGTATTCTAATTGTAAATACTTTGTAGACATACTCTTATTCTAATTGTACATACTTTATAGACGTACTCGTATTCTAATTGTGCATACTTTATAGACTTACTCGTATTCTAATTGTACATAGTTTATAGACATACTCGTATTCTAGTTGTATATACTTCATAAACGTACTCGTATTCTAATTGTGCATACTTTATCGACGTATTATAATTGTACATACTTTTTAGACTTACTCGTATTCTAATTGTGCATACTTTTTAGATTTACTCACATTCTAATTGTAATACTTTCTCGACGTTCTTGTATCCCAATTTTACGTCCTTTATAGATTTACTGACATTCTAATTGTATGTTACGTACAGTAAACCCTTAAATATCGCAGGGTTACGTTCATGAAAAATGCCGCAATATTCAAAACCATGATAGATAAAACCAATTTCGTATTGTAATAAGGGGGTTTGTTATGTTCCTGGGCTTTGAGAAAATATAAAGGAAGGTGGGTGGCAACCAAAAATAAACACATCACAATTGAAATAAACATGTAAAATAAAAATATATTGGCTTTACGTTGTGTTGAAGCAGATTAAACTTGCCCCCTCACACTCAACATTCCTCCCAATTGTTTTCCTTTGTAATCTGTCAATGTGTTTCTTTTATAAATCATTCTGCAGTTCAGTTAACAAGCAAATAAATAAAATCAAAAGAATCACTTTTGTCTATCCCTTTACACTTCTGTGCCATCCATTATTAGCAGTGCACGAAAATCTCATGCGAGATAACCACTACAGCTCAGCTCAAAAGCCACGATTGGTCGAAATTACACCAGCGATAACTAAATTGGTATATAAAGAACCCATGATATTTAAGGGTTTACTGTACTTCATAGCGGTACTGTTGACAAAAAGAGAACGTGTACTACTGGCTATCACGAGGTGGTGTTTGTGGCCTACACTACCACATTCTGTGCGACCAGACAGACAGACAGACAAACGGAAACAAACAAACGGACCCAAATGTGATACGCTCCCCTTTGGCAGGGATAGCAGTCTTGCAATTCTATTTTAGGCATCTAAATTTATTTGCTACTCTGTTCATTAGTCCCCTCTCTGTATCACCCGAGGAGACTCGAGGTTTGCTCTCCATCCATCCGTCCCACCTGTGGTTTTTCAGACGTTTTTCCCATACCTGTTAACATATTCAACTGAAACTCGGTACATAGCTTTATTATGATAGGTTACAGAACAAATTCCAGTTTCAGGGTGTTTTGTCAATTTTTCAGTTATGCCCTTTTTAGACTCAGAAAAATCAAAGGTTTTTCTTCTTCATTTTGGTTCCGGTATCTGCTCGAGCATTCACAAAAGTAAACTAATTTTTTTTATCTCCGGTTTGTTATTCTAGTTGTCTTTATTTGTTTCTAGTCTACAAAATATATCAATAAATGAAAATTGCTTTTCCTTTTATTTTGACGAATAGTCCCAAGCATGGTGGGTTGGAGAGTTTCTTCTTCATTTTGTTTTAGGTATCAGCTCGAGCTTGCGTTAAACGCAAACAAATTCTTATCTCCCGAACATTCACTGGGACCGGTAGGGGAAATGTATTGCAAAGCAATCCTCACTCTTGTTCCCTTTGGTCCAGTCATATGGAGACTTTTGGCGAAGCGTTCTCCATGCTGGGTGACTTATTGTAAATAATTATGGAAACAGGAATGCTTTTGCTGGCTTTGCTTCTCCCTTTGCTTCTACTCAGCAAATGTTTTCAGGCAGCTCCACATCCATTGAGATCACTTGGCACCGATGTGTACCTTGCTGTTCTTGAAGAAATGTTCACACTCATGCTTTCAGCTTTGTCATTTGCAGGATATCCACTATGTCTATCACATCGACACCATACCCCGAGATACTTAATATCACTTTTGGACAGTTTTGGATTTATTAATCAGTCATTTGTACTGTCAACAGTACCAGTTTTGTGTATCCTCCTCTGTCTTCCATAAAGCCCCTACTGCAATATGAAGTTGGGCTGCAACCGACCACATGGAGTAGCCTTCACTCTCTAAGACTTTTAATTTGTACTAGACGACCTGTGAACCCAACAGCAGTTGATAAAAACAAATCATAAAAAAAACAGAAAAAAGGGATAGCTCCAGCGAATTATGCCGCTGAGGTTGTTTGCATTTATCAAATACTCCCGAAGAGTACTTGACTGAATTGGGAATTGATTTTTTAATAATTTTTTTCGTTGCCCGATTTGAACGAAACTTGATAATGCACACCACAGGAGAATGGTGAGTAAGGTCGGCCGAAATTTTTTGCGCTATCGTGTACGGTTTTGGCTGTATTTCAGGAACATACTTACATACATACATACATGATGAGAGTTTTAGTAATATATAGATATTCTTGTGGTAGGAAATTTCTTTCCTTGGAGCTGTCGTGGCAGTTTTGGCCACCTCAAAATAGAAAATCCTTTAGTTCAGTTTAAGCTTTTTTCAGTAACAAATATCAGACAAACACTTGTGCACAAGAGGGAGTTTTTAACCTGGAGCAATATCACAAACAGAAAAACTTAATTATACATAGCGTATTACGAGTATGTATGTATGTATGTATGTATGTATGTATGTATATATATATATATATGTATATATATATATATATATATATATATATATATATATATATATGTATGTATGTATGTATGTATGTATGTATGTATATATATATATATATGTATATATATATATATATATATATATATATATATATATATATATATATACACATTTTTATACATACAGTAGACTAGGCGTAAGTTGTCGCCATCGGGAGCGAGAAAAAAGTGACGACTTAGACATGTGACGACTTACACATATGCGAACATTCATGATGACTGTGGGGTGAAGGATGAAGTTGCGCGTGGCCTGGACACGTACATGTGAGAGGGCGCAACAATCTCTAAGCCGGCTATTGTACCAAAAGGGAAACGCAATCCTCGGGGCATAGGTGGGGGTTCATTGGTGAGTTGGAAAGTAATCAAGCAAAGATGGAATTCATGAATCATTTTATCAAAAGTAAAGATAATGAACAACTGTAAGACAACTCGTATACCATCAGTGATGGTATATGACCATCAACAAATGTGGAAGGAATGGCTGTTAGAATACATTCATTGGAATGAATGTAGAATGAGTTTTCATATGGAATGAAAAACTCATATACCATCGACAAATTACATGACACACAGTCATCATGATGACTACCACTCAATACCAATGTGTGAGTGTGGTGATGTACAAAACAAGCCAATATAAAACCATGATCGGACTTCAACACTAAGCTCGATCGATCCTTTACTCCTTCGCCAGAGACTGCATTGTGCAGCCTGTCTACCTCTTCAGATGCATGTGGGACGGCGCGCTGACTGAGCTGAACGCAGCGCAGCTATAAATAGCCCGCGCATCACGATTCCATGAAATCAGGCTTCTCACGAGGCAGCAGTTCCGTGTGACGACTTAGGCGTGGTAATTTACTTGAGTTTGCATTACGCGGGAACGGACAACATCTGACGACTTAGACGAAGTGACGACTTAGAAGATGACGACTTACAGACTTTATTCAAAGTCTGTAAGTCGATTTAACATGAGATAAATTTGGGACTTCTTGACGCTGCCGACTTAGGCGAAGTGACGAGTTGCACGCTGCCGACTTACGCATAGTCTACATATATATGTCTATATATATATATATATATATATATATATATATATATATATATATATATATATATATATATATAGTCATGAGCCACTTAACGACGGGGTTACGTTCTGAGAAACGCGTCGTTAAGTGATGTCGTCGTTGTGCGAACATCATTTTTTTTTTTTTTCGTTTTTGAACATCGTTTTCGAACATCGTACTTACACAAACCTAGACACCTAAGCTGTATGGTGTAGCCTATTGCTCCTCAGATTCAAACTGTACAGCATGTTACTGTTCTGAATACTGTCGGCAATTGTAACACACATCCAAGAGACAGAAGACACGTTAGATTTACCTTTGTGCAGTTCATGACGGCCATCGGTGTTAACAGCATCTTACAACCTCCTCTCGCATCGATTATAGGAAGGTGAATAATTAGCGTTTGGATTTTATAAATACGTAATCATTGCATCGATGTTATAATTTATAAATGAATAAACGAGCACCTGTCAATTGTGATATATTTTCGGAACAGTGCGATTGTTTTAACAACATGAAAAGCTTCTTAAAAATAAATTTGTGTTTTAATTGACGAACAACAACGATTTATTCGTGGAATTCTTCAATTCAAAGGTAATTCACTTGTTAGAAGGAAAACGTGGAAACATTGGTTCAGTGTGAAAGCTGATTTCCTTGAATCCCGATTTAGCACGACCCTGCTTTTTTCGCGATGACATTTTATGGACCTCAACGATCGCATTATAACAGGGCCACACTGTCGTTTATTATCATTATAAGGTATTATGTTCTGTAGAGTGTACATAATTGTATGTGCTATTTTTATACGAGGCTACATCACTCGGCGATAGGAATTTTTCAGCTACATATTTTTTTTCATTTATTTTTTTTACTTTTTTTCAGAGCTGGCAGACCCGTCGTATATGCGATCCATCATTGCCCAGAACGTCGTTAAGCGGCGCATGACTATATATATATATATATATATATATATATATATATATATATATATATATATATATATATATATATATATATATATATATATATATATATATATATATATATATATATATATATATATAACCCGGGTGTATAACCTGGTTAAAATAGATCTACCATATCCCTGTCTCGTAAGAGATGACCAGGGTTGCGTCAGGAAGGGCATCCGGCGTAAAACATGTGCCAAATCACTATGCGGATCATACGGATGATCCGCTGTGGCGACCTCTCACTGGAGCAGCCGAAAGAAGAAGATGTGTGTGTATATATATATATATATTGTTACGGATTCGCGCCCGCCGGCGTGCTGACGGCCACGTAACTCGAATCGCGGCACGTCGCCCACCGGACGGACAATCCAGTCGTGACCCTCTCGGACTAACGCCGGGAACCAGTCACGGGTGGACCTTTCGGTCTCACCGCGATCGAGCCAATCAGCCCCCGCGTGGGATAGGGTTGCTCGCCAAATTCGACCTACCGAAGTACCCACACGGAGGGTAGACCGGGCGATCGCACCTCGCCGCAGGTCGACTTCGGACACGGGCCACTTAAGCGACCCGTTCCGTACTATCGGGATAACCGAGCGGTGTTATCGTCGGCCTCGACGGTTCGATTAATTATCGGGCGTATTCAGCCCACTACCAACCCTTTACGTGAAGTAAAATGGGGATTCAATAGAGGAAAAGACGAAGCGAAGCGGGAGAACAGTTCAATAATAAAGCACATTTATTCGCGATGAACGGAAAGCACACATATACAATTCCACCAAAAGCACATAGAAAAGAAGAGAAACACAATGCAATTTTACACAAAAAGCAAATGTAAAAGCGAAGACACAATGCAGAGCTAATACCGACTACCGAGCACACGGCAACACTTATACAATTCTACTTCACTGACGGCGCCGCCAACACATACCCAAAACCAAGAAAAAGAACACCCTCAAGGATGAGGCGGGCCTGAGGCCGAGACCGGGTCGGGCCTACCCGTCTGGTGATGAGACGCGGAGCGGCGATGGTGCCTCAACTCCGCGGGCCTCGCGGACAGTGTCTGGTAGGGGGTGGGAAAAGGGGCCCCCTTGGTCGCACTATCTCAGCGCGGGGGGGAAACAGGAGGGGGTTGCTGATGCTTGGGGAAAGGAGGATTTTTACTCTGTCTCGAGTCCCGCGACGAGCGTCTCCACCTCGACCAGGTCGCGCCGTCGGCCTCCCTGGTGTGCAGCTCCCGGCACGACGCGAGCACCCCCTCGTCTGCCTTCGCCGCCTCTCCACAGCTCCGTCCACTTCACACGTCCTAGGACAGACATGCCGGGGGCGCACTCATATTTACAGTACATCTTAACCTTAACTTACAAATTTTACACTAAACCATGGCCCAGGATCAATGAACTCTGCAAAAAGAAAGCAGTTAGGAGGGAGCCAGGCTGCTCGCATGCAGTCTCTGGCTCAAAACAATGCAGGTGACAGGGAACGTGGCTGGCTGCTCACACGCAGTCCAAGGCCTTCCCTTTTGAACTGAACGCAGTGAACCACAACGGTGTACGGGCTGCACAAACGTAGTCTCCGTGTTAGCCCAAGTGGCACACGCAATGAACACAACAAATAGATGGATGGACACAAACACGGTGCACGGGCCGCCACTGCAGGCCCATGTTGTAGCTGCCAACAGGGCAGTTCTCGCAGCTTGCAAACTGTTGCCTTGATCCTGGCGCACATGGCAATGAACAGGGGGGGGCAAAGCAAAAATTTAACGGGGCTGGTGAACTTGGGCAGTGGGCATGGCATGGCAAAGGTAGCAGGCAAACACAGCCCGCAGAAGAAGGCCGTTGCAGGCAAACACAGCCGGCAGATGAACTGGCTGGCACAGGCCTTGAAGTACCACAGCTGCAGATGATCCGGCCGGCACAGGCCTTGCAGCACAGCAGCTGCAGACGATCCAGCCGGCACAGGCCTCGCAGCAAAACAACAGCTGCCGATGAAGTTGGCCAGCTTTTGCCGTTCCGTGGAGGTTGGTGGAGGGAGTGCGGTGGTGCTGGCCACTTGGAAGGCGGGCTCAGACCGACCTACCTGTCTCCCTCCCAACCTATCGCCTTTGCCTGTCACTGTACATACCCACTCCCTTAATTTGTCAAACCCCAATTTAGCCCCCAACTTATTTTTTTGTTGTTTTTATTTTTACTTCCCCACTATAAATCGTCCCCTAACCCCCTTTATCGTCCTTGTTCGGCTAACCTATCCTGTCACCTAGCCTACTCCCAACCCCTACGTTCCCTTCCCGGAGGGGAATAAGGGAGAGCTCGCGTCCTGTGTCGAGGCCCAACGAAGCCTCAGAATGGCCTCCCCAGAGTTCGGCGATCTATAACACAAAGTGGGTCCAGCGGCCCACAACGAGAGCGAGGGGATGGATGGTGCGGAGGGGTACACTTCCTAATCTACCCTAACCATTTAACTGTTAAACTACCCCGGGGCTTTCAACAAGCGCCTCTCGCTTAAACTATTGGTTCTAACAGCCCAGATTCCCGTTGCCTGTGTTGGTGTCCTCACAATTTCGGGCCTCGCCCCCCAATTTTCTCTCCGTGCCCTCACACGGTCTCATGGCTGGGACACGTGGCTCCCTTTGGCAGGCACGACCCTCTGCCGATCTCCCGCTATGGCACCCCCGGGCACTACACTGCCTCCGAGCCTACCAGCTCCCTAAACACCGGGGAATGCCCCCCATGGCACCTCCCCTGAAACGCACACGTGGCAGGCTGGCTTCCCAGGCCCCTTTCCGAGGGTCACCCTTGCCCACAACACTGCCCACGCGGCTAATGGCGCCCCGGGCCCCCGCACCAAGCAGGCGCACCCGTGCCCACTACGCTATCCCGGCCCCCCATGGGCCCTTGGCCTACCACGGCCGACTAGCCTGGTGCCCGGGGTACCCACTCAGCGATACTCACCTTTCGCAGCCACGCTCCCAAGCCCGTCAACAGGGCTCCTGCACCCCTCCAAACGGGTTTCGAGCCTACACTCCCACCAACAACAAAACGACCTCCATTTAGTAAATTTGACTAGCCAAGCTAACTCACTTTACTCTGACCCCGGGGTCCCTTGGGCGGGAGTCACTCCTCCCCCCAATCACTCATCGCACCATGCATTCCCCATTCACTCCACACACACAGACCCGCTGGCCTCACTCACTCAACATGTCTTCACCTCATAACTCACCAACAACTCTTCAACACACACACCACTGAACTCTGCTATCCTTCTCACTACATCCCCTAACTAACTCGTGCTCCCACGTCGTCCCTTAAACTAGTAGCACGTTCCTTTTAACACTACGTAGCTAAGCTACGTCCCCTCTACACATCCAAAGTCTGTCACTGTCTCCTAATCTCTTTAATCAATTTCCCCACCTAAATCTGGCTACAATCCCTCTAACTAATCCATTCCACGGACTCCATGAGGACTTACCCCTGCCCCATGAAGTCGGTCTAACTAAGCTAACCCTTCCCCCTAACTAGTTTCCATCCTGTGCCCAGGTAAGGGGGTCTTCCACCCCTTGCCCAGGAATCCTGTGCACCCGAAAGTGAGGCTTGCTTTTTTTTTTTTTTTTTTTTCTTTACTTGCGCAGCACCAGCGCGGCAACTCGGAGCTCGCGCACTTTGCACCTGCCCGTGACGTCATGCAGCTGCACGTGTACCTCGTCCCTCCTTGGACGGTACCATCCGGCAGGGATACCCCTCCTGCCGGATTCCAACCCCACGTGCAGCCATGACGTCACCGTGCGCATAAAAAAAAAACACAAGCCCCACGTCTCGAGGGGTTCCCCACGCGAACACATGTGCTTTGCCCGTTGGAGCTTAACACACACGATCGCGTGGAGAACCTGTCCGGTCCAAATCCGTAATCCTGCCTAAACTTTGTCCGTCCGCGGGATCGGCAAATCCACCGCGTGCGTTTCCGGACCGGGACTTCACTCTCGCAAGCGAGCACGTGGCGGCCTCGTGCGTTGCACAGCACGGACCGCGTGCTCACTGCTGGGCGAACCCGGCACGGTCCCCGAAACAACTACAGCCGCTACCCGGCTTTCGTTCCTCCCATGTCGCCGTCGTCGCCATTCCACACACGCACTCCCGCGTGTTACGACGCTCACACTCCACACCATTAAACTCACACCGGGAGACGCAGCTGCGTGCTCCCGCATGCCAACCGACATCTCCCTCACATTCCGCTCTCTCACACACACGGTCTCCCTTGCATAAACCATACCACTCACACGTGGTGCTCCATTCACTCGCGGCCTTCCACTCACTCATACACCGTGCCTCACTCACACACGCGGGGGCACTCGACCGCGGTGTTTCATTCACACACCGTCCCTCACTCACACACGCGGGGGCACTCAACCGCGGTGCCTCATCCACACTGGCCGTTTTATCCACACACACGCCTCTTCCACACACGGTGCCTCATCCACACTGGGCGTGCTGGGAAGCACGTACTCTGGCACCATCGCCACCACACCACTCACACACGGGGTCGCTTCCACACACGGGGACGCACTCACGCCTTGCACCACACACACAGGGACAACCACACTGGGGATTCGTGTCCCCACAAGGGTCTCCGGGGCCTCTATACCCCCCAAGCTCTCCGTGCACCTGTCCACAGCACCCGTCCCCTCAACCTCGCAAAACACGACCGAACCCACCTGGTCGTGACTCGCCTCAAGGGGGCATACTCCCTCCCCTCGTTCCTGGAGGAGGCCATCCAGGTGCTCGCACTGGGTCCCCACACGCTCCGCGAGCTCAACCTCATCGTCCTCCACTACCTCTGTGTGTGTGTGTGTGTGTTCGTCTCTAACCTTGTCCAATTCATGCAGTCTCTCCTCTATTTTTTCTGTCTCCCGTGTCTCTATACATTTATAAGTTTCTGTTGTCGTCACCTCGTGTCTCGTCTCACACGTTTTGGTCTCCCCATTTAATTTTTCCCTTTCGGTCACGACCCTCGCCCAACACGCCCCCCGCATTATTTTTTTACCCGCCTCCACCGCGGGCCTGTCAGCCGTTGCACCCCCTCCCAGCTCGTTTGCTCTCACATGTGGAGTCGCCATTCTTATCTCCCCGGTCACGGCCTTCATGCCCGCCTGCAGGCTTCGGCCCATGTTCTGCGTCTCACCCCGGAGCTCTTTCATTTCTTCCTTCATGTTTGTTTCCATTCCGTTCATTTGTTGTGTATTCGCATCCAATTTTTGTGTATTCGCATCCATCTTCGTTTTTACTTCGTCCATTTGCTTGTTCATTTCGTTTTTCATTCCATTTGTGTTTGTATCCATCTTTTCGTTCATGTTCGCATTTATCTTCGCTGTCATTTCCGCCAGCATGGCGAATAGCTGGGCCATGTCGGGTGCGCTCAGCTGAGCCGTTTCGGCAAGGGTTGGGGAAGGGTTTTGGTGGAGAGGGGGGGGGAGGTGTCATACACCGCGGCCGCTGCCGCACCCATTTCGGGCTCTGGGTTCAGTTGGGCGAGTTAGTTTTCCTGTACAATTAACATTTCCTGCACGGGTATTTCATCCTGAGCCATGGATTCTACACATTCTACATCCATTTCTAATACCCCCGGCTCCCGCTCGCCTTGAGACGCCATCTTGCTTCTCGTGAAGGGTTAATTTCGCTCGCTCGTAATTTGGAGGGAATCGGGGGTCGCTTCTCTCACCCCTGGACCGATTCCCGTGAATTTAGCTGGAGACAGGAGAGCCCGTTTTCCTGTTCTCCGATACCAGTGCCGCAAGGAGGGCGATGGATTTGTATCGCACGACCTGACACCAGTGTTACGGATTCGCGCCCGCCGGCGTGCTGACGGCCACGTAACTCGAATCGCGGAACGTCGCCCACCGGACGGACAATCCAGTCGTGACCCTCTCGGACTAACGCCGGGGACCAGTCACGGGTGGACCTTTCGGTCTCACCGCGATCGAGCCAATCAGCCCCCGCGTGGGATAGGGTTGCTCGCCAAATTCGACCTACCTAAGTACCCACACGGAGGGTAGACCGGGCGATCGCACCTCGCCGCAGGTCGACTTCGGACACGGGCCACTTTAGCGACCCGTTCCGTACTATCGGGATAACCGAGCGGTGTTATCGTCGGCCTCGACGGTTCGATTAATTATCGGGCGTATTCAGCCCACTACCAACCCTTTACGTGAAGTAAGATGGGGATTCAATAGAGGAAAAGACGAAGCGAAGCGGGAGAACAGTTCAATAATAAAGCACATTTATTCGCGATGAACGGAAAGCACACATATACAATTCCACCAAAAGCACATAGAAAAGAAGAGAAACACAATGCAATTTTACACAAAAAGCAAATGTAAAAGCGAAGACACAATGCAGAGCTAATACCGACTACCGAGCACACGGCAACACTTATACAATTCTACTTCACAGACGGCGCCGACAACACATACCCAAAACCAAGAAAAAGAACACCCTCAAGGATGAGGCGGGCCTGAGGCCGAGACCGGGTCGGGCCTACCCGTCTGGTGATGAGACGCGGAGCGGCGATGGTGCCTCAACTCCGCGGGCCTCGCGGACAGTGTCTGGTAGGGGGTGGGAAAAGGGGCCCCCTTGGTCGCACTATCTCAGCGCGGGGGGGAAACAGGAGGGGGTTGCTGATGCTCGGGGAAAGGAGGATTTTTACTCTGTCTCGAGTCCCGCGATGAGCGTCTCCACCTCGACCAGGTCGCGCCGTCGGCCTCCCTGGTGTGCAGCTCCCGGCACGACGCGAGCACCCCCTCGTCTGCCTTCGCCGCCTCTCCACAGCTCCGTCCTCTTCACTCCGACTCCAACGCACACGACGACGACGACGACTACCAACAACAACCAACGACGACCAACCAACAACCAACGACGACCAACAACCAACTCTTTTCTGACGAACGCAGCCGCTTATATAAGCCCCGTGGCTTCGCCTTTGACCCCCTGCCTTCGACCTTTCACCTCGCTCCCCATTGGCCCGAGAAAAAGTGGGCGTGAATGCATTTTGATCCATGAATTTGCATATAGCGACCGCCCTCCAACGCCCTGGAGGCGGGGCCAAATCGCCCCTCGCTCACCGATTGGACGGAACAAAAGTGGGCGTGTGTCGTTTTTGATCCGTTTTTGGAGCGGAAAATCCGTGGTTTTGTACACGCTGTTCGGCGCGCGCCCTGCACGAGTCCAATACCGGTACCCACAAGCGGCGCAAGAACGGTGGCGATGCGACGGTTGCGAGGTGTGACGGGAAAAGTCGTGGCTGTTGTGGTGAGTGGTTGATGTTGTGATGACTGTGGAGACGCGGTTGGCGGTGGTAACAATGGCGGTTGGTCCAAAATAAAGATAGTAAAAGAAAAACGGCTATCCTGAAGAGTCGCAGCACGCATGAATGACATTTATTCCCTCTAGACAACGGGTTTGGGCCTAACCACACATATACTTACCGAGATATCTCACCTAAGGGACCTGAATGGTGGTTTGCGAATTTGGTAACCACAACAATATATATATATATATATATATATATATATATATATATATATATATATATATATATATATATATATATATATATATATATATATATATATATATGATCCCTCCAGTGCATGGTTCATACATGAAAATAAATTAACTGAACGAAGAGAGGCCACTTGGAGAAACAACAGGTGGAACTTTGTAAGGTTAAAATCACAAACACAGGATGAAAAATGGTCTGTTTTCGGAGCTTGCTTATTGCCCCGGTGAAAGAATATTTGATTCCTTGCTGCTGGCCCAGATGGCCAGCAGACAGCTAAGGTTTTACAAGGTTTTTATGACTACAGAGGAATGTGTGTATTCTGCCTCCCCACAAGCTTTCCCAGCACATATTTATTAAATTATTTCTCAAAGCACTAACTGAAGCTATTTGGCATTTTACCTCATAAATTCAATTAACAATGTAGTTTCCCCACAGAGCCAAAGTATTGTTGCGGCTCTGCGAAGCCGGAACTCCCCCAAGGCAATGGCACCCAACATACAGTATTCCTGAGACAGTTATTTAATAAGTATTCATTCAGTTAGCCCTTCCATTATGTCTTGTGGGTATATGGGACATGATGTGTTACATTGGGCTTTTAATTAGGTCTTCAATCCCCTTTGCTATTCTTTCACCAAATTTTTTAATTTTTAACTTTAACTTCACATACGACCTCTTCGCGCAAGCATACAGACCCCGGTGAAAGAATATTTGATTCCTTGCTGCTGGCCCAGATGGCCAGCAGACAGCTAAGGTTTTTATGACTACAGAGGAATGTGTGTATTCTGCCTCCCCACAAGCTTTCCCAGCACATATTTATTAAATTATTTCTCAAAGCACTAACTGAAGCTATTTGGAATGCTTCAGTTACCAGGAACGTATACCACAGCAGCCTCATTAGCATACACACGCTATTTTCCCATTCAAATTGCATGCCATTCACCAATGGACACCTCACCTCAGACCCTCACCATGCTCACCACGGCACTACAACTCAGATCATAATCATCACAATGCCTCCTAAAAATCCCCACAGTAACCTACATTCGACCTCCTCGCCACAATCACCACAAACGCTTCAGTCTCCTCAGCACAACCGCTTCAATCACTCACAATGCTTCAGCGTCCTCACCACAAACACAGCACTTCCCCCACCTCACTATGACCATCGCAACTACATTTAGTTCCATGGACACTCGCCACAGTCTTTTGGGATGCCGGGGAACAAAGAAGATTGCGAGTCGGACCACATTGGCGTGCAACTCCAAGCACAAATATCCGCTGCGACTCATTCAATGACGTCTGGATAGCCCTTGCGCTCTGCTAAATAACAACACTCAAATATAGTCCAGTGCACGTTCATGGCTGGAGAGCGCTCCCAGAAACCCACACCCCATATAATTATTGGCGCTCTGTTGTGTGGCCGATCCCGGGAGCAAATTAAGCCATTTTCGGTTCCGGAGTCTGGCGGGGTGGGGCTACTCAGGGTGGGGTCTGCGTGCCAATGCGGAAACTCGGAAATGCCTACAGGGTCTTTTGATATGTTTTCTGGCTCCTTCGCCTGGGCTCTATAAAGATAGCGGCAGAGAGTCGAGAACAGATCTGACTCACTAGCCAAGCTCCAGTCACCAAGCGAGAACAGCAACACTGACTGAGCCGGGAGAGCAGTGCGAGTCACCGAGCAGAGCGAGCAGTCGCCGAATCGTTACCGGGTCATCGCCTTCCACTGCATTCTGCAGCCAATACTCATTACCATAAACATTTACAGACTCTCTTACTTGCCACGTTAAGCTATACTCTCACACTTCTGTTTCTCCCATCTACTGTCTCGTCTGCTGAAGACGCAAATCACTAAAAGAGCAATTGCAGATACGCACTCCTCCTCCCACTCACGCACCATAGACACCCACAGTTTTCTTCCCTCCTCCCTCTTCTAAGCGATTGGAAAGTGTAGGTCCATTGGCGCGCAAGGTATTGAATGAGGTCGGAACCCCCTCAACTGCCTCCCCTCTTTCTTGCTTTCTAATTTCCTCAGGTGTGTGTCTGATGGCACCTGTAATGTTTGCATTAGATAAGAATGTGTAAGTTCTTTATCGGTTTCACTCTGCCCTGCGTCTTATTTTTGTACATGACTGCATTTATTTTTCTGCACCCCACGAATCATTGCTTTCCCTGCCGTACATTTTATTGAATAAAACCATGTATTTTTATTGCTACACATACTTTTCCTCTCCTCACCTTTATAAATAAATTGCTTATGTTGGAAATGATCCCAGCCCGTTTAGTTTTTTTTTTTTCCTTCATTTGTCCAGCATGGTCCGCATGTTAGTTCTGACCCACTGAATTTGCTCTTGTGAGCCAGTGTACACTCACTGTATCGCTTGGCAGTAATCCGGGTATGCGTTGAGGGCACTAGACCCCCCCCCCCCTTTGGTTCGGCCGCCCACAGATAAGGTATCACGTGAGGTAATGGAACCATGCCAGGATTGGCAGTGCCAATCGGCGTTCGTGGTTGCTGAGCTACCCGCAGGGGCACGGAGTTATCTGTGCCTGGTGGCTTCAGAACCAGGCAATCGGTTGGGACTAGAGTGCTTCCCCTTGTGACGAGTATTTATGAATACGGTTGGAAACTCATTTTGGTTACTGCTGCATATATAATTTGATAGAAGGGGGCAACTGGATAGTGCACACTGGTCGTTGCTAACTACAATTTATCAATTGTAGCTTAAGCTATCCACATATTATGTATGTTTCTGCAAGGTCAGGATAAATATGCAAAACAATGGAAGAGAAAACTGGAAAGGTTGTGAAATGTATGTTTTATGTTTAAAAATAATTTGATTATATTAATTTATATGCTATTTCTGTTGAAGCCAGGTGGAGTTTGACTTGAATGTCAACAACATTGTTGGAATACGGAATACCTTCCTGCTGCAGGCATACTCTCGAGGTAAGCTGCATATCTTCCTTGCTTGTTGAATTGTCCTGCACTTCGTAACATTGGGGATGAGGGGGTGGGGGTGGGGGGTGGTGGAGGGGACTCTACTTTGCATAATATAGTAGGTTACTTATTTGAAAAAATGTGCTGCAATTGTGAAATGATTTGTAGCATTTGTCGGAAGATATTATTTGAAGTTTGCTCGGTCACAATTTTTTTTTTTTAACATTCTTTTTACAATTTTTTTATTTTTTAATATACCATTTACAAAAAAAAAATGTCAGAACAGAATATATGATTCCGAAAACAAGATGATGATGCAATGAGTTGCTTCCCGTCACTCTGTCTGTATGGATGCGTATGTATTTTAACTGCATACTTTATTGCTTGTTCTGTCTAACAAGAGATGCAGAGCACTCACCTTTTGAGTTTTCTGGTTTCGGTTCAATTCACGACTTGACTATAAACTGTCGGATTGGTGCTAATTCGTAGGAAGTGCGTTGCATCACAAAGTAATCCATCCCTCAGATGGGTGTTCAGCAGGAGATCGGTCTGTGAGTAAAAAATCCAACAATTTATTTGGACAAAATGTGGGCAAGTTATGGTCTGCACCCTAAACAAATTCCAAATCCCACCCCCTCTCTTGAACTCTCGCTGAAAAGGCAATGGCAATCCACTCGGTGTATTCCTTGCCTTGAGACTTCTTTGACAGCACTGATGCCCTGGATAAGGTACGGCCATGATCATGACCTCACTATTTTTCTGATATCCGGATTTTTATTTTTTTAACAATTGTGAACTTTCTAATATGTCTCGTATTCATTCCCATCTGAATTGGCATCATATTGTTATGGGTGTAGGGTCTTTAAGATCGGCACGCACACTTCAGGCAGGAACGGGCCGATAGGACCCACGTCCACCGGTTAACCAAGACATAAAGTGGAGTCTCAGAATCTCCTCAAGAAGCAGTCAGCTGTCGGAATTGGTGGAGCAGGCTAATGACAACTATTACTTTTATGCACTTCTTAGCGAAGCCTGGTTTTCCTCCAGTCAGGTGGGTTGTTAATTTCAGTCATCCCAATTTGCACTTTATCCTCTCGTACTCTGAGACCACACAATGTGTATAAAACACAGGTTTATTACATAACAAAAATAGCCTGCCTGCTTCACAGTGAATGGATAGGCAGCCACAATAAAATAAATGCCACCCCTGTGACCTCGGTTTCCGTGCCGCACCGAGCAATCTAACATCTTACCTCATGCATCCTGGGGAGTCGAGAGAGAGAGATAGAGATAGAGATAGAGATAGAGATACAGACAAAGAGAGAGGTAAAGAGAGAGAAAGAGAATTGAATTTGAAACACCATTTATTTCCCAAAAAGACAAACGAGGTGAATCATATATTACAGGGGGACAAAAGGAAGACATCACAGTTCTTTATGCAGTTATTAGAAAGCGGTTTGAAATTGGTTTTCATTCACAACACCATTTGCACTCGGAGTTTGACATTTTCATGAGCTGCGTCGTCATCAAACTCCAAGCTGATTCTTGCAGAGACCAGCCCTTTAAAAATAAGGCCAACATCAAAACCATGCCCATTATCAATTTTAATTTTCCTTGATTTACATATATATATTGTGTATTTTGCAATAGCAACCAATAAGTTTAGGAGTCCTTGTCCTTGCAGTCCTTGCAGGAGGGGCTTAAAGGTACACCAAAAATAAACATATGGGGAATGAAAAGAAAAAGCAGTTGGTAAAAAAGGTGTGCAAGTACAGCAAAAAGAGGTGTTATTCTTTTACACTGCACATCGGCATGAAAGATATCCTCCTGTTCACAGAAGGGGAATGTTACCGGCACTGAACTGTCAAGGTGGTGGACGAAGGTACTCGAAGGGAGAGTCCAATGTGCTCGCCTCCACTGGATATCTGCTAGGAAATCATAAGTAGCTTATATATATTACGCCATAGTAGAGTAACAGGAGACCCTGGCCCTAACCGTTCTGACCACAAGGCCACGTGTGTCTCTCCAGAGAAGGATGAGGCTTGGCTATCTTGAATGAGCTTATAAATACCCGCCTTTGTTACCTTAAAGGAGAGAGATGTTTGTCATTTGACTGGAGAGAGGGGAACACCTTAATTTCAGCGAAGGACAGTCAAAAATCCTTGATGTTACCGATACCTTCCCAGCCAATACTCAGCTGCCTAAACTTCCTCCTGACTCTGTGTTCAATTTGGCTGATGACACAAGCAGATCTTAATCCAAGATTGGTTGCTACCCTGCTAGCAGACCTCCATTTAGTTTCAGATTCATCTCTCAGGGAACGCACTTTGCCAATTCCTCCTTCAATAAATTTCCTGATCAAAATACAACTGAGAGAAATGCATGGAAAAAAACCCGTTGTAAAAAATAGGTTCTTCGATAAACATCCGGCAATTATAAGCCTTGAGACTGTGATGAACCCTGAGACCTTTCCAAACATTCAGCAAATTTTGGTAAAACCCTGGAAGTGAAGCTAAACTGACACGATCAAGGTTCACTAAGAAAAGGTACAGATCATAACACAGCTCACTGGCTTGTTGTAGCAAAGGGGTGCCAGGGCAGCTCCTCAGCATACAGTAGTCATTTCCCAGAGTGCAAGCGAAAAGCCATAAGTCGACCAGACACATCAACAGCTCCATGTCCGCCTTCCTTCTGAGGGTGGTACAGCATACGAGGCTGAAGCCAGTGGTAGCCATTCCAAAATAAATTTATCAACACCAGCTGGATGGCAAAGATCAGCTCCTTGAGTGGCTGCAAGGCAATTAGTTTATGCCACAATTTTGCTGCTATCAGGTTATTGATAACAAGAGTGTAGCCTTTGTAAGAAAGAGACCACAGCAGTCCTTCCTGTGCTTTCAACCAGTGTGGAATTTGTTCAATAACTCCTTGCCAATTCTTCATTTCCACTTCATGGTTGCCTTGATAGACGCCAAGATATTTGACCCAATCCGTTTTCTTCACTAAATTCTGTGAGGGTGGCGATGTTCGAGGGGTTATCTGAACCACACAATTAGGCTACACTTTTACTCCAATTTACCTCACCTGAAGAGGTCGCAGATAAATTTTTTTTAAGCAACGCTGCACTGCAGCAACACTGCTTGGGCCTTTGGTCAGGATGAAAACGTCATCAGCGTAAGCTCTGACCACAAACGTTGAACCACCTACAGCTCCCATATCCTGAGTTATTTGTTGCCTGATTGATGCTAAAATTGGTTCAATGGCAATTGTGTTTGGAAGTCTGGAAAGGGGACAGCCTTGAAGGATACCCCGTCAGAAGGGGAAAGGGGAACATAAATTGTTGACTTTCATCATACAGAAGGTGTTATTGTATAAAAGTTTGACATATTAGATGAAAGTTTCACCAAATCCCATCCCCTAAAGAACAGAAAATATATATGTGTGATCAATACGATCAAAAGCCTTTGTTTGGTCAAGAAACAACAACCCAATGCCGGCATGAAAGTATTAATTAAGAGGTAACATGTCTTATCAAAAATATATTTTCATAAATAGACCTTCCAGGTACACAGTACGTCTACCGAGTGCACAACCGAGCTGGTCACAGTTTTCAGATGGTAAGCTAAAACGTTTGACAAAATCTTGTAATCGGCGCACAATAATGAGACAGGCCACCAATTCTCGACAAGTTGAGTGTGCCCAGTATTTGGCAACAAGCATAATGACTGCTCTTCTGCAGGACAGGGGAAGCTCTTCAACACAATAACTTTCATCAAAAACCTCAAGAAGGTTGGGCCCCACAAGATTCCAAAAAGTCTTATGGAATTCTCCAGGCAAACCATCAATCCCAAAGGCTTTCCCATCTTTCAAGTTCAGCAGCTGAATCTGACAAGTTCAGTGTGTGTTGCTGGTCTTCCTGAACTGTCGGAAGCCCAGTAGTCAACTGCTGCAAGAACTCATTACTAATACTCTGGGGGGGAGTACAAGTTTGTATAAAAAATATATATTCAAAACAGATTTGATCTCTTGTTGGGAGGTCACTGACGACCCACTCGCAATATGTAGGCTGTGAATTTGCTGTGATTAAAATTTTTTAACAGTTTTCCAAGCTAAAAAACTTATTTGGCATATCTAAAGTCAAATAACTCGTCCTCATGCATTCTAAGGTTAGCCATTGCTTGCTGTGATACCAATTCAATCAGTAGTGCCCTCCTCGTCTGGTTGTTATGGTCACATACAGTGCCCTTTCCAGCCCCACTTATGTTTCACTCCAAGGTTGCAATTTCGGCCTTTAATTAATCAATCGAAGTTTTGCAATTTAGTGGTATAAAGACTATATTGCTGACAGAACGACTTGACCTGATACTTCGCAAGGCCCCACCTCAATCGAAGGCTGGTATGCTCGGATTTGGAGGAACAAATTATTTCCCACACGGCTCAAAGAGTCTTTAAATTTCACATCAATTAGCAGGTGGGTGTTAAACTACCAATATGCGCTACTACCTGATGTCAGGGGCAAAGTAAAAACCATTGAAACCATGTAGTGGGCTTTGAACCCAGTTGGGAGTATCTGGGTGATGGCTTCCACATTCAGCATTGGCTTGTTCACATAGAATCTGTCTAGCCATGCCATCATGCCATCATGCCATCATGGCATCTGCACCATGTAGAGCACGATGAAGTTGGATGTTGTAACCTCCATACATCTCTAAAGTGATCATTCTCAATGAGGTTCCCCAAAACCTTCACAGATGCAGCATGGGGTTCATGATCTGTTCTCTCTCTGGAAGGATTGATGGTACAATTGAAATTCCCATCAATACAGGTGAAAGTGGTTGAATTCAGTCCTTTTACAAATTTGTTCAATGTGGAAAAGAACACACTTCTCTCTATGGGTTCACTCAGTGTGTACACATTCTTCTTCTTCTCCTTTCGGCTGCTCCCGTTAGGGGTCGCCACAGCGGATCATCCGATCCGCATAGTGATTTGGCACATGTTTTACGCCGGATGCCCTTCCTGACGCAACCCTGGTCGCCTCTTACGACACAGGAATATGGTACACCTATTTTAACCGGGGTATACACCGGCCCAGTACACTGGTACTCATTTCGCCGACCTCGGAAGGATGACAGGCTGAGTCAACCCTCTGGTGTATTAATTCAGTGGCCCAACGGGACTTGAACTCAGGACCTTTTGGATCCCAAGCCGCTGCCCTAACCACTGCGCCAACACACCAGGCTTCAGTGTGTACACATTCACCATGATAATTTTTTTGTGGATTGCAATAGAGCAACACTGCAATCAGATGTGCCTTATAAATCTCCTTCAAAACAATCTTCTGAGCAGGGATCCTATCACGTAAGGCGATGACAACACCAGCTTTGGGTATGGTCAAACCACTCAACCACCACTGCCCTCGATAAAGTTTACACCATTCAGCTGCCAGAGTGTTTGCAGCATGGGTTTCTTGCACTAAGATGATGTTGGCTTTCGTTGTCTGAATTGTCTGAATTTCCCATACGGGTGGGGGGGGGGGCATATTCCATTAATATTCAGGGATGCAATACATATCTCGCATCGCCATTCCACAAAGGTAGCTCCACCTCCGCTTGCAATTCCTTATTCACCTTTGTAATAGCTTTTCGAAGATGCTGAAATTGGGGCTCCAAAATTTCTGCTGGATCATTCCTTTGCAGGAGGGGTTTAGCAGCCCTGATTAAAGTTTTCACATCAGGAAAATCATCTTTGATTGCAACGTGGTGTTGCCTGAACTTTTCATTTAAGAAATTGATGACATTCCCTTTTGTTACCTCAATTTGCCTTTCTTCTTCCTGAGATTCGCTCACAGAAGCAAGGCCACAAACTTCCTTGTCAGGCCCCCCCAACTACATCGACGTTGTAATAACTTTGCTGCGTGGCAGGTACTAACTAGCACATCATCTTTGTCATTATGAATACGGTGTTCCTGTTGCAACTCCAGGGATACACCTATTCCATCGCCATTGTCTACTATAGGTTTGTCAAGACCTTTGTCATTATGATGGCACGTGAGGAACAGTCATCACTGGACAACAAAGATTTTGCCATTGGGGTGGAAACACATGTTCTCGATTAAACTGAGTATTCTGAATCTGGTCAGTTTTTTTTTTTTCTCAGCATGTCAGGATTTTGAGTTATACATATGGTTCATTTACAGTAGCTTGCCCTGGTGGGTGATTTTGAATGATCATAGATTATTATTTTTTTGTATCTTTGGTTTCAATTATAGCAATACAAGTGTTGTAGAATATTATTTCTCATAAAAAGAGCTTTAGAATGCACTTTAAATTAAAAATGGATGAAAACTGACCAAGCTATGAGTTTTAAAGTAAAAGTTTCCACATGGCATTACAATTTCTAATTAACCCTAACCCTTATGAAAAACTTTATAAAGGCATCGGATCATGATGGTAATGGCTTCCAATATCTCAGAGAGAAATTTGGCACAGCGAAAACTCGTGCCAAACTCAAAGCAGGCATTTTCGTTGGGCCCCAGATCCGAGAACTGATGTGTGATCCCGAGTTCAAAAATAAACTGAACCCACTTGAGTTTGCAGCATGAGAAGTATTTGTGTTGGTTGTGCAGAACTTTCTTGGGAACCATAGAGCTGAACAGTATGTGGAATTTGGTGGACAACATGCTAAAGGCCTATCAGCAAATGGGCTGTAGGATGTCTCTTAAAATGCACTTCTTCCATTCTCATCTTGATGTCTTCCCACCTAATCTGGGCGAGGAGAGCGATGAGCATGGCGAAAGGTTCCACCAAGACATTTCGTTCATGGAAACGAGGTATCAAGGCCAGTTCAACCCAAACGTGATGGGCGATTACTGCTGGTTTCTACAACAGGAGACAAATTCCACACACAACAAGAGCAAGTGTCTCACACACTCCTGAATACTTCTGAACACGTCTGAACAGTGCCCACGCTGACTATATTGAAAGGAAGAGTGTGAACTTTAAGTGTTGTTTCTGAATCACTCACAATGGGGCAGATTTTCCAATCAAGTTTACACCCTTCCTATGATTACCATGTTCTCATGTTTTATTAACTTCTTTTTCTGCAACTTGTTTATGTTCTTGGTTTGTATACTACACATTATACACAGAGATCAATCATTGTTATCTACATATGTTATGAGATAAATTCTAAGCACTGATATTAGATGTACAATGTGGCGATCTGCAATAATAAAGTATCTAATATAGCATGCTGAATATCATCAATACATTTGCATATTTTGAAAACCTGACGTGATGATGAAATTCTGACTACACATCAGCGGCCCAGATTTAGCTAAGAACACATGCATTTCCATTAGTAGCAGACAAAACGTTTGTTTCTTTTGTTTGTTGCTCAGAACACTTAGCAACCAAGATGCTCGTTGTCACAACAAGGTACAGTGGGTTCACCATGATAACCAATAATAGCACTTTGATTTTCTTCAACACGAGCAAGGGGTGAAGTCCAACTCTCAATTATTTGATCACCGCCTTGCTCATCTTTCAAGGAGTCATGAGGGTGGTCTGAGATACTGTCTGCCTGTATGAGTATCACTTCACTACCTTTACTTTCACCCTCTGCGCTCAAAAGAGTACGTTTCAAGTTCCTCCTCAACTTTGTCAGTACCACTTCACAAACCATTTTCTCTCGAGGTTGCAGCCTCCCTTCCACATCAACTAGATGCTCCGCCATTGTGCTGATCTCAACAACACTACCACAATTTGCCTTGCCCTGGTATTCCGACATGGACCTCTGTACTACACGCGTCTCATTAACGGGGTTCACCGGGCCAGTTACAGAAGGAACCAACCCAACTGCTGTAATGGAGGTCTTCTTGGCATCAGGCCAATACTGTCTCATGTGTCCACATGCCCCACATCCATAGCAAATCAAGGTTTCGGTCACAATGAAAATCCCATATTCATGATCACTGATTTTAAAAGTAAGGGAGATATTTAACTGTTTTGTTCTGTCTTTTAATACGACAAAACACAAACATCTAAACGATTCCACATACTTCAATCTACCGTTTCTGGTACGCAGAGGAACTCTAATAATCTGAGAGATGACAGTGCCATACTCACCTCCCTAGCTTATGTAGGGTTTCCTCATTATCTAAAATAGGGGGAGATGTCGAGAGAGATGTCGAGAATGGTGACTTGTGAGCCTTGATCCAGTGAGTGCTCTCACACCAGACACAGCCACACTCTTGCTGGCATCCAGCATGGATGGACTGGGTTCACGGCTCGGCCCGGCGAGTCCCCTGCAATGTCTCCGTGTGACTTGCAAATGCACATAACCTCACATCCCAGGGTGATGGAGGACTGATGGAAGTGGGAAGATCGCTGCCAGAGAATGAGTCACGGTGGGAAGGGGGCAAGGTTATTGTGTTCAAGGTGTCCTGGCAGAGAGGATTAAAATGTCCATGCCTCGGGCTCCACCCTTCACCCATATAGGATGGCTGAGCTGTGCTAAAGGAAAAATATAGATTGGAATAATACAGAAGGGAGGAGTGAAGATACGAGCAGTGGGAGGGTAGGTGGGGCGAGACACAGCCAAAATGGAGGGAATGACAGTGATTTTCGATACGAACCTTGTGACATGTATTTTTTAAACCCACCTTGTTGTGATCGTTGTCCTCCTGAAGGATTCTAACTGGCCGATTGTGGAATCCTATTTGACTTCAGACAGAGTTTAACGTTTGTCTGATTTGATTATAAAATCCTACAAAAACCCTATCGACACTGATAAAACTGATGTCCACACAAGTCCTTCCTTGTGAAACAATTTATTTTATAATTATACACCATACACTTCTCACCCTTGTACAATGAACTTAAGAATCCCCATTGATTGCAATATTATTTGGTTCTATTTCATTTATTCTTACTTTAGTTAACAGTTTGACCAACCCGATTCAATTCACTTCTACATTACATCAGAGAGTTTTATTCTAACTTGGTACTTGGTCAGTTCCAAGGAGTACAAGCCACTGAGATACTATACTTCCTCACGTGCTTGCACTGAAACAATTTACATTTCAAAGCATTTTATACTTTCATGAGAGAGAGGTTGGGGGATATTCACCCAGACTGTAGACATGTCCTTTAGACGAAAAGCCTTTGCTTACATTTCTAAGCAAATGTTCATTTATCAGCTCGGTCACTCTGCTCCAGAACAACACATTTCTTATCATTTAGGGCAAAAGTCTTTTGGCCAGAAATGACAGCCAATTCAACTTGCAGCATAAAAGTTACATTTCTGAAACTCCATTTGTTACAATTTAAAATACATTAATATAAATTTTTCCCCCACACTTGTCATTCCTGATGTTCTCACAAATACGCCACTCTTCCATTAAACATATTAGACAGGTCTCTGCCAGGCAAAAACTGCCCTTTTTTCCAGTCAAGGTTTCCTCTACTGATTTATGTACTTTGGAACATACTCTTTCAAATAAGCTTCTGGGCCACCCTGAATTTTGCCGCAAATCCAATATGGCAGCCAAAATCCAATATGGCTGCCAAAGATATTTCAATGCACAGAAAACTTTTTTCTGGTGCATTTTACACCCCATAAATGTATTACCAACAGATAGAAACATGATGACAAACTACACAAATATCATATTGGAATTGTTCTATGACGTCTCCTTGACGTTGAAATGACGTCATAGTCGACCGATCGATATCAGAAATTCAATGCACTGCAAACTTTTTTTCTGGTGCATTTTACACCCCATAAATGTATTACCAACAGATAGAAACATGTCACTAAACTACCAGAATAACCCTTTATTTCTATTCTGTGACGTCGAAATGACATCATAGCAATGCGATAATTTCAAATTTTATCAAACTTTTTTATTTTGAATGAATTAAAATCTGATAGAAATGTGGTATTCTAATCACTGGTCCATAAATTTTCAATGACAGCAAAATGATGTCATATTAGGTTCAGCGACCTCTCCTCGCTGTGCCATACTAGATTTCAATGTGAGAGAAGCTATTTGGAATTAGTCCAACAAAATACATGAATTGAAATGTATTTCTATCCCCTCTCAATGATCCCAGATGCTTAGTTATTGTTTTAAAAAGTCACAGTTCAAAAAGCACAGAAGCTTTTCAATTCTCAGTCACTAAGGTCTATATCGCTGTCTTCACTCTCGAAGTCAGAATCAAGTCCGCAGTTATCTGAAGAACATTCTTCCATGTCATCATCAGTTTCAGAACTTTCTCCATCTCCTTCGTATTCCTCGTCACTTCCTGATTCTTCAGCTGTTTCCTTGGCACCATCTCCTATAAAAGAATGAGCAAAATTTTATCCAGGATTCAGAAATAGGAAATCATTCAAAAAGTAACATTTTGATTAAATGGACACTTCTGAATTACTTACCATAGATTTTAATCCTGTCGGTAATGCCAGTAAAATTTTCCGAGTTGCTTGTAGTCTTTCTCTTTCTTTGTGGAGGTGGCTTTCCTCCTTCTGTGAGGACATCGGCATCTCTGGCACTCTCAATGTAACCCTCTGCAAAATTAAATTTGGATAATATGTAGGATGCACAAACCCATAACATTGAAATGAGATTAAATCATCACTTTAGGGGTATTCTGAGATTTTACCTGGCTTTTTTCTTTTTCCACAATAGACCTCTCTGTCTTCTGATTGTCAGCTGGTTGTCCTGTCTCTCTTCTTCCGTCGAAGCTGGCTTCTCTCTTCTGTTGTTGAATCATCTTCATCGGCATCATAGTCAGTGAGACCTGCAAGAGGAAAATCCACTATTTACTTCAAATGAATTTAACCATGGTTGGACTAATTATGAGCAACTTATATTGGGATGAACTGCATTGTTTAGAGATCCAAAGAAGTTAAGTAATATCTTGAATTCATCTTTTCCTGCTCTTTGTCTTTGCCAGTGTTGGAGGTAGTTGTGGACAGGTGAACCATACTGGTTTAATACCATCCTCAGTAGTTTCCCATCCTCTGTCAGTGATGGAAGGATATTCGATATTTTGCCTTAGACACTGGTTCCATAGCCATGCCTGCAAGTCACTTCGTTTGAGATGCTGTTAGAATCTGTTGTTTCCCGTCAGAGTTATCAAAAGTTATATGCACACTTTGCCCTGTGGTAAAACCTGGAGGAAGCATCCTCTTATGCTCCATCGAGATGAACTTTGCCCAGATGTTATTGATATCACGAACATCCGTGTACGATACTCCAATGCCACATCGGTTTAGGAGTTGAGTGGCTTCCTTGCTGCCTGTTATCCTGTGAATGGTTAAACTCTTAGCAACTCCTATTGGAGAACGCTCACCATTGACCAGTTTCTCCCAACTTTCAGCTATGGCTGAAATTTTCTCGGCTTCAATTCTAGAGGCAGTGGCATATCCAAATGTGTTTGTTGACCTCCTGGGATTGATTGACCAAGCAATGGCATTGTAAGTACAGTGGAGTGGTCTGTGACTATCAAGTAGAGTAAACAGTTCGTCTGGTTCTAACAGCCATTTTACAGCCTCCCTCTGTGAAAGTTTTCGACGAATTAGCCTAGCAAATGCCTTGGTCAGATCAGATTCACGAAGTCCATTTCCTTGTAATGTAGCCGCAGAGTACGAAAGTGGATTGACTGCACTAGAGGGACGACCAGCCGGTTTCCCAGCAAGTGAAAGTCAATGGCATCTCCAAATCTCTCAGTCAGGCATTTTTTCAAAGTATAGGTTTTGAAATCGGAGGGTCCCTAACATCATATTCTTCACTCATCTCCTTTATATCATCAACTAGAGGGGGAGCACTCTGGAGAGTGCAAAACCTCTGCCACCAATACTGCTGGGTCACTCAAGTGAACCTTGTATCTTATTCATTAAATATGATGTCAACAGTGCTGACAATTATAGTTCTTTTCTCCAACATTTTTTTTTTGGGGGGGGGGGGGTTGGAAATCACTTAAAACATGTAGAAATGCAAAAAAAAAAATTTGGGGGGGGGGTAACAATTTTTTTGGGAGGGGGGTTGGAAATCACTTAAAACATGCAGAAATGCAAAAAAAAATTTCTCCAATTTTTTTTTGGGGGGGGGACCAAGTCCAAAATTTAATGGCATGATCCTTGGACCATACCTAACCCCCCCCCACCAAGTTTCGTCGAAATCCGTCGAGGAGTTTTTCCGTAATACTGTTCACAAACAAACAAACAAACAGAAAGGGGTGAAAACAGTAACCTCCATCCATCTTCGAAGATGGCGGAGGTTAATTAACTCTGTCAGAAAATAGGCATTCAGATCCTTGATGACCATGCGTTGGAACAGTTTGAAAAAGCCATCCATGACCTCTGAAACTAATCCATCCTCCTTTGCTGGAAGCTTCCGCTCATAAGTGTAAGTAAACTTATCATAGCAAGTCTTATGATAATACACATCCGCTGCAAAAACGTCATAGAACGCACCACGAAGAATTACATCAATTATTTTTGCGGCAGCATGCAACTTGTCAGTTTCATAATTTATTTTCACATCCCGAGCTTGCAGGATTTTTGATACTGCATTTTTCTCAGAACATTGGCCTAGACCACCACTATTGAAGGGTTTGCTGTCATCTGCTGTTTGCACATTGCAGATAAAACAGATTTTCTTCGTTGGAAGGGACCCTCTACGTGTCCTGTACGGGGGACTAGCAACATCCTCATTGGACTCATGCGAACCAGTTGTCCCTGAACTCGACGGCAGTAGTTTTTTGGACTGGGCTTCCTTTCAGGTGATTCTGTTTCGAAATGTGATTCTGCAGTTCTCATGAACATAGACATCCTGGCCTGTGCTAGAAAGACGCTGTGCAGCAGACAGGAATTCAACATAGGGTGCCCGAGTACATAAACTCTGGTCAATTTTTACCCATCTTTCTGCCAGTGCTCGAATAGACTGCAATCCATCCTGAGTTAACTTTGAAGATGGCTCACCTTCGTCGATACGTTCATTACACAGACAACACAAATGCAATTCATCACTCTCTAAACACAAAATTGGTGTAGATGCCATTGTGCAACAGTTTACACCTGTTCAAAAGCTGACATTGTCTTTATCTGTAGTCAAATGTGGATTCGCTGAATCTTCTCAGGAATCCTGGAATCTTTACTGCCTGTCCTGATGTTAAGGATTCTAAAATAAAAGGGAAGTTGAGGAAATATGACCATGGAGAGAGGGAAATACATAAATCACTTGAAACCTTTTTATACAGGAGAAAATAGTAAATCCAAAGTGACTTAGACTGGTGATTTGATATTATTGGTTATAGAATAAAAAGTTTGATAAAATTTGAAATTATGTGGGCTATCGCATTGCTATGACATCATTTCAACGTCACAGAATAAAAATAAAGGGTTATTCTGGTAGTTTAGTGACATGTTTCTATCTGTTGGTAATAAATTTATTGGGTGTAAAATGCACCAGAAAAAAGTTTGCAGTACATTGAATTTCTGATAGCGATCGGTCGACTATGACGTCATTTCAACGTCAAGGAGACGTCATAGAACAATTCCAATATGATATTTGTGTAGTTTGTCATCATGTTTCTATCTGTTGGTAATACATTTATGGGGTGTAAAATGCACCAGAAAAAAGTTTGCTGTGCATTGAAATATCTGGGGCAGCCATATTGGATTTTGTCTGCCATATTGGATTTGCAGAAAAATTCAGGGTGGCCCAGAAGCTTATTTGAAAGAGTATGTTCCAAAGTACATAAATCAGCAGAGAAATCCTTGACTGGAAAAAAGGGCAGATTTTGCCTGGCAGAGACCTGTCTATATCCCAAGGAAATATCTATTTTAATTTATTCCCAATTAACCCCGAAGCCATGTCTGAAACAATATATATATGAGCAGCCAAGAAGGCTGTTCTCATTTTTTAATGCTTTGCTTGAAGGTGCTATATTGGCAACTGATCGTTTTTTTTCTCTTTTGTCTTTGATAACTGTTTTGAATTTGTCACATTAATGAAAACCATTAAAAAATGATAAAAGTATACTTCAAATTTCCTCTATTTCACACTCGACATTGTTGATTAAAAAAAATTGTGCATAATTATGAACATCATCTCATCTTCTAGCGGACCCTCGTGTAAAGCCATTTGTAATGGTGGTCAAGAAATGGGCCGCTCGACGTGACATCAACAATGCCAGCCAAGGCACATTGAGCAGCTACAGTTTGGTCCTCATGGCAATATATTACCTGCAGGGTAAGTGTAACAATTTACTGTTTCACTGCAAATCTTTGACTCTGTGATGCTTTTTTATTTTTTGTTTTTTATTTTTTATTATTATTATTTTTTTGTGAAATAGCAAGTAGGTGTAACTCTACCTCTACTCGAACAATTTTACATTGAGACAGGATATTGGGTTATCTTGCACACTTCTAAAGGAGGTTAGCACAAGTTCTTTAATATCCACGAGAGGGTGCAAGAGTGTGGTTGAGCTAGCTAGTGAGATGTACCTTTAAACGGTTGTTCTCTGTGGTGGTTTGACACTGTTTTGTGCTCAATGTGACTACTTCTACCATTAATATCACACTTGCAGGTCATGTGCAATGTGCTTGTACATTTTCTCTCATTTAATGAAGTTTTCTTCTTCTTCTTCTTCTTCTTTGTCAGTCCTTCAATATCCAGTTGTCCCATGTCTGCAGAAAGACCATCCAGTAAGTACAGTGTAAGAAAATTTACTAACAGACTTCAAGTGTACAAACCTTGGTAGAATTACCATTTTTGGAATTGTCTATCTGCATGTACATGCAACTATCTTACCTGCATGTAGTGAGGGAGAAGTGTTGTGCCGTTTTTTATTTGTGAATGAAAAACGAAATTTTACATTTAATATGTTGCAGGAGCTATTAAATGCTCAGCTGGAGATCGGCAAGATTTCCCGGTGTTCTTGGAACGTCCCATCGTTTATCTCCAAAAACAACTTGTCTTTGGCTCAGCTATTGGAAGGTTTCTTCGATCACTTTGCTACCTTCAGGTATAATTAATGGCTGATACAACTGCGCATGTTGGGGTATGTGCTTATCATGGATAATTTAATTAGTCCAATAAACTTTTTTGGATGATTTCACCATGACTGAAATGTTTATAAACGAGGGTATCCAAACTCAAGTGAAGCTCGTTGTTTTGCAAAATTAAAGTGGTTGATGAAATTAATTGTTAAAACCTGGGAGCTTTTTCATGGGTTCAGTATATTTCTTTGTTTGAAATTTTCTGGAAGACCGATTGCATTAATTGATCTCAGCACAGCCAAATCCAATGTCCTGAGAATATGTCAGCACGAAGGATTCTGTGCTGTCATCAAGAAGGTGGTAAAACTGTGACGTCTGTGGCTTTATTGTGTAACGTATGCAAAATGTTGAAAGCTTCAATCTTAGCACATTCCCTGGGAGATTTTGGGACCGGCAAAACCATTTGCCTCAAAGGGGAACCAAAACAAAATTGTTTTTCTTTTTTACTGAAAACAATTGAAAATCATTAATCATGGTTTAATTTGAAGGGGAAAAAAAATTGGAATTTTATTTTGACAATCAGAAAGTGCTGAAAAAAGCTTTAGAGTGTCAATTTTCTATTTTCGCCAATGACATCACACCCAGAACCCACCTTGATCCAAATGGCGGCTTACATAGAGAAACAGTGTATTTCGAGCTCGGATTCCGATATTAATTCCACCTTCATCAGCAACTCTGTCAGGTTCTCAGTGTGTTGAAACTAATCAGTGGGATTTTGAAGAAACGATTGGAGACAAAATTGGTGATGGAAACACTTTTGGGGGAATTATGAAGCCGTATTCTTTTGAGACTTGTGCGAGCGATTCAGACGAAGATGGTGATAATGGAGGTGTTAGTGAAGATGACAACTGGTTGCATGTTCACGACAGATTGGTAGGTTTTATTTTTCTGTTTAATTGACAATTTTAATGGATTTTGTATTAATTGATAAATGAGTTATGACTCCAGCAGAAACATGGATATGGTACGGACATGGGCATACTCAGACACCGTGGACAAAATTGGTGACAAATGCTTTGTCCCACCATCGTGCCCGTGCCATGTCCCGCCGTCGTGTCCCACCGTTGTGCCTGTGCCTGTGCCGTGTCCCTCCGTTGTGCCTGTGCCCGTGCCGTGTCCCTCCGTCGTGCCTGTGCCCGTGCCATGTCCCGCCGTCGTGCCCGTGCCGTGTCCCGCCGTCGTGCCTGTACCCGTGCCGTGTCCCGCCATCGTGCCTGTGCAGTAATAGCAAAATGCATTTCTTATTTATTTATTTATTGCCATCTTTACCTCTGCCACAGAAGGTGGAAAGAGGTTTTGTTTTCACCCCCGTCTGTCTGTTACTTGCAAAAATCGAAGATGTTTCAAGTACATATATTGGTTGTTCTTGTGTGCTTTTGTCTCTCTCTGTCTCTCTCTGTCTCTGTCTCTGTCTCTCTCTCTCTCTCTCTCTCTCTCTCTCTCTCTCTCTCTCTCTCTCTCTCTCTCTCTCTCTCTCTCTCTGTCTGTCTGTCTGTCTGTCTGTCTGTCTGTCTGTCTGTCTGTCTGTCTGTCTGTCTGTCTGTCTCTCTGTTTGTTTGTATGTCATTCGCCTATGTTGTGGAATTGCTCAAACATCCAGGGGAATCGAACCTCACTCCAGTTTCTCCAGTCCCAAATGAGAGTTGAATCATTTATTCATGCACACGGGAAGAGGCAAGTGTACAAAGAAACACCAAGATGAGTCCCTGTACACCTCCCTCTCACTCTCTTCTGTTCAGAAGCCAAGCTTTTTCTCGCGAAATTATTCACATAGCTACGGACAATGAACAGTACATGTTATTTTAGCAAAACTACTTATCACTGTTCCTCAGTCTCTTAATTAGCAGAACACCATATATGGCTTGTGTGCGAGCATGGGAACACCTGTGTGAGCATGGGACTTCAACTCGCACTTTTTGGAAGCAAGCAGTTCAATTCACAGCACAAAGGGCTCTTTTATCCTTAGGGCAGTACATATGGGCCACTTCTTCTATTCAAGGATGTGATAAACATGTTTTGTTTTTAATACAAAAACACTCATTTGCCTCAACTCTGGGCCAGATGATCTTTTACCCATGATCCTTCTTGGTGAACAACTCCATATATGGTGACAAACTGACTTTAGTTGTTACAAAGCTTTGCAATGGACTTTATACGTTTACAAGCATTTAAAAGCATAAGTATGTTGTTTAAGTAGCAATGAGAATACAGAGCTGTATCAATTATGTTCCCACGGACCTTTATATGCATGACCATGGGGCGTCATGTTTGTCATCACACAAGCTTCAATCATGTCAGTTAATATTCATATTAATACATGGATATTAATTAATATCGAACACAGATACATACTCATAAAATGAATGCAATAATCATGTTTCTAATGAGCTTCTAAATCAATCATTGTCTATCATCTAGATTTTCGCTTGTATATTATATGGGCGAGAAGCCTTTATTTGTGAAGTTAGCCAAACATTAAGCTAACATTTTAAGACATTTTCAACCACACCTACACTGTGGTTGAAAAAAAACCCAGATGGTCAGATGAAAAAAAACCGATCTTCACTAACCTTCACCACATGGTAGAGTTTGTCATAAGCAAGAAGCCTATTGTTTTTGAGGTCAAAAGGTCAACAAAGGTCAGAGGTCAACAACTTGGATGCGATTTCTAAAATCCTCAATTTTCATCTGATTGACTTAAAATTTGAAGAGGAGTTGCATATTTGGTTATTGAATTCAATCACCAATTATTTTTGAGGTCAACGTTGGCCAAAAAGGCAACATAGGCAGACTTTCTAAAAATCTCAATTTTCATCCGATTGACTTGAAATATGAAGAGGATTTGCGTATTTGGTAATTGAATTCAATCACCATTTATTTGTAAGGTCAAATTTGTTTTATGGATTTCACAAGTATCGTGCTATGCATGACATCTTTCTATTTTCTTTGTTTGTTTGTGTGCAGGATATCTCAAAAAGTTTCAGATGGTTTCTGATTAAATTTGGTGGGCAGG
>NC_140963.1:93161976-93164476 GCF_056783735.1 Eptatretus burgeri
ACTGGTGTCAGGAGTGGGATTCAAATTCATCCCGCCTCCAACTAAATTCACGGGAATCTGTTCAGGGGTGAGTGGAGCGACCCTCGATTCCCACCAAACCACGAGCGATTGAAAAATTAATTCCATGAAATAAGATGGCTTTTCAAGGCGAACGGGTGCCGGGTGGATTAGATATGTGTTATAATGTAGGATCCATGGCCCGGGACGGTTCTTTTTGTCATTATAATCCATGGGGGAGCTCACCCTCATATACTGAGCATGGACTTTGCTGGCAAACGGAGTCGCACAATGGCGGCGTGATCGCACCTCAGCGCAACACGGAGCGGGCTGCTATTAATGCCACAGGGCCACTTGACACGAGCCAGCTCATTACAATTTTCCTGGCAGAAATGAAAAAATGCGCGCGATTTGATGGATTGCGTGAATGTATGTGCACACGAAGGCATTCAGGAGCGATATGCAAAGCCTGCAGGCGGGCATCATGGCATTTTCGTGCAACGAAGCGCGGACAACGGTGTGCAAAATGGCGGCGCCACGTGTAGGAACGAACGGGCTGGGAGGGAGTGCAACGGATGTCCGGCCCGCGATGGAAGCGGAAGAGGACAAAATAAGACGGGAGATGGACCGAATTGAGAATGAATTAAATGGAACGAAGGAGGAAACAGAGACGAGGATCCAGGAAGAAACTAATATACATGAGGTGACTGAGTTGGCAGAGACACGGGAGATAGAGGGGAATTAGACGGGGTGAAAGACAAGCACACACACAGAGTTAGTGGAGGACGATGAGGAGGAGCTCGGGGAATGTTTCTTGACCCGGTGCGAGCAGCTGGATAGCCTCCTTCAGGAACGAGGGGAGGGAATATGCCCCCTTGAGGCGGATCACGACCAGGCGTGTCCGGTCGTGCCGAGCAAGGTTAAGGGGCGAGTGCTGTGGACGGGTGTACACGAAGCGTGGCTGCGAATGGTGAATATCGCTGAGTGGGTACCCCGGTCACCGGGCTAGTCGGCCGCGGTAGGCCAAGGGCCCATGGGGGGCCGGGATAGTGTAGTGGGCACCGGTGCGCCCGCATGATGCGGGGGCCCGGGGCGCCATATGCCACGGGGGCAGTGTACTGGGCACGGGCGACCCTCGGAAAGGGACCCGGGGTGCCAACACGCCACGTGGGCATCGAGGGGGAGTCCCCAGAGAGGGCACTCCCCAGTTTTGGGAGCTGGTAGGCTCGGAGGCAGTGCAGTGCCCGGGGGTGCCATTGTTGGGGAATCGGCAGAAGGTAGTTCCTGCCAAGGGAGCCACGCGTCCCAGCCATGAGACCGTGCAAGGGCACGAAAAGAAAATTGGGGGGCAAGGCCCAAATTTTTGAGGACACCAACACAGGCGACGGCAATTTGGGTTGTTAGAACCGATAGTTTAAGCGAGAGGCGCTTGTTGAAAGCCCCGGGGTAGTTTAAGAGTTAATGGTTAGGGTAGATAGGAAGTGTACCCCTCCGCACCATCCATCCCTTCGCTCTCGTTTTGGGCCGCTGGACCCACTTTGGGTTAAGATCGCTGAAATCTGAGGCAGCCATTCTGAGGCTTTGTTGGGCCTCGACACAGGATGCTCGCTCTCCCTTATTCCCCTCCGGGAAGGGAACGTAGGGGTTGGGAGTAGGCTAGGTGACAGGATAGGTTAGCCGAACAAGGACGATAAAGGGGGTTAGGGGACGATTTATAGTGGGGAAGTAAAAATAAAAACAACAAAAAAATTAGTTGGGGCTAAATTGGGTTTGACAAATTAAGGCGGTGGGTAGGGACAGTGACAGGCAAAGGCGATAGGTTGGGAGGGAGACCATAGGGTAGGTCCAAGCCCGCCTTCCGAGTGGCCAGCACCACCGCACTCCCTCCACGAACCTCCAGAACAAGGCAAAGGAGCCGGCCAATTTCATCTGCCGGCTGTGTTTGCTGCAGGGCCTGTGCTGGCCACGTCATCTGCTGGCTGTTTACTGCAAGGCCTGTGCCGGCAACGTCATCTGCTTGCTGTTTGCTACGAGGCCTGTGCCGGCCACGTCATCTGCTGGCTTTTTTGCTGCAAGGCCTGTGCCGGCCACTTCATCTGCCGGCTGTGTTTGCTACAGCGGCCTTGTCATGCCATGCCTTGCCTACCTGCCCTTGCCATGGCCCATGCCTGCTGCCCTCGTTCATTTTGCCCCGTTCTGTTTTGCATTCCCCCCCCCCTTGTTCATTGCCATGTGCGCCAGGATCCTCGCACAAGTTTGCAAGGACTGCCCTGTTGGCAGCTGCAACACGGGACTGCACTGGCAGCCCGTGCAATGTTTGCCAGTTCAACGTGTTCATTTCAAAAGGGGGAGGCCTTGGACTGCGTTTAAGCAGCCTGGCCCCCTGCTTGTGACTGTTGTTTTTTTCCCACAGAGTCCATCGATCCTGGGCCATGGGGTAGTGTAAAATTATAAGGTTAAGTTGTACTTGTAAATGTGTTTTGCGCCCCCGGCATGTATGTCT
>NC_140963.1:93169476-93191976 GCF_056783735.1 Eptatretus burgeri
AGGATGAAAATACGAGTCTTCAGGTCCTTGGTGCTTCCAGTCTTGCTCTATGGACGTGAGACTTGGACTCTGACCAGGGATCTGAGATGGAGACTTAATGCCTTTGGTACCAGGTCTCTTCGGAGAATCCTTGGCTATCGCTCGTCGGACTTTGTGTCCAACAAGCGGTTGCTGAGAGAGACTCAGATGAGATTTGTTACCTGCATAGTCTGAGTGTCAGTTGTGGCTGTATGGGCATGTCACTTGCTTTCCTGATGCTGATCCTGCTCACCAGATTCTCTCAGCGAGGGAGCCTCGTGAGCGGAGGAGGCCAATGGGCTGACCGCGTGCCTCGTGGTTGCAGTACGTTGATTGGCATCTTAAGGAGATGGGATGGGCCAGGCATCTGCCTGGTGGATGGCCAGACGGAGGCCCCCTGTTGTACCAGCGGAAAGTGAACGCAGTGACGTGCTTTTCCGGCGCATGCTCCCATACTTGACCTGATCTGGCTATAATAATTAAATGGTGACTAAAATGGCAATTTGGTGTCCGTCTGACCATGATGCATTTGCTCGTTACTTATCCAATCTCAACCAAACTTTCCAGAGTGACCTCGGGTCGCATGGATTGAGGTTGTACTGACTTAACTTATCTCCCCAAGGGGGTTTTCCGCCTTGAACAAACTCCATGTTAAGGTGTATAAATAGCTCAGTTCCTATTTTTGGGGGGCACAGTACCAACTGCAAGTAAACATTATTATAACCACAAACTATTCTGTCAATTTTTTCCAATGTATGATTACATTTTTAAACAGTTGCAACTGAAATAAATTTGGAGCAAACCAGAGATGTGTTCCATTACCATGAAGCTTGCTGCTATCATTTGCCAAGCCAGCCCTTTCTTGTCGATCATTTTGTTGGAGTGCTTGCTGAAGTGCTTAAGCCACTTCGCGAGCATTCTACAAGCTGATTGGTAAGGGAACACACCCCTGTCGACCTTGAAGCATTCTATGTTTAATCTGTGGGAAACGCAATAACGAATCAGAACCGGCTCAATGTGCTCGGCCTGGAGGGAAGGTGCTCAAATGAGTCTTTACAAATGAATGATGTATCCCCGTGCCTGTCCGATTTTCTATCTATAAGATTTTGTGAACTGCATATGCATTGCTTCTAAACATATGTTGGGGCCTCATACTGCATGTCGTTTTTCAGCCATGGCTTCAAGTGTGACAAGCGATATTGCCCCTGACACTCTTTCAGCCAAATGTTGACCTTTATTTTATGCATCACCCCATTCGTAATGCACACTTGCCTCTAAGCTGTCCAGCCTGGGTTTGAATCCCGATTCAGCTAGCTATAAATCGTCATCCCAGTGATTCATAAATGTGTGCTGTCCCTTGGATGGACGTTAAACTGGGCATCCCTTCTGCCGACATAAGTTGGTGGACGTTAAAGATCTCGCAGTGTCCTTCGCGAAGAGTAGGCAAGCTATGAACAAATTCCAAATTCCTGCTCTCACCTTACTCGAGCATGAGGCCTGGGCAGCTGGTTTGTGAAAATTTGGGCCAAGCTTCCCACGGCCAACCCATCAAGAATATGGGGATAATTGTGGCCGTTTAAGAATAATAAGAAGAAGAATATAAACCCATCGCCATCCGCATGACCCACTGCCACCGCCATCTCCCCTCTCGCCCTGGCCCCCTAGCCATTCCTGCAGGGAGCAAGTGCAAGTATTTCTTGTTATCAAAAAACAAATACTCATGAAATTGAGTGCTCTTCAATCATGATTTTCAGTTAGCAAGCATTGGTTCATTTGTTCATCAGCGAATTGTACATGGTCAACATATTCGTTCATAAAATCATAATATGTCTGTTTAAAGATTAATTTGAGTAAATTTGGAGCAACCCTCCTTCCCACCCCCACCCCCCTTTATGATGTTTATCTCTTCCCCACCCCATTTTTCCTCATTTTCCCAATTACTCACACTGCTTTCCTCCCACCACCCTTGCCTGTAACATATGTAGATGACCGCTTATTTGGTGTCGCACTCATTGTGGGGTTGTGGAATGGTTAGAATTGACCTGATGACTTGCAGAACAAACTCTCAACATTTTGCATGTCATGGTGTTCAGTGAAGCCATTTTGGAGGGTTGATAAAGATAATAATTTGGTGCTTGCACCATCTCAAATGTGTTTCATGTTGTGTTGTGATCTTGTGAAAATAGGAAGTGCATTTTGTGTGTGTGTAGTTGGGCTGAGAAGATAATATCGATCAGAGAAGGAAAGACGCTCTGCCGGACACTGGATAACGAATGGTGGAACAAGTTCATCTGTATAGAAGGTGGGAGTTCCTCAATGAGTGGAAAATATTTTTTTGTTTTTATTGCCAGAGGACTGTTGTGGTTTCTAATACTGGACCTTTTGTGGTCTCTGCATCACAGAACCGTTTGACCGAACCAACACCGCAAGGGCTGTGCATGAACATTGGAAGTTTGAAGTGATAAAAGGAGAGTTCCAACGGGTAAATGTCTTGTAATTTTTTTAAAACTATTCTATGTAAGTAAATGCATTAAAAGCTGAGCGTCTCAGCCTACATCACGTTCTGCTCGCTCTTTTGTGATGTCTGGTTTGATCAGAATAGTTATGAAAGTAATACATTTACTTTCAGAAAAGTATTATTTATCCTTCTCTTGAACCCAGACTTGGCAAGTGTGGCGAGTATGCCAACATTCCCAACGTGAGTGAGGAAGGCCTTTGCCTTGCTGTGGACTGAAAATAGGCTGATGTGAATGAATGTGAATATTCATCCAACCTTGGTGGATGTTTTCCCTCCCCCCCCCCCATTCAAGGCACGCAAGTTGATGGAAATGAAACTTCATGTTGACTTCATCTTGCATCCGGTGAAATGAAATTGCTTTTGTTGGTAGCAGCCATCATTCGAGAGTCTCCACTCAGCCATGGACAAATTCCTTTTTGTACATTCTTGACTTTGTTTAACTTGGGATTGTTAATGCGTGGCACAGCAACTTTGTACGTACAAGTTTATGTTTATATATGTATGTTTTATATTTTTTATATATATATATATATATATGTATATATATATATGTATATATTTTATATATATAATATATATATATATGTATATATTTTATATATATAATATATATATATATATATGTATATATTTTATATATATATATATATATATATATATATATGTATATATTTTATATATATATATATATATATATGTATATATTTTATATATATATATATATATATATTTGTATATATTTTATATATATATATATATATATATATGTATATATTTATATATATATATATATATATATATATATATATATATATATATATATATATATATATACATAATAATAATAATTTGTTTGCTTCATCAAGTCTCTTCTGGTTTTTCGAATATTCCAGACTCCGTTTGCTTGGGTTAAAGATCCGTTACTTTTAATTGCCACCACTGGAAAGTGTGCTTAGCTTACCGTGCCTGATTCCAAAGCATAGGTTTTTTTTTTGTTTGTTTGTTTTTTGTGCGTATGTGCTTTAAAACCTATGGGATGGATGTATGGATTATTAATTTTGAATAATAAATGTTAAATGCAATATTTTTAACTCTTAACTTTCATTGCTTATCCTTGAGCCTTTGTATAAAAGTTTGTTTTTGTTGAAAGTTTTTTGCATTCCATTTCTCCATTCTTTTACTCTTTGCTTGCATCCAATATCCTTTAGTTTGTGTTGTAACTTTGCTGACCATGATTTTTTTTCTCTTGTCTTGCCTGATGTAAAAAAAAAAAAATTATATAAATGGAAGATGTTATGGAACCTGTTTGTTTTAATCTTTTTTTGTAAGAAAATGGGACAACTTATTCTACACTTGACCCTGTTGTGGCTTAAAAAAAAATTAAAAAAAATATATATATACATATATGTATATAGAATGATATTACAATTTAATTTTATTTTATTTTTTGGAGGAAGCAACTCTGGGAAAAGTACTTTTTCCAAGTCTTAAATATGTTCTGTTGATCAGACGAGGTCCAGGAAAAACAAATCAACTGGGACCAGCAGAGATTTTGAAATTTGTTTAAATATGGAAGACAAATGTTGCAGGTAAACAGTGAGAAGAGATAAATGTTGTCAGTAACTGTTGAGAGGAATTAAATCCACAAGGAGTGGTGACTGAGCTTTGTGCAAGAGGCAAGGATGAGAGCAGCTGGGGTAATTTTCTCCATCAGTGTGCATAAGCATTAGATACACATTGATTCTGGATGATTGAAAATGGTATCTTGTTAGGGAAAGCAGGGAACCTATCTAGTTCATAGAGTTGCATAATTTTCAAAACAGCAGTTCCAGCTCTGAACGTTGTCTGTGGTCGCTGGTGCACCTCGATTGCTGAAAAAAACCGAATCATCTGAAACATTACAAGGAAATAAACTTCAAAATTAAAGTAACTGTTCTTTGAATATTAAGTTTGATCTATATTTTATAACAGTATATTGTAAGCTGTCATTAAAACAAATAACATCACCAAGATTTTTACTATAATTTTGTGTTGAAATCATTAAGACTAGTGTCCTTGTTTTTTTTTTTTTTCCTATCTCTTTTATTTATTCCAATTGAGGAACTTGTAAATATATTACATGCAGGAGAAGGACGATCTTCGGCACAACATATATTTCACTTTATCATATTTTTGCTTCATGTTTCATTCCTCTGTTTTAAAGGCATTAAAAACAGGACCTATCACTGTGTCTTTGTTCTGTTGCTGCCATCATCACACACTGAGTCCCACCTGGCGACTGATAAGCAGACGTCTATTGTGGGAAAGCTTGTGATGGTCTGTGTCAGCAGCGAAGATGATATGAACCTTTTTTTCTCTGACAAAGGGTGAACAAAATGTCAGCAGCACCTTGTTTCCCACTGGAGTAAATGTACTCGGTTTTTTGTTATTGCTGCTGCTGTTGTTAAAATCCATTGTGGAAAAGGCTACTCTTGATTTCCACCTTGTACATTATTCTTGCAAGCCTCTTATTTTGGGGCATGATAATAAAGTTTGCATTGCTTGAGCTACTTTTTATTTGGATAAAATTCAGTGTCTATTGACAAATTTGATTTAGACGAATGGATACGTTCCAGAGACACTTTTTTATGATTCCTCAGGTGCCAGAGGCATTTTGCTTTTGGTTGTGCATCTGTCCGTCCGTGATAAATTTTTGTTATTGTGATAACTTGTGAACCACTGACTGGATGTTTTAACAAACTTGGTGCAAAGGTGTATTATGATGCAACGATGAACCGATTTTAGATTTTGGGTTCAAAAGGTCAAGTGCCTTTTAATTGAAAATCTGTTACTGCAATAACTTATGAACCATACTTGACACATTTATGGACTTTGTTACGTGTTGACCTTGGGGCACTGCAGTGAGTGCACCAGTAACCCTGAGGGTGTCACGGCAGAAAATAAATAAAAACAGGACTAAGCCCTCAGTGTTGTTTTAAGGGTGAAACCAACAGGAGACAGGAGGGCAACTTTATAAGGAATATTTATTAATCCCTACTTGCTACCTTCAGCACAGTCACACTAATTAAATGTAACACTTCTTGACTCTTCTAAGAATCCCCAAATTAAAGAAGTACAAAGTCACAGCCAACATTGCAGCTATAAGCTAACTTATGAGGACTCTCCATGTGGCAATTTATCTCAAGCAAGCAGTTCATACCCCAGTGGGTTATAAATGGGTGAAAGGTCAGCAGTGAGCACAGTTGAAAGGATCTAGTCGGTGGGTGCTCACAGGATGAAGCCGACTGGACAGTCACGTTTTACAAGTCCTCAGAAGGTGAAGTCCTCGTATCACCGAAGCATGGAGAAGAACCAGAGTCCATAGGTGAAGCTGCATGACGGATGATTAAGCCAAGAACTCCAAGCTGTAAAGGACGATGTGTTACTTGGACAGGAGAAGTTGGAGGGACGAATATGTTCAGAGTATGCACCAGTCAACCAGCCAAGTGCCTTCTCAAATGGCGGGTAAATCACCCAAAGTGGCACCAATGAGGCAATACAAGGAACAGCTTTGAAATCGTTGCCAAGATGACAGCAGTGCAATGTCTGACGGGTAGGTCCCCCGAGTCGAGGGAGTTCAGTGAAGAATACCTCGCAGGATATAATATAAGAAGCAAAGCTGAATCTCCACATTGCAATGTACAGCAGGTTAATGTTGATCTGTTTTGGTCAAGGAATAGGCAAGTTGCTGAACCTTCCCAGGATCACATACAGAAGACCCTACTTCCTCCTTCACTGGCTATGTCTGTTTTAAAATCATATGCACTGCTTGTAACAGAGTATGGCAGCTCAAGAGGACATGTCGACATCTTTGTGCTCTCCTTGTCATCCTTTCTCCCCTTCCATTCTCAAACTCCTTGCCTTTTTCTTCGTGTTGTGAAGTCTTCTTTCTCTGACAACATATTGTCAGAGAAAAAACCCATTTGCCAACTTCGGTGAGATTTCTAAATTCTAAAATTTGAACAGTTCTCTCAAACAAGCCTGCAGCATGGAGACAGCTGATCGATCTCCCTGGAGCGACCAAGACATCCCCCATGTCCAGGGTTGTGTACCCCTGTCTTCACAAAGTCAGGGCCATGACAGAGTTAGAAGAGACAAGCGAAAGGACCAGTCCATGGGGATCGATTGGCACTCTGACGAATCCAGCCAGCAGGGAAGAATGGGGAAGATTTGGCCCCTGACGTGTTGGGGGGTAAAATCACTGCGAAGAGGTGTCCCCGATAGTTGCTGCTGTTGTTGTGACTTAACAAGAAACTTAACAGCAAATGTAACCTTTTCCAAGCACAAATTATCTACTGGTCTGTAATACAAAGATGAACTGATTCAATTTTAGTTTGAACAGGTCAAAGGTCATGTGCCCTTTGAAAATATTTCTGCAGACCATAACTCGAGTTAGATGTTGTCATCTCTTCCACCTACCTCTCCCTCTCTCTCTTTCTCCACCTCTCCACCTCTCCACCTCTCCACCTCTCCACCTCTCCACCTCTCCACCTCTCCACCTCTCCACCTCTCCACCTCTCCACCTCTCCACCTCTCCACCTCTCCACCTCTCCACCTCTCTGTGGTGTAGTCATGCCCGCGGGGAGGGGCATGATGATGATGCATGATGGGCGTGATGGTGGAGTGGCCGTGGGGTTCGGCGAGGGATATGAGGTGTGCACGCCGTCTGAGGCGTGGTAGTAATACTGGAGTCGGCCGGCTCGTGAGTGTACCGCGTACGGAATAAAGGAGAGCCGCGGGCACAGTACGCCCTGGCTCGCACTCGTGCAACACAGCCCGGCTCGACTGTTCCTCCGCTTCGTGTCTGCCTGCTAAGCATCTCCCAATTCAGTACAGTACAGTGGCGACGAGGATCGGCGGATCGACGTGTGTAAGGGCGGCAAATGACCCGTGCGGTTCCAGGCTACGGAGCCAAAGGTCTCGCCGGCGCGAACATGGCAAAGGGTCGGTGCATGGCAAACGTACGCGTGCCCGCCTTCGTCGGAATCTACTTCGGCCACGTCGAGTGGGCAACGTTCGTTCATTTGGTTCATTTTCTTGTTCGTTTTGTCGAGGATACGCGTTTCGGCTCGAACGCGGCGTTTGACGTCGCGCAAGCTCTGGAGAATATCCGAGGTCTCGATGGTCGGGACACAGCAGATGGTCTAGGGGTCATCGCGATGGGCCAGGCACGCACGGCCATGCGCACGGTCTGCGGCGCGGGTCGTGGGCGAGCGTGGCAATGCAATCACTCGGACGGCGGTCTGGGCTCTCGAGGTCGTCTACGGTGTGTGGGCCGAGGGTCATCGCCCATTGTTACGGTCATAGATGGCGGTGTGCGAGGCGATCCTTCCGTCCCGCGTCGAACCCTGCTTGCGATTGATCCGGAAATGACAAGATCAGTGGCAGGGGGGGGGGAAGTGAGCGAGGCACGGATCGGGTGTCGAGTTGAGTCCACTCGTGCTGGCCGCGCATCGCATTCGGCTGTGCCGTGCAAATTCACGGCAGAGGAGCATCCGGCACGGTTCAGAGATCATTTTATTTCTGGTCTGCGAGCAGCCATTGACATTGTCTGCGAGCAGCCATTGACCGACATCACATTCGACTCGGCGATCGCGACTGTTTCATCTATCGAGCAGACACCGGTGACCGCGCAAGTCCGCGCGATGGCTCAAGTGCCGCAGGGTGCTCGCACGCCTAGCGGTGCGGGACGAGAGCGCGCACCGCAGCACGGTCGCACCGGGAGCGAAGGGGCACCGCAGCACGGTCGCACCGGGAGCGAAGGGGCACCGCAGCACGATCGCACCGGGAGCGAAGGGGCACCGCAGCACGATCGCACCGGGAGCGAAGGGGCACCGCAGCAGGACCCCAGTGACCTGGAGATCAGCCTGCAGCCGGGGCATGATGATGCCGGTGAGCCGGAGCAGGAGCCGGGCTCGGCGAGCCGGACCCTTTTGGGTCGGAACGGGTTCCGGTTCGTGCCTCCAGATGTGCCAGTGCTCTCTTCGAGACCTTCGTCGAATACCGAGGGCGAGGCGCTGGCGGCGGGAGCCGCGTCGATGCAGCGGGAGCCACCGTTCGTTGCTGCCTGCGGCGATGAGGTGCGCTCCAGGAGCGGCGAGAGCCATATCAGCTTTCGCGATGAGTTCCCGCGCTTCGGCAGGGTTCGTGAGGCAATGCGCATCGGTGTGGTTCAGGCAGCTTCAACAGGTGGCGGTGGGCCCGTGGCGTTAAAGGGAGTCGCGAGTCGCAGCATCAAGTCGACAACCAAGAAGCGGACTCGTGATGTGGGTTGTGGGTTGTTGTTCATGGCATATGTGTTTTTCCTTGCTCTAGTGATGCAGTTTAACGTTGTTGAAATAAATGCCAGCAGTTCTCATATAAAAGTGGATGTGGCGGAGATCAGTCAATGGGAATTGGATTATGGTCAATGTGATGTGGGGGCGAATAAAGAAGGTTTGTTAGCCTCCAGTTGCTCCAGGCCGCAGGTAATTGCTTTGTCATGTGCTGGGATTTTATCAAAAAAGCGCGCTATACGGAAAAATGAATTTACGATGCTTCGAATGTTATTCCTATTGATTTATAACGAGCTTATGGTTGAAGTGGGGTTTAAATGGAATTACTACTGTCTAACTGCCGTGTGGGTCTCGGAGATCGACTCGGGGCCGGGACTCGTGCGCTGGTCGGCGTTACCCCCACCTCTGCTTTCAGCGAGGTCAGACGTGCCTGGCGCCTGGTGCGTGGCTCTCTGGGTGCGCTCAAGGCCGTTTTGGCCATGCGGTGGAATCTTAACTGATTATGGTGCATGAAGGTTGGGGAGTGTTTGTTGCTTCCGGCAAAGGGTGCTGTTCAGCGCCCCCACAGTCGGTTGGGTCTGGCGGTGGCGCCGCGGGTTCCAGACAGCGGGGGTCCGGCCTCGAAAGGTTTATCTGTTTCAGGTCTGCCTGGGGGCGGGTTTGCTGAGTCGTGCTGCTGTGCTTCTCCAGTAGCTCGCTTCCACGCATTATATGATGTGATGTGCTATTATACTTTGTTATTTTCATTTTATTTCCATGATTATTATACGAAATCCTTCGTGTTCTGCATGCTTCTTATAATACTGATCATTTAATAATCATACTTTTAGGAGGGAGGAGTGTGGTGTAGTCATGCCCGCGGGGAGGGGCATGATGATGATGCATGATGGGCGTGATGGTGGAGGAGTGGCCGTGGGGTTCGGCGAGGGATATGAGGTGTGCACGCCGTCTGAGGCGTGGTAGTAATACTGGAGTCGGCCGGCTCGTGAGTGTACCGCGTACGGAATAAAGGAGAGCCGCGGGCACAGTACGCCCTGGCTCGCACTCGTGCAACACAGCCCGGCTCGACTGTTCCTCCGCTTCGTGTCTGCCTGCTAAGCATCTCCCAATTCAGTACAGTACACTCTCCACCTCTCCACCTCTCCACCTCTCCACCTCTCCACCTCTCCACCTCTCTCTCTCTCTCTCTCTCTCTCTCTCTCTCTCTCTCTCTCTCTCTCTCTCTCTCTCTCTCTCTCTCTCTCTCTCTCTCTCTCTCTCTATCTCTCTATCTCTCTATCTCTCTATCTATATCTCTATATCTCTATATCTCTATATCTCTATATCGACCTCTATCTCTATATCGACCTCTATCTCTATATCGACCTCTATCTCTATATCGACCTCTATCTCTATATCGACCTCTATCTCTATATCGACCTCTATCTCTATATCGACCTCTATCTCTATATCGACCTCTATCTCTATATCGACCTCTATCTCTATATCGACCTCTATCTCTATATCGACCTCTATCTCTATATCGACCTCTATCTCTATATCGACCTCTATCTCTATATCGACCTCTATCTCTATATCGACCTCTATCTCTATATCGACCTCTATCTCTATATCGACCTCTATCTCGACCTCTATCTCGACCTCTATCTCGACCTCTATCTCGACCTCTATCTCGACCTCTATCTCGACCTCTATCTCGACCTCTATCTCGACCTCTATCTCGACCTCTATCTCGACCTCTATCTCTATCTCGACCTCTATCTCGACCTCTATCTCTATCTCGACCTCTATCTCGACCTATATCTCTATCTCGACCTCTATCTCGACCTATATCTCTATCTCGACCTCTATCTCGACCTCTATCTCTATCTCTATCTCTATCTCTATCTCTCTCTATCTATCTCTATCTCTATCTCTATCTCTATCTCTATCTCTATCTCTATCTCTATCTCTATCTCTATCTCTATCTCTATCTCTATCTCTATCTCTATCTCTATCTCTATCTCTATCTCTATCTCTATCTCTATCTCTATCTCTATCTCTATCTCTATCTCTATCTCTATCTCTATCTCTATCTCTATCTCTATCTCTATCTCTATCTCTATCTCTATCTCTATCTCTATCTCTATCTCTATCTCTATCTCTATCTCTATCTCTATCTCTATCTCTATCTCTATCTCTATCTCTATCTCTATCTCTATCTCTATCTCTATCTCTATCTCTATCTCTATCTCTATCTCTATCTCTATCTCTATCTCTATCTCTATCTCTATCTCTATCTCTATCTCTATCTCTATCTCTATCTCTATCTCTATCTCTATCTCTATCTCTATCTCTATCTCTATCTCTATCTCTATCTCTATCTCTATCTCTATCTCTATCTCTATCTCTATCTCTATCTCTATCTCTATCTCTATCTCTATCTCTATCTCTATCTCTATCTCTATCTCTATCTCTATCTCTATCTCTATCTCTATCTCTATCTCTATCTCTATCTCTATCTCTATCTCTATCTCTATCTCTATCTCTATCTCTATCTCTATCTCTATCTCTATCTCTATCTCTATCTCTATCTCTATCTCTATCTCTATCTCTATCTCTATCTCTATCTCTATCTCTATCTCTATCTCTATCTCTATCTCTATCTCTATCTCTATCTCTATCTCTATCTCTATCTCTATCTCTATCTCTATCTCTATCTCTATCTCTATCTCTATCTCTATCTCTATCTCTATCTCTATCTCTATCTCTATCTCTATCTCTATCTCTATCTCTATCTCTATCTCTATCTCTATCTCTATCTCTATCTCTATCTCTATCTCTATCTCTATCTCTATCTCTATCTCTATCTCTATCTCTATCTCTATCTCTATCTCTATCTCTATCTCTATCTCTATCTCTATCTCTATCTCTCGCTCTATCTCGCTCTCTCGACCGCCCTCTCTCTCTCGCTCTCGACCTCCCTCTCTCTCTCGCTCTCGACCTCCCTCTCTCTCTCGCTCTCGACCTCCCTCTCTCTCTCGCTCTCGACCTCCCTCTCTCTCTCGCTCTCGACCTCCCTCTCTCTCTCGCTCTCGACCTCCCTCTCTCTCTCGCTCTCGACCTCCCTCTCTCTCTCGCTCTCGACCTCCCTCTCTCTCTCGCTCTCGACCTCCCTCTCTCTCTCGCTCTCGACCTCCCTCTCTCTCTCGCTCTCGACCTCCCTCTCTCTCTCGCTCTCGACCTCCCTCTCTCTCTCGCTCTCGACCTCCCTCTCTCTACCTCGACCTATCTCTCTATCTCTCTCTCTCTACCTCTCTCTCGACCTCTCTCTCTCTCGACCTCTCTCTCTCTCGACCTCTCTCTCTCTCGACCTCTCTCTCTCTCGACCTCTCTCTCTCTCGACCTCTCTCTCTCTCTCGACCTCTCTCTCTCTCGACCTCTCTCTCTCTCTCGACCTCTCTCTCTCTCTCTCGACCTCTCGACCTCTCGACCTCTCGACCTCTCGACCTCTCGACCTCTCGACCTCTCGACCTCTCGACCTCTCGACCTCTCGACCTCTCGACCTCTCGACCTCTCGACCTCTCGACCTCTCGACCTCTCGACCTCTCGACCTCTCGACCTCTCGACCTCTCGACCTCTCGACCTCGACCTCGACCTCGACCTCGACCTCGACCTCGACCTCTCTCGACCTCTCTCGACCTCGACCTCTCTCGACCTCGACCTCGACCTCGACCTCGACCTCTCTCGACCTCTCTCGACCTCGACCTCTCGACCTCGACCTCGACCTCTCTCGACCTCTCGACCTCTCGACCTCGACCTCGACCTCGACCTCGACCTCTCTCGACCTCTCTCGACCTCGACCTCTCGACCTCGACCTCGACCTCGACCTCTCTCGACCTCGACCTCTCTCGACCTCGACCTCGACCTCTCTCGACCTCGACCTCGACCTCTCTCGACCTCGACCTCTCTCGACCTCGACCTCGACCTCTCTCGACCTCGACCTCGACCTCTCTCGACCTCGACCTCGACCTCTCTCGACCTCGACCTCGACCTCTCTCGACCTCGACCTCGACCTCTCTCGACCTCGACCTCGACCTCTCTCGACCTCTCTCGACCTCGACCTCTCTCGACCTCTCTCGACCTCGACCTCTCTCGACCTCGACCTCTCTCGACCTCCCTCTCTCTACCTCGACCTATCTCTCTATCTCTCTCTCTCGACCTCTCTCTCTCTCTCTCGACCTCTCTCTCTCTCGACCTCTCTCTCTCTCGACCTCTCTCTCTCTCTCGACCTCTCTCTCTCTCTCGACCTCTCTCTCTCTCGACCTCTCTCTCTCTCGACCTCTCTCTCTCTCGACCTCTCTCTCTCTCTCGACCTCTCTCTCTCTCGACCTCTCTCTCTCTCTCGACCTCTCTCTCTCTCTCGACCTCTCTCTCTCTCGACCTCTCTCTCTCTCGACCTCTCGACCTCTCGACCTCTCGACCTCTTGACCTCTCGACCTCTCGACCTCTCGACCTCTCGACCTCTCGACCTCTCGACCTCTCTCGACCTCGACCTCTCTCGACCTCGACCTCGACCTCGACCTCGACCTCTCTCGACCTCGACCTCTCTCGACCTCGACCTCGACCTCTCTCGACCTCGACCTCTCTCGACCTCGACCTCGACCTCTCTCGACCTCGACCTCGACCTCTCTCGACCTCGACCTCTCTCGACCTCGACCTCGACCTCTCTCGACCTCCCTCTCTCTACCTCGACCTATCTCTCTATCGACCTCTCTCGACCTCTCTCTCTATCGACCTCTCTCGACCTCTCTCTCTCTCGACCTCTCTCTCTCTCGACCTCTCTCGACCTCTCTCTCTCTCGACCTCTCTCTCTCTCTCGACCTCTCTCTCTCTCTCGACCTCTCTCTCTCTCTCGACCTCTCTCTCTCTCTCGACCTCTCTCTCTCTCTCAACCTCTCTCTCTCTCTCCCCCTCTCTCTCTCGCTCGACCTCTCTCTCTTTCTCGCGCTCTCTCTCTCTCTCTCGACCTCTCTCTCTCTCGACCTCTCTCTCTCTCTCGACCTCTCTCTCTCTCGACCTCTCTCTCTCTCGACCTCTCTCTCTCTCGACCTCTCTCTCTCTCTCGACCTCTCTCTCTCTCTCGACCTCTCTCTCTCTCTCGACCTCTCTCTCTCTCTCGACCTCTCTCTCTCTCTCGACCTCTCGACCTCTCGACCTCTCGACCTCTCGACCTCTCGACCTCTCGACCTCTCGACCTCTCGACCTCTCGACCTCTCTCGACCTCGACCTCGACCTCGACCTCGACCTCGACCTCGACCTCTCTCGACCTCGACCTCTCTCGACCTCGACCTCGACCTCTCTCGACCTCGACCTCTCTCGACCTCGACCTCGACCTCTCTCGACCTCGACCTCTCTCGACCTCGACCTCGACCTCTCTCGACCTCGACCTCGACCTCTCTCGACCTCGACCTCTCTCGACCTCGACCTCGACCTCTCTCGACCTCCCTCTCTCTACCTCGACCTATCTCTCTATCTCTCTCTCTCGACCTCTCTCTCTCTCTCGACCTCTCTCTCTCTCTCGACCTCTCTCGACCTCTCGACCTCTCGACCTCTCGACCTCTCGACCTCTCGACCTCTCGACCTCTCGACCTCTCGACCTCTCGACCTCTCGACCTCTCGACCTCTCGACCTCTCGACCTCTCGACCTCTCGACCTCTCGACCTCGACCTCTCGACCTCGACCTCTCGACCTCGACCTCTCGACCTCGACCTCTCGACCTCGACCTCTCGACCTCGACCTCTCGACCTCGACCTCGACCTCGACCTCGACCTCGACCTCGACCTCGACCTCGACCTCTCTCGACCTCGACCTCGACCTCGACCTCGACCTCTCTCGACCTCGACCTCGACCTCGACCTCGACCTCCCTCGACCTCCCTCGACCTCTCTCGACCTCGACCTCGACCTCGACCTCGACCTCTCTCGACCTCGACCTCGACCTCTCTCGACCTCGACCTCGACCTCTCTCGACCTCGACCTCGACCTCTCTCGACCTCGACCTCGACCTCTCTCGACCTCGACCTCGACCTCTCTCGACCTCGACCTCGACCTCTCTCGACCTCGACCTCGACCTCTCTCGACCTCGACCTCGACCTCTCTCGACCTCGACCTCGACCTCGACCTCTCGACCTCTCGACCTCTCGACCTCTCTCGACCTCTCGACCTCTCGACCTCTCGACCTCTCTCGACCTCTCGACCTCTCGACCTCTCGACCTCTCGACCTCTCGACCTCTCTCGACCTCTCGACCTCTCGACCTCTCGACCTCTCGACCTCTCGACCTCTCGACCTCTCTCGACCTCTCGACCTCTCGACCTCTCTCGACCTCGACCTCGACCTCTCGACCTCGACCTCGACCTCGACCTCGACCTCTCGACCCCTCTCGACCTCTCGACCTCTCGACCTCTCGACCTCTCGACCTCTCGACCTCTCGACCTCTCGACCTCTCGACCTCTCGACCTCTCGACCTCTCGACCTCTCGACCTCTCGACCTCTCGACCTCGACCTCTCTCGACCTCTCTCGACCTCGACCTCTCTCGACCTCTCTCGACCTCGACCTCTCTCGACCTCGACCTCGACCTCTCTCGACCTCTCTCGACCTCGACCTCTCTCGACCTCTCTCGACCTCGACCTCTCTCGACCTCTCGACCTCTCTCGACCTCGACCTCTCTCGACCTCTCGACCTCTCTCGACCTCGACCTCGACCTCTCTCGACCTCGACCTCGACCTCTCTCGACCTCGACCTCGACCTCTCTCGACCTCGACCTCGACCTCTCTCGACCTCGACCTCTCTCGACCTCTCTCGACCTCGACCTCGACCTCTCTCGACCTCGACCTCTCTCGACCTCTCTCGACCTCGACCTCGACCTCTCTCGACCTCGACCTCGACCTCTCTCGACCTCGACCTCGACCTCGACCTCTCTCGACCTCTCTCGACCTCGACCTCTCTCGACCTCGACCTCGACCTCTCTCGACCTCGACCTCGACCTCTCTCGACCTCGACCTCGACCTCTCTCGACCTCGACCTCGACCTCGACCTCTCTCGACCTCTCTCGACCTCGACCTCTCTCGACCTCTCTCGACCTCGACCTCGACCTCTCTCGACCTCGACCTCGACCTCGACCTCGACCTCTCTCGACCTCGACCTCGACCTCTCTCGACCTCGACCTCTCGACCTCTCTCGACCTCTCTCGACCTCGACCTCTCTCGACCTCGACCTCTCTCGACCTCGACCTCGACCTCTCTCGACCTCGACCTCGACCTCTCTCGACCTCGACCTCGACCTCGACCTCTCTCGACCTCGACCTCTCTCGACCTCTCTCGACCTCGACCTCGACCTCTCTCGACCTCGACCTCTCTCGACCTCTCTCGACCTCGACCTCGACCTCGACCTCGACCTCTCTCGACCTCGACCTCGACCTCTCTCGACCTCGACCTCTCTCGACCTCTCTCGACCTCTCTCGACCTCGACCTCGACCTCTCTCGACCTCGACCTCTCTCGACCTCGACCTCGACCTCTCTCGACCTCTCTCGACCTCGACCTCGACCTCTCTCGACCTCTCTCGACCTCGACCTCGACCGACCTCGACCTCTCTCGACCTCGACCTCGACCGACCTCGACCTCTCTCGACCTCGACCTCGACCGACCTCGACCTCGACCTCGACCTCTCTCGACCTCGACCTCGACCTCGACCTCGACCTCTCTCGACCTCGACCTCTCGACCTCGACCTCTCTCGACCTCGACCTCTCTCGACCTCGACCTCTCTCGACCTCGACCTCGACCTCGACCTCTCGACCTCTCGACCTCGACCTCTCGACCTCGACCTCGACCTCTCTCTCTCTCTCTCTCACCCCCTGCTGGTCGTTGGTGAGTCGTGCATGGGTGTGGCATCATGGCGGCTCTGTGTGTGCAGCTGTGAGTACTGTGCTGTGTTAGTGTTGTTCCTGTCCCTATTTCGTTTCCCTCTGTGTCCCCGTACGTGTTTGTGGAGTTCTTTCGCTGTTTCCCTTCCTGCTGAGACGAGAGAGAGAGAAGGAGAGCGCGCACGGTCGGTGCTTTGTGGGTTTTCCTTGAAACCTTCGGGTTTCTGGGCCTACTTTTTCATCTGCCTTGTTTTCATGGGCCCGCCGTTTATCGGTGGTTTCGCTTCTTCCTTACACTATTCTTTTCCCTTATACTTCATTTGACCCCACTTGCTGGTTGCTTGTGACGGTTTTCCTTTGTTAAACTTAAACTTCTCTTATTTTGCTTTAAGCTATGGGAAACGGACGTTTGCACAATAGTGTGTACGAGTCACTCACTCGGAAAAATGGAGTGACATTTACTCCACCTGATGGAGTTAGTGTTCAGAACGTGGTGATGGCTCTGGGAGAGCTCGTAGGAATCGAGAATGTTCTCGCTGCTTCGAAAATGAGCCAACGTGTCGTGGTTTTCTTGTCGGAGGAGCGACACGTGGCTCAGGCGGTCGAAACCGGTCTATCCGTTCCGCCGGACGTCTTCGTTAACGTTAGTTATCTCGATACGATGGCGGTAAAATTAACACTGTCTAACATCCCGCCCTTCTTCTCGAGTGAGGAGATTGTAGCTGCATTAAGCGTTTTTGACACAGTTGTGTCACGAATCTCCATGATTCCACTTCGTCTGCGCTCTGACGCTTCGGTTCGCCACATCATGTCGTTCCGACGTCATTGCTATATCATTCTAAAAAACAACGCTCAATCGCTCAATGCAGTTATGACTTTAAAAAATAAAAACCGCAATTACCAGATTTATATCGCAACGGAGACCACAACTTGTTTTATCTGTGGTGAATCGGGACATTTAAAAAGCGATTGCCCCAAGAATATATTAAGTGGCATATCTAGTGTGGTCGAACCCATTGAGACGAATAGTGGTATATCTAGAGTTGGGCACGTTGGTGACGCTTCAAACTCGAACAATCTGCCTGGGCCGTCGAAAGTGGAGGTAAATCCCCCCCTGGCAGATGACAAAAGCTTCACCGTTGTTCCTTCAAAAAGGAAACATAAATTGAAGCATCTAAATGATAACAATAGTCAAGATGTGACGGCGAGCTGTGCAAAAAAGATGGCGCCGGCTGCCGAGAATAATGACTCGTGTTTGGAAGCAACAATAGATGCTCTTTTTAAAACGAAAAATCGATTTGATGTAATTGCTCCAGAGGATGATGACTTTTTTGTCGGTGGGGTTAGTGAACATGAGGAGGAGATTGGTTTTGTGCAGCAGGGAGCACACGTGACCACTCCCATAGTCACAGGCACCTTGGATATTAACACCGAATCCACTGTAACCCCCCTCCCTGAAAAGACCAACAGTGAAATGTGTACCGTTTCTAAGTCACCAATTACTCCAAACCTGGTTGAATCAGGGTGTAAAGCTTCAACTAGTGAAACACCAGGTTCATCTCAAGCGGAATATAACGTTCCTTCCATTGGTATCCTTCCTCCTCCCCGTCCTCTTCACCCTCCCACTCCTCCTCCTCCCCCTCCCACTTCTAATCTTCTTCCTCTTCCCACCCCTCCACCTCCCCCTATTCCTCCTCCTCCCACTCCACCTCCCCCTACTCCTCCTCCCTCCACTCTTCCTTCCCCGACTCCTCCGACTCCTCCCCCTTTGGAAGCGGAATGTGAGACTTCCCTTATTAAACCATCAGCTCCATCTTTGGAGCATAACGTTAATGTAATGGACACCAATCAGTACTCGGATTATGATTCGGACGGGGACTCATCACTTGCTTCTTGTGGCAGTGCTGAAGCATGGAATGATCCAGTTTCCCAAGATTCGGAGAGTGTTACCAGTGTTCCACCTGCCGATATCATAAAGTTTCTTCATGACACCTTTCGTAAGAAACATGTTAAAATTAAAAACTTTTTCCCTGACTTATCCGGCTTTATAATCTCTGCGAAGCTTTTGCTCCTCAAAGCCGGACAGCTTGGTGTGACGGAATCACAAGTGTATCGACTCAGGAAATGCATCCTCAAAGCAAAGAATGAGCTGCAGACACAGAGAGACTAAGTTTTTGACACACCCAAACTCTATGTTAGCCTATGGCCTTCTCTATAGCGAGTTTAAATATTAATAGGGGACGCTCCTCCATCCGTAAAGCAGAAGTTAAACAGTTTGTTGAGACAAATCACATTGATGTTTTGCTTTTGCAAGAAACAAGATGCAGCTCCTCTTGTGCAAGTGAATGGCAAAGGACAATGAGGGGAAAATGGTTTTTTAGTAGTCTGGAACACCCAAGGGCTGGGGTGGCTGTTTATTTACAACCTTCCTTTTGCAGTCCCAGTGTTGTTTTTAATGAGATTATCAAAGGGTATTTGATTTCACTCACCTTCACACACAATGGCTTTAAACACACCGTACTGAATGTCTACGCACCGAGCGATAGCACGGAGAGACTCGCCTTTTACACACACTTAGAAACTTCTCTTGTACATATTGACTTTGATGGACTTGTCTGCTTGGGTGGAGATTTTAACTGCACGATGGACCCCGCCATTGATCGTAATGGAGAGGAGCCGCACCCAGCAAGCGCAGCGCCTTTGTTGAGAGCCTTGTCCAAGTTTTCCCTGGTTGATGTGTGGAGAATCCGCAATCTTTCTCTCCGCCAATACACGTGGAGTCGGTGTTCAAAAGGCCACCTATCACTTGTAAGATTGGACCGTTTCTACATCAACAGTAACTTTTTAAATGTTGTGAGCAATATGGACATTACTCTGAGCGGCTTCTCAGACCATCACATGGTCGCACTTCGTATTCACCAACCAGTTCAGAATCGTGGTGCTGCCTACTGGACCTTCAACGCAAGCCTCTTGGATGACCAACTGTTTGTCGATGCCTTTGGTGTGTTCTGGAGAGCCTTGCTCCAACGTAAAACTTCCTTCCCCTGCCTTGGAAAATGGTGGGACAACGTCAAAGTGCAAATAAGATCCTTTTGCCAACAATATGGAGCCTACCACACCAAATATGACTCTGCCCTTCAATCCTTGCTTGCCAAAGAAATATTATATTTGCAGACCAACCTCTTGGCCTCAAATCATGAAAGAACCAACCTCTTGCTGGCGAAGAAAAAAGCTCTTCTTGCTGGACTTTGTGCAAAGCGAGCCAGAGGAGCGCTGATTCGTCTCCGACTGGAGAATTTGTGCTACCTGGACACCTCCTCTAAGTTCTTTTTTGGACTGGAAGATCAAACAAAGAGAAGTCAGCAGATAACTTCAGTAAGGACAAAGGAAGGAAGGATAACACACAATCAAAAAGATGTCAGAGCCTCACTCAGACACTACTTTACTGAACTTTATCGTGCTCCGAAAATCGACAACAAAATGGTAACAGTGCTGACTTCTTCCTTACCTACCTTGTCAAAATCTGCAGTTCTACAAATGGACAAGGAAGTAACTTTGGAGGAACTCCAAGCTGCTCTTCAAACTCTACCCTCGGGTAAGGCCTCCGGCCTGGATGGAATTCCTGCGGAATTTTATAAAACCTTTTGGGACCTCCTCGGACCAGAACTACTTGAGGTTATAATCGACGGTCGACGATCAGGCTCACTGCCATTAAGCTGCCGGAGGGCTGTCCTCGCCCTTATCCCCTAAAAAGGAGACCTTCAGCAACCACACAACTGGCGTCCCATCTCATTACTCTGTGCAGACTACAAAATATTTTCCAAAGCCCTTGCCAACCGCCTTAAAGCCATAATCGAGGAGATCGTACACCCAGATCAGTCTTACTGTGTCCCGAAGAGGACAATTCATGACAGTATCTTCATTGTGCGTGATATAATTGACATCTGTTCTCTTGAGCAAAGGAATGTCGGGTTGGTGTTCTTAGACCAAGAAAAGGCCTTTGATACCATTGATCATTTTTATCTTTTCTCTGTTTTACGGGGGTTTGGTTTTGGGGAAAATTTTATCTCTCATGTGCAGTTACTGTATAACAACACTTTTAGTCTCTTAAAGGTTAACAACATTTTATGTCCCCCTTTCCCGGTTAATAGAGGCATTCATCAAGGGTGCCCTCTTTCTGGCCTCCTGTACTCTCTTGCGATTGAGCCTTTGCTCGTTCGGTTGCGTGCACGTCTTCTTGGTTTCCTTCCTCAACCAATGGCGAACCCGTTTAAAGTGATTGCTTATGCAGATGATCTTTGTGCAATCGTTCGCTCGAATGAGGACGTCTCAGCCTTGGTCCGTTGCATTCATGAATTTGGTTTGGCAAGTTCCACAAAAGTGAACTGGGGAAAAAGCAGAGCTCTCCATCTTGGTCCACAAAATGGCGCCATTCCTCCGACTCTTCCCGAGAAACTTAAATGGGAAAGGGATGGAATTCTTTACCTAGGCGTCTTTCTTGGAACTGAGAACTTCATTTTAAAAAACTGGGAATCTCTAGTAATTAAAACTGAGAGACGTTTACGAAAGTGGAAGGGCTTACTTTGTCAACTCTCCTATCGGGGCAGAACCCTTGTTATAAACAACCTTGCAGCATCAATGCTTTGGCACGTTTTTATAGCACTGCAGCCCCCAGATTTGTTTCTTAAAAAATTACAATCAATTCTTATTGACTTCTTTTGGGGAGGAAAGCATTGGCTCCAACCTGGTGTGTTAAACTTGCCTGTTGCTGAAGGAGGACAGGGGCTGATTGCTATCACCAGCAAGATGATGGCTTTCCGCCTCCTTTCGCTTCGCAGATTGCTGTACACGGACGTCTCGTGGAAGGCCTTGGCTCACTGCCTGCTTCGGCAGGCGGGGAAACTCGGCTACGATCAGCAGCTGTTCCTTATTGACACCAAGAAAGTTGATATAGCATCAGTCCCCCTGTTTTATAGAAGCATGCTGAAGGCATGGCAGGCAGTCACTGTTCGCCGAAATAACAATGACTACTCCCTGGAAATGTTTTTAAATGAGCCTATCTTTTTAAACCCCATTTTTGAAGGGTTCTGCAGCAATTATATTCTTGTGCAGAAGTTTATTGATGCTGGATGTACGAAGGTAAAAGATCTCAGAACTCCTTCTCCTTACAAGTGGAAGCCAGCTGCTGACGTCGCTGTGGCCACTGGAGTGAGGTCCATTCGAATTATTGGGAGAATCTTTTCTGTGATTCTGCGCTTTTTCAAGCAAACCAATCTGAAATGGATTCCACAGGTGGAAGCTAACCTTTCTTTATCCCAACATCCCTTTCCAGAGCTTTTGCTTCATTTTCAAGGTTTCACCTCCTTTAAATTGATGGAAAAATCTTCTGTTTACGCTTTGTGTGTTAAAACCCTTGTTCCCGATAGACCTGCGGAACCACAAGCACATTGGGGGAGAATGCTTCAGACCACTCATTCTACTTCGATCAACTGGCATGTTATGTACAAGGCACCCACTGCCAAGCGCTCCGGAGATTTGCAGTGGCGACTGGCACATTACATTTTACCATCCAATGTTTTATCTCATCGTATATGTCCCGATAACACAGAATTGTGTCCCTTCTGCGGTGCCACAGAAACTATTTTTCATATTTTTATTGATTGCTCAAGGTTGGCACCCCTTTTTACAGTCTTATCACGTGCTATCCAGGGACTCGGCCTAACTTTTAATTGTGGTTTTGTTCACGGT
>NC_140963.1:93199476-93264476 GCF_056783735.1 Eptatretus burgeri
AGATGTGATACCTCTGGGTTTGAAAGAGGTGATACCTCGTGAGGAGGTGACAGAGGTGATACCTCTGGGTGTGGAAGAGGTGATACCTCGTGAGGAGGTGATACCTCGTGAGGAGGTGACAGAGGTGATACATCTGGGTTTGGAAGAGGAGATACCTTGTGAGGATGTGACAGAGGTGATACCTCTGGGTGTGGAAGAGCTGATACCTCGTGAGGAGGTGACAGAGGTGATACCTCTGGGTTTGAAAGAGGTGATACCTCGTGAGGATGTGACAGATGTGATACCTCTAGGTGTGGAAGAGGTGATACCTCGTGAGGATGTGACAGATGTGATACCTCTAGGTGTGGAAGAGGTGATACCTCGTGAGGATGTGACAGAGGTGATACCTCTGGGTGTGGAAGAGGTGATACCTCGTGAGGATGTGACAGAGGTGATACCTCTGGGTGTGGAAGAGGTGATACCTCGTGAGGATGTGACAGATGTGATACCTCTGGGTGTGGAAGAGCCAGGAGGTGACAGCCAGTATCTCAAATGTTTCCGACGATACCGTTTCCTTGCATGGCGAGGATGAAAAAAATGGTTTTGTAACCGTGAAAAAGAAACCTAAAGCATCTACTTTGCGTGAATCCACTAGTTCCTCCAAGGTAGTCGTACTGGATACGAGTAAGGTCCTCACTGAGGAACCTCAAGACGAGAGTATAATCCAAAAAATGCAATGTGGCAATGTTCCTTCAAACGGTGGTGAAACCGAGTTGGTTATTGGTGGTGAAACGTCTGCAGAACGTACGGATGAATCGTCACCAACAACAGCCTTTCCAAAGCCTTAACTGAAGTGGTTTGACTCCTCATGGTCTCACCACAAGTATTCAGAATACAGTCTCCGTGACCCCGGTCGAGGTACCTGATGAAGAGGTACAAGAGGACACTGTAGCAGTTGTATCTCAGGTCGAGGAGAGTGCAAATCAGTGTTCGCGAATAGGTACTCCACATCTCCCGGTAGATCCCTTAGAATCGCTCCTAAATGAGGTGATAAAAGATCAGAGTGAATTTTGTGAACCTGATGGATTCCTATCTGGATTGTCCGATTCGGAGGATAGCGTAGAGGTGGCGTATCTGTCCCACTCGTCATCTGATCACTCTGAAGTATCTCCCCAGCGCATTGTGACCTTTCTAAATGAGACGTTTAGGCAGCGGAAAGTCAACATTCAGAAACATTTTCCTGACTTGCCTGCCTTCCTGCAAACGGCAAGGTTTATAATTAAAAATCACAGATTTTGGAATGACAAAACCTCAAACTCATAGGCTAAGGAAACTTATTACTAAAGTGAGAACAGAATGTTCACAACAGCAGCCAAATTTCCTCGATATAGGATGAAAAGAAAAGAAGTGTTGTGTGGCACCTTAAACATCAATGGAGGTGGTGCCAACCATTTACGTAGGATCCAAGTTAATAACTTAGTGTTTCAGAAACATATTGATGTCTGCTTATTGCAAGAAACACATATAACCAAGACTGCACAGTCTGATTGGCTTCGTCTTAATAAAGGACAGTGTTTCTTTAGCAATCTGTCCTCTGTTTCTGCAGGAGTGGCGTTTTTGCTTCGTCCAGGGTTTGTTCCCGACTCTTGTACTTTCCATGAGTTAAAGGGCACTTGGCATCCTTGGAGTTGGTTTATCGAGGATTTCACCTCACCTTACTCAATGTATATGCTCCTAGTAGCAGTGTAGCTCGTTAAGATGTTTTCATACGTTTGGCTAATTATCTTCACGTGATACCGCTTCATCATTGTGTTTGTATTGGAGGAGATTTTAACTGTACGTTTGAACCAAAGCTAGATAGAAACACACGAGAACCACATCCCGAAGCTCATAAAGATATCTCTCGTCGTTTCACATCACTTGGTCTGCTTGACGCATAGCGCACACAGCACCCGACAGTCTCTCAATACACGTGGTGCCGGTGTGCTAACGGGTTGATCACGCTCGCTCGACTTGATCGACGGTATATAAATTCTACGTACAGAAATGTACTGGTATCTTGTGAACATTTCCCTTCCGGTTTCACTGATCACCACCTGGTAGTGCTTGGCCTATCTTCTTCTCGGTTGGTTCATAAAAGTGCTTATTGGACTTTCAATACTAGCCTATTAGAAGATTGCTCTTTTACCGATTCATTTCGTTGTTTTTGGAAAACACTTGTTCATAGAAAATCTTTCTACTCTTCTGTTCAGTTATGGCGGAACAATGCTAAAACCCAAATCCGTGTTTTTTGCCAATGTTTTAAATCGTTCTCCACAAGTATGAATAAAATTCAGGTTTCACTTTTAGAAACTGTAATTTTACATTTAGAGAGAGAATTAGCCGAATCTCAAAGCGGTAGGAAAATTAAGTTATTACTGGAAAAAAAAAGCATATCTAAGAGTCAGTCAGACTTAGGATTCAAAATATGAAGTTTTCTGACACTCTAACAAAAAGTTTTTTTTTTCGGTTGGAAGGTTTTAAGAAGTCCCAAAGGCGGATTGTTTCCCTGATAGATGCCACAGGGAACATTACACAAAATGAGGGCGATGTAAGAACGCTTGTAAAAGGTTTCTTTTCTGAATTATTTGTGGATAAATCCGTGAACAAAGATATTGATGTGAATATGACAAATCATGTACCTGTTTTGAGTTGTGACCAGCGTCAATGTCTTGAAGTACCGCCCACCCTGGAGGAACTCAGTACAGCTCTGAGTAGCCTTGAACATGGAAAAATTCCTGGGATTGACGGCCTTCCAGTTGATTTTTTTTTTTTGCAGCGTTTTGGGACATTCTCGGTCCAGAAGTACTGCTGGTCCTGCAAGAAAGCGTACGATCTGGCATATTGCCTCTCAGCTGAAGAAGAGCGGTGGTTTCCCTCCTCCCTAAAGGCGGAGATCTCCGGCGGGTCGAGAACTGGCGTCCCATTTCATTGCTGTGCTCGGACTATAAAATTTTGTCCAAACTTCTTGCCAATCGGCTGAAGAGTTTAATTGGAACTGTTGTTCATGCTGATCAGAGTTACTGTATTCCAGGAAGATCAATCTCTGACATCTTAATCAGAGATTTGATTGATTGTGGCCTTAAGGAAGATGGGGTTGGACTACTTTTTTTAGACATTGAAAAGGCCTTTGACAGTGTTGATCACACCTACATGTTTCATGTTTTGCAAAAATTTGGTTTTGGTGAAAAGTTTATATGTTTGGTTAAATTATTATACAACAATATATCAAACTTATGCAAAGTAAACAATTTTCTCTGTTCTCCTTTTCAGGTTCAGAGGGGCGTTCGGCAAGGCTGCCCATTGTCAGGGTTACTGTTTAGCCTTTTACTCGAGCCACTTCTCATTAATCTTAGACTCTCACTCTCTGGCTTTGTACCTTCCCCAGAGGAGCACCATATCATAGTATCTGCATACGCTGATGATATCTACATAATAGTTAGGAACGATCAAGACCGAACCACTCTCCTCGAATCCCTACGTATGTTTCATCAGGCTTCATCCTTGAAGGTCAACTGGCAAAAGAGCAAAGCCTTGTGGGTGTCTTCTGTCACTCGTACATCCGGTAGGCCTCCTTTGGCACCACCTCACTCACTTCCCAAAGGTCTAAGTTGGGAAAGAGAAGGGGTCAAGTATCTTGGGGTTTACCTTGGTCCTTACCAGTATTTTCTCATGACTTGGGAAGGAATGATGGATGACTTGGGAAGGAATGATGGATGACGTGACCAAACGTTTGCAAAAATGGAAACGTTTCCTTCCACAAATGTCCTTCAGAGGCCTATACTGATTGTTAACACCTCAGTCCCCTCTGTCTTGTGGCATAGATTCATCTGCCTACAGCCACCGGACAGCTTACTAAAGGATATTCAGCGGCTACTGGTTAATTTCTTTTGGGGAGGTCATCACTGGTTGAGGTGGGATGTACTTTGTCGACCCCTGTCCGGAGGTGGCCAAGGGCTCATTGACGTGAAATGTCGACTGATGGCCTTTCGGCTGAAATCAATCCAGCGACTGCTCAATGTGAAAAAACTGCCCTGGCGCCCCACAGCACAACAAATTCTGAGACAGGCTGGAACGCTCGGTTACGGCCTTGAGCTGTTTTTGATGGAGCCTCAAAAAGTTGATGCGTCTCTCCTCCCTCTGTTTTATCAAAGTCTACTAAATGCTTGGCACGCCGTAGTGGTGACCCGCCAGAAGGAGTCGTATGATGTTCAAATGTTTGCGGGAGAACCCTTGTTTCTGAACCCACTTTTTCCGAATGTTCCCAAAAGTCGTTTTTTTCCCCAAAACTTTATTACAAGTGGTATTAAAAATGTTTGGCATCTTCGTGACTCTTCCAATCATGCCTGGAAATCCGCCAAGGAAATCGCTGAGATTACCGGTACCAGGTCAATAAGAGTTGTAAGCCAAGTACTTGTTGAAGTTATACGCACATCCTTTAGACTTGGTTTGAAGTGGAGTACTGAGGTGATTTATGGGTATCCCATAATCCTTCAATTCCTAATTTACTGGTTAGTTTCACCAGTCCTGCTCTGTCTCAAGCCGGGTGTCGTTCTTTTCACTTTGGCAACCTCGAGAGCAATTTTATCTATCAGTCTTGCCTTTCGGTTATCAATGTTAACACTCCGACAGCGGGAGTAAGTAGATGGAAAGCCTTGTTACCGGATATCGCCCCCTCTGAACCTGAATGGAAATCGATGTATTACACACCCACAACAAAAAGGTCAGGTGATCTACAATGGAGACTTGCTCATGAGGCATTACCGACAAACCTTTTTGTAAACCGTGTAGATGTTACTGTGTCGGTTCTCTGTCCCTCTGTAACACCACTGAAGACGGTGTTTCATGGGTATGTTTATTGCATACGATTGTGTGCTCTTTTTCTTCGACTGAAGAACATATTCGATCGAGTAACTGTTCGGTTTTTCCCTCCGGGTTTTTATCTTTGGGCTTAGAGTCGCTTCGGCAGATGAAAAGTTCATTTTGTTTTGGAATTATGTATTGTCGGAGGCTAAACTTGCAATTTACTTGTCTGGAAAAGCAAAAATTAAAGGAAAACCACCAGAGCAATGTAATGTGATCCTGTATTTTCAATCCCTGGTTTCAACAAGGCCACAACTGGAATTCAATTACTACAGTAATAATGCAAATATTAATGGAATTTTTTGAAAATTGGTGTGTTGGAAAAATGTGTAAGGTTAATGAGAATGAATTAGAAATGTGTGTGTAATTTCCTTTGCGGTATTCTATGTCTTTTGGACTATGATACAGTGTTCTTTTTTCTTTTTGTTCTGTTTTGATTGATGAATTTCTCGAAGTCTAATGTATTATTTTTAAAATTTACAATTGGAGCATCCGTTTGTATAAATTCTCTTGTTGTTAATGCTCATCGATTACTTTAAAATGAACTGTTTTCTTCTTTTTTTCCATTCCTGTAGATTAACCTTTCCTTTGTTCTGTGGGTTTATTGAAAAACTTGTTGTATTGAATTTAAAAAAAATCTTTTTATACTTTCTTTTGTAATAAAAGGACCTAAAAGTCTCTCTCGACCTCGACCTCGAACTCGACCTCGACCCCTCTCTCTCTACCTACCTCTCTCTACCTACCTCTCTCTACCTACCTCTCTCTACCTACCTCTCTCTACCTACCTCTCTCTACCTACCTCTCTCTACCTACCTCTCTCTACCTACCTCTCTCTCTCTCTCTCTCGACCTCTCGACCTTTAATTACCTCCACCACCGAAGGTGAAAAAGGTTATGTTTTCACCCTTTTCTGTTTGTTACTTGCAAAATCGAAGATTTTTCAAGTATATTCATCAGTCGATTTTGTTATTCTGTCCATTTGTTTGTTTGTCAATCACCTACAGTTCACAATTTTAAACAGATCTTCACAAAACTTCACATGGTAGAGTTTGTCATAAGCAAGAAGCCTATTGTTTTTGAGGTCCAAAGGTCAAAGGTTATAAACAAACTTGGTAGAGTGAAATGCCTGCAGATGTAATTAATGTCGGGAGGCCACCGGGGAAATTCACGAGAGATATTCTTTTCCCCTTTGTGGGATTTCTCCTTGTGGGAGGAGTGAGGGGTAGGGTGGAGGTGGGAGTGGAAGAGGTAGGAGTCTGAAGGGGGTGGGGTGAGAGTCTGGAGGGATGGGGGTGGGGTGGTATTGTTGCGGAAATGGGCCCTTAGTGGGTTATTAAATATAGGATTAGCCCAGATCCCCCCTTAAATGCATGTTTAACCAGGTTGTTTGTTAATCGGACGTTAAATGTGTGTCGGGAGGTGTAGCAGGCTGTCCAATGTTCATACAGTGGTGGTGTACCAAGAGGCGTCTTCTTCTTCCCCCCTCCTAACTAGCCCCCACCCGGCACTCTGACAGTCAGTCAAGACGTGCTGGCAACCCATTGGCGGAGAGCTGCTGCAATCTCGAACAATGGTCCCTGGGGTGGTCGAAGAGGCCCGCCCCGAAAGGCAAGAGGAACTGCATGAGGTCTGTCTGCGATCTGCTGTATGAGGAACTGCGCAGTGTCGGTCGGCGATCTGCTTCGAGAGGAACTGCTTTGTCGGTCGGGCATCTGTTTTGTGAAGAGTGGTTTGGCCGGCTGTTCCTCCTCGGCCATGGGCCCAGCATGCAGAGTCCAACACCCAAATTTGGCCTAATCTGGTGTACGGGCAGGCCTCGATTTGCATACTGGACCTTGTGAGAAACTAGCTGGAACCCACCATAGAACTGACTGTCATGTGCCATCGACCTTACAGGGGCTGAACGCGCCGAGGCTGGTGCGTGAGCGGTGCGACAAAAGGACGTCGTCACCATCTTGCCACGCTGCATGCTCGAGCTTGGGCGCTCGAATCCGTTGACATCGGCTTCTCACGAGCCGCATTCGTGCCTTCGACACTTTTCCTCTCGTCCATGAGGCACCACCAAGTATTCCGTGTCTTGTCTGCATGTGGCCAGGCCTAAGGTTTATTTCGCTAGGGCCCCCTTCAGAACCCGTATCTCCCTAGTTAATAGCGGGTTATAGATTAATTATAACGTTCGTGAATGCTTTGCTTGTGTCGTGTTCCCCGATGTGTCCCCAATAAATCTGGCTGAGTCATACGAAAGTTGCCGCCTTGAATTTATTTGTGCCGCGCCGAGGAACAATCCGCTCGATTTGTATATAAAACCAAAACGGGCTACGGACTGGCAGACTTCGCTCGGTCTCTGACAAACCCAGTCTGTAGCTGGGGTCTATATCCCCAACTGGTAAGGCTCAGGTGTACGTTGGTATCGTGATCTGAGGCATGTGACCCGAGACCTGTGCTGAACTAGCCGGCGGTGCTGTCAAGTGACGCCGAATCATCAACATTTGGTGTCTGGAGCAGGGTGCAAATCCCGCCACCGCCGGATTCTTCAACAGTATGAGGGAGAGGGAGGGGAAGGGGTGGGAGGATGGATAAAGGCCCAGTCACACCTTGACGTTTTAGCCAGCGATGGCAACGTATTAAAATGTATGTAAAACGCTGGCTGACGTTGAACTTTTGATGTTTTTTTTTAAGATTCGGACGTATTCATAACGAGTTGGTCGTATGCATAACATATTAGTAATGGACACAGAACGTTTCGTTGTGTTATAGATAACTTATACCAACGAATGCTGAACCTGTTGTTGGCCTACACAACCTATGCCCAACGATAGTCTAACTTCGGCATAGCGCGTTGCACGCATCGCCGATGATGTCGTGACGTAGCCTATTAAAAGGCTGACGCACAACGATTCGAATCATAACTGCCGTAGAAATGGAAGTGACAACATCGCGGTCACACCTTGGCGATCTTGCCAGCGTATGCCGACCTAAGAAAAATGTGTCTAAAACGTTGGGGGCACGTCAAATACGGTATGAGTAAGTTTGGTATACGTGAGTACAACGCTAAAGTACGCTATCATACGTCGTAGTAAGTAGAGTACGTCAAGAAATTTTAAACATGTTCAAAATTTTACGACGTACTCGGCGTATGACACACGTTCGCATGCGATGGGGATAAGTTTTACACACGATATGTGGACGCTTACACACGTCCACAAAGGCTACTCATAAGCTACTCATAAGTCGAAACACGTCGCGGTAATGTCTTTTTTACGCGAAACTTATTTCTAACTTATGTTTGACATGCTTTGAACCAATTCTTTACGTAGTCCCAACACACATCGACGTATGTAGACGTATTAAAATGACGTCTTCTGGTCGACAAAAAGAAATAAATGAACGTGTTTCTAGCTTACAACTGCCATATAAAGACGTGTTCCCAGCGGTTTTGGGAATTGGTATATAAAAATGCTGCTCATAAAAGGGAACCCAACAGTGTTTTCGAGTCCTTTTTGAGTCGATGTCCATGTCAGCAGTATCAGTATTAGTATTAGTATTAGTATTAGTATTAGTTTGTTCATGTTGGCAGTAGTAGGTGAGTGTGAGGGGGAGGGTGTGGGTTATGATGGATCCTCCTTGCGTCCGCGTGTCCACGTGTAGGTTCATAGATTGCCACTCAACGATTTAAATGGCTGCATCTCCACGATTGAAAGTAGACGGTTGCGCTCAACAATTGGATTTTTTTTACACTCAACGACTTTTAAACGGTACCACTCAGCTATTTTCATTGTTTACAATGAACGATTTAAATTGCTGTCCCTCGCCTTTGTTTTTTGACCCTGGCGCTTGGAAATTTTAATCGTTTCTATTGAACGTGTTAAATCGCTCAAACCCCACTATTGAAAGTAGACGCTTGCACTCAACAATTGGATTTTTTTTACACTCAACGACTTTTAAACGGTACCACTCAACTATTTTCATTGTTTACAATGAACGATTTAAATTGCTGTCACTCGCCTTTGTTTTTTGACGCTGGGGTTTGGAAATTTGAAGCGTTTCTTCTGAACGTGTTAAAACGCTCAAACTCGACTATTTTAAATAGACGCTGCCGATGGACAATTGGAATCATAGCCAAGCTAGACATCGAAGTGTGAACATCCTCGTCATGCCGAAGAAAAGTTTGAAGAATGCTGCAAATAAGTGTCCTGGCCGTGGACGCTGACGCAAGGACGATCCATTATACCGACGTCTTTCAGCCTATGAGTAACTTAAAAGTAACGTCTGTCGATGTGTGGCAACGATCGCGTAACGTGCCAACAACACATTAATCATAGGTTAGAAATAAGTTTCGGGTATGCTAAACATTACCTCGGCGTGTCTCAACTTATGATTAACTTACAAGTAGCATGTGTTGACGTCTGTCAACGATCGCAGACCGTGCATACAACTTGTGGCCAGCGTAGCGGAACGTGTGAGTCATACGCCGGTATACGTCGTGAAATTTCAAGCATGAAAAAATTTGAGGACAACCGAAAAGTACAACGTTTAAAGCCAACGTACAACGACGTATGGCAGTGTTTTTCAGCGTGCTCTCAATGTTATCAAAACTTACCCATAACGTATTCAACGTGTGCCAGCGTTTTAGAAAAAAAATTCAAAAATCGGCATACATTGGCTAAAACGTCAAGGTGTGACCGGGCCTTAACAATGCTGGGTACCGTTGCTAATGCAAAACAAGTGCAGAAGAACTTTTCAGCAGATTTGGAATGGACGCTGAGAGGACAAGGGGGCACAGTTTAAGAGTACAGATTGGAGTTAGGCACTTAGAATGGTAGTAAGGCAGGGGTCTTTCACTCAGAGAGTTGTGAATGTAAGGAATGGTCTACCTTGGTAGTGACCGTGGAATCAGTAGATAATTGTTTTGAAATTGAGTTGAATATGTATCTGGAGTATCCCCCGACAGGGGAGTACCAAGATATTGGAATTATTGTGCAGGCTCCTTGGGCCTAATGGTGTCCACCTGCATTGAAGTTCCCTGTATTTCCTTGTATAAACAGGTGTGGGAATAAACACAACTCTTTATATTGGGCCATAAACCATATGATGAGATGATATGCACCATACGAAGCAGTTTCTTGCAAGGATTATACGAGGTGGTTTGCCATTGCCTTCCCAGCAGTCAATTAGGGCAGGAATTTGTAATTTGGCCAAAGTACCGGTGATAACTCACCTACTCTCTTGGTGAAGGAAACCGTGGGACCTTTCATGTTCACTAACTAATGCTGGAAGATGGGGCGCCCTGTTTAACATCCATCCGAGTGACGGCACACACACATTGATGAATCATCAGGATGACAGTTTATAGCTTGGGTGGAGATTCGAGCAGTTCAGAGGCGAGGGAGACCTCTCGGCTATCCTGCCAATCCATATAAACCATGATGATATAAACATTGCTAATTTCGGCATTTTAAAATATTTTTGGAATCTATTCTGATTAGTAGAAATATGCATATCATCTAAACTAAAGGAAGAAAAATGATTTATGATTCAACATGAAAATCGAGTTAGTTGGTCCTTGAGAAAAAGAGGATGTTCAGATGTTTACAAAAGAAATCTAAATGCTCAGCAAAATACACAGATGCCTGTTGGAGATTCAACCACAACGTGCATCACTGGTTTAAAATAAACCCAAACATAAAACAAATACAGCAAGTTCCCTTTTCTCCATACTTAAGCTAATGTTCAGATCTGTTTGATGTTAGACCGTCCTTGCTTTTGGTTAAGAGAATCAGAAGAGCGGTGGTTCGGGTTTCAATGAATTTTACATTTTAATCGGAGCTGTGCCGTTTAGAATGACGTCATTGTTTGATACCCTCGTCATGGTGATGTGCCTCTGGGTTTGCATCACTGGTGGATTTTCGCGTGTGTGCAACATTCAAGGTATGTTCCCCCTCCCTGCCTTGCATTGAATTATACTCCACTGTTCAGCTTCAATTACCATCAGCATGGATAAGAAGGGGTTCATCCGAAGGGTATGCCTGGTGTTGGCTTCATGGTTCAGGTGGTGGGCTTTGGATCCTTGGGTCCTGAGTTCAAATCCCGCTCAGCTGTTGAATTAATACCAGGTGGGGTTGACTGCCTGTCATCCTTCCGAGGTCGGCAAAATGAGTGCCAGCTTACTGGTATCCTGTGTCGGAGTGGTGACCCGTCCAAGATTGTGCCCAATAGTCAAGGGCACTGCTTCGGCAGCACCAATGCTCTGCACAGAGTATGGTCCCAATCTCCAATCCAAAGGGTACCATGTTCCTGATGGAGGGTCAGTGCTGGTGAAGTATGATCTCTTGGTTAGGGTGATCTGGGGTAATTTGCCATTGCCTTCCTAGCAGATTTGTATTTTAGTCAGGATGCCGGTGATAACTCGTCTACTCTTTGCGAAAGAAGTCGTGGAGTCGTTAATATCCACCAACAATCAGTGCGAGCACACTGCATGATGTTTTGAATGAAGGTCTTTCTGGTGGACAGCGCGATCATTGATGCATTTCCTTACACGTGAAACGTCAGGGTGACGGTTTATAGCTGCACCCAGATTCGAACCCTTACACGTGAAACGTCAGGGTGAAGGTTCATAGCTGGGTCCAGATTTGAACCCTTGCATGTGAAACGTCAGGGTGAAGGTTCATAGCTGGTTCCAGATTTGAACCCTTACATGTGAAACGCCAGGGTGACGGTTTATCGCTGGTTCCAGAGTTGAACCCTTACGTATGAAACGTCAGGGTGAAAGTTCATAGCTGGTTCCAGATTCGAACCCTTACATATGAAACGTCAGGGTGAAAGTTCATAGCTGGTTCCAGATTTGAACCCTTACATGTGAAACATCAGGGTGACAGTTCGTAGCTGGTTCCAGATTCGAACCCTTACATGTGAAACCGAGGGAATGGAAGGGGTAAAGGTCATAACGAAACTGTCTCTGCCAGGGTTTCCGAAAACAGTGCAGGAAACGGAAGTTTGGAGAAATCTGATCATGAATGTCACCAGACGTCAGTCACTGATTATACTACTTTTACTTCCCGTAGTTGTTCAGACCAGTAACTCTTAGCCTATACACCGCCCACGTATAAGTATGTCCAATTTTCTCCAAATTCCCCTTAGGCGAGTGTCAAACAATGCCAGCAACCATGAGGAACGGGGTCATGTATCGAATAAAGGTCACAATTGGGCCATGAGGGCGACGGGACAAATACGGCATGTCGCACTTGAAGTCATGGCCGGGAGAAATCAAATATGAGGCCCCAATATATAAGTTATGAAGAATCTATGATACAGTCAACCTATAATATGATGGCTGGAAAAATTCAGACAGGTAATGGGATGCATCATTCATGTGTAATGACTCATTTAAGTACCTTTATTATCTAAAGGCCTTCCCAGAGGCCTAGCAAGCTGAGAGAGCTTTTGAAGCGTTAGGCTGTTGTTGACGCAATAAGCATAGAATCATTAGACTGCGTCAAGGACGTCGGGTTTCCTCCAAATTTCTTTAAGTTTAGTGTTAAACAATAGTAGCGACTGTTTAAAAATGCAATCAATCGTTGGACAGAATTGACTGAATAGTTTATGGTGACAATAACTTCAACTTCCGGTATGTGTGCCCCACGAAATGCTACGATAAGCATTTTATACACCTTAACATAGAGTTCTTCCAATGAGGAAAACTCCTTTTGGGAAGGGGGGGGGGTTAGGGTCACTATTCAATGAAGTTAGGGTTAGGGTCACTATACAATGAAGTCACTGTGCAACCTCCATCGTATCGTGCGACCCCTTGCCCCTATGGCAAATTTGTTTGAGGTAGGATAAGCTGTTAGGGTTAGGGTCACTATTCAATGAAGTTAAGCTTAGGGTTTGGGTCACTACACAATAAAGTTAGGGTTAGGGTCAGGGTCACTATACAATGAAGTTAGGGTTAGGGTTAGGGTCACTATACAATGAAGTCACCATACAACCAATCTGTTAGGGTTAGGATTAGGGTCACTATAGCCTGGTGTTAGGGTAGCAGCTTGGGATCCGAAAGGTCCTGAGTTCAAGCCCCGTTGGCTGCTTGAATTGATACACACCAGGAGGTTGACTCAGCCTGTCATCCTTCCGAGGTCGGCGAAGTGAGTACCAGTGTACTGGGCCCGGTGTATGCCCCGGTTAAAATAGGTGTACCATATCCCTGTGTCGTAAGAGGTGACCAGGGTTGCGCCAGGAAGGGCATCCGGCGTAAAACCTGTGCCAAATCACTATGCGGATCATACGGATAATCCGCTGTGGTGACCCCTAACGGGAGCAGCCGAAAGAAGAAGAAGAAGAGGGTTAGAGTCACTATACTATGAAATCTGTTAGGGTTAGTGTTAGGGTCACTATACAATGAAGTCACTATACAACCAATTTGTTAGGGTTAGGGTTAGGGTTTGGGTCACTAGACAATGAAGTCACTATACAACCAATTTGTTAGGGTTAGGGTTAGGGTCACTATACAATGAAGTCACTATACAACCAATTTGTTAGGGTTAGGGTTAGGGTCACTATACAATGAAGTCACTATACAACCAATTTGTTAGGGTTAGGGTTAGGGTCACTATACAATGAAGTCACTATACAACCAATTTGTTAGGGTTAGGGTTAGGGTCACTATACAATGAAGTCACTATACAACCAATTTTCTTATGGTTAGGGTTAGGGTCGCTATACAATGAAGTCACTATACAACCAATTTGTTACGGTTAGGGTTAGGGTTACTATACAATGAAGTCACTATACAACCTCCATCGTGTCGTGCGACCCCTTGCCCCTCTGGCAAATTTGTTTGAGGTCGGATAAGTAACCACGTAATGTATCGCAGTCACACAGACAGATATCAAATTGTGTATTTCAGTCTGATATTTTCTTGCATCAGTGTCATTCTTTGCTTGGTAAGAAGCATTCTTGGTGATATTTACCAATAACCTGGATTAGCCCTTGCAGTGATCTGAGAAACACCGCAGGTTGAACTGTGCTTGCACGTTCGATTTAATCATCGACCTTGTTTATGACATGATGGACGACACTGAGCAGCTTGTAATTGGTGTCATGGTTGCTGCCATTGTTGGGAAATTTGCTGAGGTTGCTCCTTTTTTTTTTTTTACAGAAGGAAGGCAGTTGTGAGTGTGTAGATAAATTAATATTTAAGATAATTATTGCTGTTGGGTTTTTTTCTTCCACAATTGGCGCCCCCAATTTTTAATGATACCCCAGGGTTTCTTGGACTCCTATGAGGACTATTAAAACCACCATTGAAAATTATTTTTTCTTCAAGCACTCTCAACACTCCAAATTTCCAAACTGTAGAAATTTCCTTGCTGTATCTCGCATACTGCTGGGACGTTCGGAATGAAAATTTGTATCAATAATGGGAATAAAAAGTTTGCAGGCTTGACGTTTTTTTGCCCTTGAACTAATATTAAGGTCATGCCCCAATTATGGACATTTTTCACCATAATTCGACGAACGTTTGTCTGATCAGAACGAAATTGCCCACTCTAGATAGCCTAGGGCAAGGCACATTTATCCTTGTTTTACATTATAGCTCTCCGGGCTAAAGGCCAAGGTCAAATGGCGGTCCCCAAAAAATAACGTCTTCTTTGTCATCGCTCAATTTTACCAGTTCGGAATCTCAAAGAGCACTTGGCTTTCCAACACGTTCTTGCATCATAATAGTGTATCTGCACTGAAGTTGTGCACCTGATATTTGTTTTGTGTTCTTGACTTACTTTTTCAGATTTTGACCTAATTAACAAAAAACACATTTTTGATCATAACTTGAATAATTTTCTTCCGATTTACATGATGTTGAGTTTTATGGATAGATTGTACATGGGGACACATTTCCTTTGTTTACACTCTATCCATAAATGTTGAAGTTCAAGGTCATATGGTGGTCCAAAAAATATGCAAGTCATGGGTATTTGCCAAGATCTTGAATTGTTGTTGAATTGCTTTTAGCAGCAAGTCTTGGTTTCTGGGCACTTTAGCACATATTAAAAGACACACATGCTTGTTTTAATTAGGATCATTATATTCATGGCTAGGGGATGTCAGAGATCGAATTAGGCTAAGGCATCGTTATGTTGAGGGTTTAGCACCATTTTCATGTGCTCAGGTCAATGTTGAGTGCAAAGTTGTCCTTAGTACCACTGCTGTGGGAATGATGTTGTCCAGTTTAAAGCTTAGACAGGATACAGGATATAAGGATATCTCAACCGGTGTCCCCCCCCCCCCCGGTCTAAAACTGGTTTGGGGCCGGGTAGAGGTTTCATGGCAGCATCATTGAGCCTTGGTGACGAAGTCGTCGGATGGGAGCATGTGATTGGTTTTTTCGGGAAATTTCAATGAATCATGCGGGATTATCCTAATCTAATAACCATAACTATTGGCACCTTTAGAGGTTGCCAAAGGTGGACCATTGAAGCACTCGCTATTGGGACACGCTAATTAGTGTGTTAATCAGCTGTCATGTGACCTGTGGATGCAGTGGCACACACAAACCTGCACATTGAGTGTTAACCCGAGCTCCAGCGAGACGTGCACACCACAGTATAAATTTAGATTAATTATCCTGCAGTACTCTCAATGTGCAGCACTCTTATCACCTTAAACTATTTTAAAACTACAGTGATTTATCCGTGCAACACACACACACACACACACACACACACACACACACACACACACACACACACACACACACACACGCACACACACGCACACAGTAGACCACAAGGATAGACAGCACAGATGGTGGCCAGTTTGATGCAAGAAAGAGTATGCCAAAGGGAATGGTGGTGTGCATGGGCTCGCAGGATAGCCTAAAGGTGTGCACTGTCGCCTTTTGAGCTGTCTAGCCTGGGATTGGATCTTGGCCCAGGTATGTAAACTGCCATCTTGGTGTTTCACAAGCAGGACGATTCATCAATTTGTGTGTGCTGTTCCTCAGATGGAAGCTGTCCTGTCTGTCAGCATTAGTTTGTGGATGTTAAACAGCTATTGCTGGCACCGTGACCAAATTACAAACTACTGTTATAACCTCCAGGGAGGGAGAAGGGAGAGGGGGGGGCACATCATCAGCGGCACAGTTGCGCCCTCCAAAAATAATGCTACTCCCAGCCATGTGCTACATGCGAAAAAAGTAGAAAAGGACATATTGTTTCATCACTCATGGTCCAGTTATGATTCACACTCAGAGCTCCAAATATAGCACTTTCAAACCACAATAGCCTGTGTGACATCAAGGTCAGAGCATCAAACATTGGAGCTAACCTTTAAAAGTGAAACAAAAGCTGAGAATATGAATGTTTCTGGACAAGTCAGACTTGTGAGATTTATAGAAATTGAGGAATGAGATTTTCCGATGTTTTGTTTCAGAGAAAAATGCAGATGTATGAAAACCTTATGACTTTTTGAGGCATATTTTTGTAGACAGAGTTGAGGCTGATTGAATCAGATATCTTGTAGCATTATCTGTGTGTGTGTGTGTGTGTGTGTGTGTGTGTGTGTGTGTGTGTGTGTGTGTGTGTGTGTGTGTGTGTGTGTGTGTGTGTGTGTGTGTGTGTGTGTGTGTGTGTCTATATATATATATATATATATATATATATATATATATATATATATATATATATATATATATATATATATGCCAACAACAACATAATAAGCATTTAAAGGCCATTTTCCCTACTGATGCGGGGGTAAGCCTTGCGGGCCCCATGACAATCTTCTCCATTTTACCCTGTTTTCTGCATCTCCCCTTCTTAATCCCCTTGCCCACATTTCCTCTTCCACCACATTTAGCCAAGTTTTTCTCGGTCTTCCACGTCCTCTACTTCCTACTACACTCATTTCCAATACTCCTCTCACCCAGTCACTTTCATCCTTCCTCAACATATGACCCAACCATCTCAACCTGTTTCTCTTCACAACCTCCATCACAGACTCTATTCCCATCATCTTCCGCAAGTCATCATTTGTCTTCCTCTCTCTCAACAATACTCCACACATCCACCGAACCATTTGCATTTCCACCCTTTCCAGCCTTTGTTGCTGCTCTTTGTTCAGTACCCATGTCTCACTCCCATAAATCATCGTAATTCTCACACATGTAGCATACACTTTTCCTTTGAGCTTCAACGACACTCCCCTCTTCGTCAGCACGCCACTCAGTTCCCGAAACTTCTTCAATGCACATCTCACTCTAGCAACCATCGAAGAGTCTGATCCACCTTCTCCATTCAGCATGTCTCCTAGATAGCAAAATGTTTTCACCCCTTCCAGCTTCACACCATCTCCAAGATCCAACTCAACAATTCCTTCATCTGCTGCTCCCTCTATGCACACCTTACACTTGAATGTAGCTGCCACACTGGTTAATGACCCTCTCACCCCACTACATTTTCGATGAACTCATTCAGCACACATTGTACACTGAATGGAGTTCACTCCGACACCCTTCCTGCACACAGCACACGGCCACTTCCCAGTCCTTTCCACCTCACCACATGCTTTACCACTTGCCATCACCTTCGTCTTTCCGATATTCACCTTCAAACCTTTTGCCTCCATACATTCCTTCCACTTGTTCATCTTCTCCTTCAGTCCATCCATACTCTCTGCAATCAACACCAGATCATCTGCATACAGCAGCTCCCACGGTAAACCTTCCTTTACCCTCCGAGCCAGCACCTCCATCACAACTACAAATAAAAGTGGACTTGGTACCGACCTCTGGTGCACTCCGACCCTCACCTCAAACTCACCACTGTTCCCATCCTTCGTCCTTACAGATGTGCGTGCTCTCTCGTACATGGCCATCACTACTCTGATCAACCATTCCTCCACTCCTAACTTCCTCAATGCCCATGTCATTACTTCACGTGGGACCCTATCAAATGCTTTCTCCAGATCAACAAACCCAAAAAACAACTTCTTCCTCTTCTCCATGTACTTCTCCTGCAACTGCCTTACAATAAAAATTGCATCTGTCGTTCCTCTTCCTGGCATAAATCCAAACTGCATTTCGTCAATCTTTACCTTCTTCCTTATTCGCTTCTCCAACACCCTTTCCAATACCTTCATTCCATGCTCCAATAACTTTATTGCTCTATAGGAGCCACAGTCCAGAGGGTCACCTTTCCCCTTGTACAGAGGGATGAGGGTACTCAGTTCCCAATCCACTGGAATGCGGCCTTCTCTCATCATCAGGTTACAGATCTCTGTCATTCTCTTCACAACCCCAACTTCCCGCTGCCTTCAACATATCTCCCACAACTCCCGTCGGTCCTCCTGCTATTCTACTCTTCATTGCTCTTATAGCTTCCTCAACTTCCTTCTCAGTTATCTTCTCTGCTGGTCCTAAAACTGGGTTACTCTCTGTTTCTATCCCATTCATTTTCTACATTCAACAGCCTTTCCATATATCTCTTCCATCTTCCTTTAATTCCATCTGAATCCACAACAATTTGTCCCACTTCATCCTTCAAGCAACTCACCCCCGTCACATCAAATCTCTCTCTCTCGCTATCTGCTTTGCAATCCTGAATACCGCTCTCTGACCCTCTTCTGAATCCAAGCGTTCTCCGAACATTTTCCCATCAGCCTCCTGCGCCTTTGCAACCTCTTTCTTTGCAGCCTTCTTCGCTACCTTATAACTTTCATGTGCTGTCTCTTCTACCACCATACCCTTCGCCTTTTGCCATTCCTTGAACTTCTTCCTCTTCTCTTAAATCGTCTTTCCAACTTTATTACTCCACCACCATGTTTATTATTGCATCGGATGTCCTTTTGTCCATCCACACACCTCACCAACGGCTTCCAATAGACTATCTTTCATTGACATCCAACCACTTTCAAGCTCAACCACATCATCCTTTACCATACTCAGCCTCTCTCTTAATGCTTCCTTCACTGGCTCCCCTTTCAACCTCCACACCTTCATCCTCGGTTGGTACTTCACCCACTGAATTATCCTCGCACTTTTCACCCTGATATCGCAGACAACCAGGTGGTGCTGTGAAACAGTCTCGTCCACTGGGATCACCTTTGTGTTCCGGAGGTTTCCCCTATCTCGCATACGCACCATCAGGTAGTCAATGATTGTCGTCGACCCACCTGACGTGTATGTAATAAGCTTGTTATCCGCTTTCTGGAATTGAGTATTACAAATCAACTCCATCAGCAAACTCCAAGATACTTTCACCTTCTCCATTTCTCACACCATATCCATAACCCCCATGGACTCCCTCAAAACCGTCTGGACTCCTTCCCACATGTCCATTCAAGTTTCCTCCAACCACAACAACTTCCTCATCTTTCACATTCTCTATCAACATCTCTATCACACACCAGAACATGTTCTTCTCTTCATCACTTTGACCGACCTGTGGGGCATATCCCGAGATGACGTTCACTAAGAGCTTTCCGATCAGGATTCTCACAATCATCAACCTTTCACTCACTCTCGTCACACTCACTACACTGTCCTGAGAAAACAAACTCCTCAGAAAACATGACACCAACACCATGAACGCCTTCCGGGCACCCTTGCCACATAAACTTATAGTTCTGTCCCTGCCTGCCCTTCACCATTCTCGCACCACTTCCCTTCGATCATGTCTCCTGCATACAACATATGTCCACCCTTCTTCTGACCAATGTTTCAACCACTTCTCCAGATCTCCCTGTCAATGTCCCTACATTTCATGTCCTAAACCTCAGAAACCGATCTCCACGTGGGGCATCAGACGATTGGTCGTCAGGAATGGAAAGATTTCCTCCCTTGCTTTGATCGGGTTCCCCACCTTGAGTTTTAACGAGAGGGGGTGAGGACCCCCACGGGGTACTTCGGGCTGTACCCTGCCCATCAGTTGTACTCATCATGGTTTCCTTTTGAGGCGATGTTTTTATGGCCGGATGCCCTTCCTGATGCCAACCCTTTTAGTCGCCTCTAATGACACGCAGGGATACGGTGTACCTATTCTAACCGGGGCACACACCGGGGGATATATATATATATATATATATATATATATATATATATATATATATATATATATATATATATATATATATATATATATATATATATATATATATATATATATATATATATATATATGCCATATTTATATATTGTTGGCGGGATGGGATATGGGTTGAAGGGAGTAATGTGGTGGAGTTATTTCATTATTATTTGTTCAGCATAAGACATACGGTCGTTGTGTTCAAGGATCACAACTTCTCAAAGGATGTCCAGACATTTTAATTGTGAGCCTTCCATTCTGTCATGTCTGTGACCGGATGATCCCTTTAGCCTTTATATATTTTCCATGTTATCTGTCCTTTAAATGTTTATTTTAAAGCACACACAAGGCCTTAAGATGGCATGACAGTTAACATCACCACAGGTGGTGCGTGAAAAACTCACCCCTGATGCAGGTGGCTTTTTGTAAAAGCCATTCATCAAGAGCTAGAAAAGCCATTAAACGCCCCATTGTTTGCGGACCTCATAATGCCCAGAGGTCCCACCGAGACAAAGGTGTTTAAAAATGGCAGATGCAGATCAAATCGCTTCTTGGGATCGAAGGAGTTTTGTTTTTTCTTGGTGCTGCTGGCTGCGCCAAACCTGGGGAGAGGGCTGCTGTGTCGCACCTCACCAAACAAGCTGCATCCTTTTTTCTTTGCTTGGCCAGCAGCAGGGAAGGATCAATTGGTCCCCCCCTCCCCCACCGGGACTGGAACTGAGCTGCATGTCGGCAGCTGATTATCGTCATGATGATGTTGCTGCGTCACTTCCACTTCCAGGTTTGTTCGATTGTCGCCGCATGGGAGACGCTTTGCCATGGCCTCCTGTCGAGGACGTGGCATGCAGAGCGGCTGTGCCCGAGCACGCATCTCGCTTGACGAGCCGTTCCAAGCCACGTAGTCCGAGTCTCTCTGGGTTTATCGCCAAAGCTGTGACCGATCTGTTGAATGTGGCCCTTACCGTGGCATCGCGTTGTTGGGACTGGTCTGACCTGCGGGAGTGGTGGAGTTGGGTGTGGTCACGGAGGGAGGACGCCGGTACGACAACCAAGGCCAAAGGGGAAGAGCAGCCGAGCAGGTGTAGTTCACACAGAAGCACTCGGAGTGAGCTCGCTATCGGGGCAAACAAAGTGCTCCAGATGCTGGAATGGGATGCACTCAGTCTCGTATTGATGTGCGGGAACGCATGAGCCCGGGTTCTGGGCCGGTAATTCCTCCTGCTCTGCATCTACAGGTCCGTTTGTGGGGCTTGGGCACACGGACCTCAGCAGTGCTCGCTCTGTGCACCCTGGGTGTTCGCAGGTCCTGTTTGCAGACACGGTGCAGGTGATCTCATCACTGATGCCAGTGCTCCGTCTGCCCTCGCTGAGTGAGCTTTGAGCTGTGGGGACTCCGAGCTTGGACACCTTTTGTTGTCATTTAAAATGTCTCAATTTCTGCTTTCTGGCTAATTGGGCATTTTCATTCTATACATTAATTTTAATACATATTATATGCAGCCCGTCACAAAGATTGATTCATTGATTGGCTGATCAGAGCTCTGTTTTCAATTTCTGCATGCATCCGTCCCTGAATAAGTTGCATTTGTATTTTGATTTTCCTCTTAGTGTGTTGTACATCATTCACAATTCAGCATCCAAAAAGGATATGATGAATATCCCTTTAACGCTTGGGACGACGGTGCACTAATTGGTCTTTATTTTGATTAATCACCTCAAGAGAACCACAACTACCAGAATTCACCCTGAGTACAGGTACTGTATATTCAGTAAAAGAAGCAATGGTCATGGGAAGGCATTACAAGAAGAAAAAATAAGAATAAATAAATGATGCAACCAATACTTACAATCAGTACATAATAAATAAATAAACCCCTTACCCACTACCGATAATTATATCCACCTTGGGTATCAAACAAACTATCAGGGTTCATTAATTATCCTATGCTTTATCTGGGCTCATTAGTCAGGTCACAGGAGATAGACATTGGGTAAATGCAAACAAGACAGGAAATACCCGAGCAATGCCGTAGTGACACAGCTTTTAAGGATGCAGGTCGCATCCCCTCACAGATTCAGTCAGCGCACCATCCCGGGGCTTGAGAGCACACAGACAGGAGGATGAGAGGCCTGTTTGAGTGAGTGGAGATGTGGTGCGGCAGGAAAGCCTAGCAAGCACGGTGCAGTCTTTGGTCTGGGATACTCCTCTGAGCCAATTCTTCGGAAACTGCTGTTAAGCCGATTTCTGGAAATTCCTTTGAACCCCCCTGCTGCATGGGCTTTTAAAGGCTCTGGCCCCGACCCTTAGTCCTGACGTGCTTCACCTCCTCCTCTCTCGTTCGCGATTGTGCCGGAGCCCAGTCTGGGGCGGAGCGACCCCTCGAGACCCATCATTCAAGCAACTCTGACGTAAATAACTGACTGATGATGCACATTTGTTCTTCCACCAAAACGTCCTTGCCCAGGCCTCCCAGATGCTTTACAAGAACGTTAATGACTGATTCCAAAGGAAAAAAAGTCAATAAACGGGTCAAAAGGGAAGATGGTTTTAGAAACATGAGCATGGGTTGGACATCTCTATCGATAACAAAGCAACGCATGTCTAATAACACATTTAATTACTTTTATACTTATGCTAGACTTGCAATTTAAGGAAATAAACGCACTACATTAAGTGTCTTTAATCCACGAGGAGCCATTTCCACGACACGACCCCCACCTTCCTCCTTCAGCCTCTCCCGAGGCTGCACTCAGAAGGGGGAGCAATGCCAGCCAGGCATTACCCCATTTATCATTCCAGGCATGACCCCATTTATCATAAAATAGCCTGAGCTTTGTGTATGAAGTTTCCTTGTGCAGCCTTAAATATTGTTGCAGGGACAGCACTGGAGAAACGGATCACTTTTAAAGTCTGTGTAAACTAGAACTTCCTGTTCCTGATTAATGAACATCTTCGTGATACTTCTTGGTCATGTTTATTGAGATATGGTCAGGGTATTATGCATCATCAGATGTATTTCATTCTCACGTTAGAATCTTACATTGGTTGAACCTCATGGAGCTGCCACAGCACATTTTCCGCAGGACGACGATTCATAAGGCCATGTGGTAAAACAACCAAGGCGTTTGTAAATTACTCAGAAAACTACCGGTATAAAGGCTCCCTTGAGTGAAAGACACTATGGATGGGATCTTTACCATCCATGTTTTCAGATATGCCTAGTGTTTGTTAATGGTTTGTGTGGTGGGCTTGGGATCCTCAGATCCTGAGTTCAAATACCCACTCGGCTGTTGAATTAATACCAGGTGGGGTTAACTCTGCCTGTCATCCTTCCGAGGTCGGCAAAATGAGTGCCAGCTTGCTGTGGTATCCTGTGTCGGAGTGGCGACCCGTCCAGGATTGTATCCACAAGCCAAGGAGACTGCTTGGGCAGCACCAAAGCTCTGCACAGAGTATGGTCCCAATGGATGGATGGATGGTGCAGATGAGATTGCTCGCTTATGTTCCCTTTGAAGGACTGCATGTTTGATGATGCAATGCCAGTGTGGATGTTAGTTTTATTACTTGCTATGTACTTTTGCCATAAAGGCAAACCAATAATTTGCTGCTAATGCAAAAAGGAGCCATTTTGGCATTTCTCTAATGGCTTTTCGTTTGTGTGTGGTTTTATGAACAGAAACTGAATTGATGAGTTCAGAGTTTATAACACAAAAGGTAATAAGAGCAGGAAGTACAAACGTCAAAGTGCATTGTATGGGATCGGAGAACATACACGTGGCATGGAAATGGAATGCCCAACTGCTTAATGAAAGTGATCAGTATATGGTTAATGGAAGAATTCTGACACTGCAAGTGGCCAGTGAGGACTGTGGTGGTGTGTACACTTGTCACACAATCCCCTTCGGTGAGATGCTGTCCAGCACGACTTTATACATTGCATGTAAGTTACACTCAAAACACTCCACGAAATGTCACTTTCACTGTGAAATGTCAACCACACGTTGCATGCATTTGATTTTTGCTCTGTTGATGGAAACTAATGGGTATATCTATTGTGAAACCATTTATGATCAATTCAGTGTAATAGCACAAGTAATGAGACGACAATCCGCATTTTCTCATGCAGACAAACAACTTCCAGTGAAATCGTAACTTTTCATTTTTCTAGTCGTGGTGATGTGGGTGTAGTGAGTTGCTATCGATTCTGGTAAGCTCTGGCTTGCTGACCGATAGGATTCCTTCTCATACTATGAGCTGGAATTACATACAGGGATGGCAGGAAAGCCTAGAGATGGACTTTAAAATTGGGTCCCATCTGCCAGCTTCCAAAACGACGCCTCATGAACTTTCTTCCTCCTCCCGCTTCCTCAGTTAAAAAGGGGGACGGTTGGAGGAAGGGGGTTCATGGAGTTCTAATGAACCCTCTCCCTCCTCCTCACAGTGAGGCCAGATTTCTTTTTTTTCACATGTTATTCGTCATTGTTTTTTTATGCAGCATTAACTGTCCTTTGGCGAGAAGACAACAATATAAACAAGAAAAAGAGCAATCAGAGATTGCAGACCTTCACCAGGACTTGTTTTGTGTGGCTTGCATAAATTTGTGTGGCGTTTGTGTCCTGGTGTGTTACGTAATAAATAAGAGACAGAACTGGAACTGCCACTTTATTAACTGCTGACAGTGATGACCGGGTACCAAGACGTCCCGCTTTGATGAAACCTCGCTTTGAATGGACACCTGACCCTGACCCATGACGTTTTTTTTAATGACTATTCAATTGAATTCAGAATGGGATTAAAATAAATTCAATTCAAATCAAATGGAAGACCAAATAGGTACAGTCCTGTATTGGAGTCATCAGAAGGAACCCAAACAAGTAAAAAGCAAAGATGAATTCATCAGGAGGAATCTGGATGGGATTCACATTTCAGCTGCTACTCAACCCCCAAACCCATCCAGGCACAGCCAAGTGAGCCTTATTCAAAAAAGAGCAAAAAAACAAAAAGAACCCAAATAAAAAAATAAAATAATTCTGGCTGCCAGACCATGTATCTGATCAAGTTGAAATTTAAAACATGTATTCCCCATCAATACTACAGAGACATGACAGAAGTAAATAGACAGCATGATTTTTAAAGAATTTATATATTTAACATTTTAAGAACATTTGATCCATTTTTAGCTCGCCTGTTCGAAGAACAGAGAGCGATAGCGATACCCCCGGCGTGAGCATAAGCGTCAACATGAAGATGTTTTTTTGGTGCAAGTTATTTAGAAGCTTGCCATTCATTTAATATGTGTATTCGGATGCTGATATTTGGCATGGAGGTTCCTTTGGGGTATATCATTGATGTAGTGAAGTTGAAATTAAAAAATAATTTCAAATGTTTTAAATTTTTGACTTGTTTTGAACTTAACTTTTTTGTAGCACATCAACGTTAAAGTTTTTTCCTTTCTAATGTTTTTATCTACCACACTATTTTTTACTGATTACAATATACAAATACATATATTGCTTTAAAATTATTTGGATCGGGCTTCACTGCAATGCTTTATAAACTAGAGGGGGAGCACTCGGTAGAGTGCAAAACCACTGCCGCCAATACTGCTGGGTCACTTAAGTGAACCTGATATCCTATTCATTGTAGGTCAAAATGGATCAGACGCTACTGAACCACGATTGAATAAACTAAACTAGATCGACGCGCATGTAGAAATGCCAAAAAATAAATCGAAATTTTTTTGATAAAAAAGTTGCAAAATTTGTTGTTTTTTTCTCTAACAAATTTTTTTGGGGGGTTGGAAATCACTAAAAACATGTAGAAATGCAAAAAAAAAAAATTCAAGTATTCTTCAAATAAAATCGAATTTTTTTTGAAAAAAAGTTGCAAATTTTTTTTTTCTCTAACAAATTTATTTTTTTTTTTGGTTGGAAATCACTTAAAACATGTAGAAATGCAAAAAACAAAAATTCAAATATTTTTTCAAAATGGCCGCCATAGCGGCCATATTGGACTTTGGACCAAGTCCAAGATATAATGGCATGATCCTTGGACCATACCTAATCCCCCCACCAAGTTTCGTCGAAATCCGTACAGGAGTTTTTCCGTAATATTGTTCACAAACAAACAGACCAGGGGTGAAAACAGTAACCTCCATCCATCTTCGATGGCAGAGGTTAAAAATATCATTAGACTAGTCTTTTAAAAACGATAAATGTATAAAACAGGCGAGCATTGGGTGGCTTTGACACCAACTCTCTGGTAATACATACACTAGTATTTGGTAGACTTGCCATTTGCAGATTTCAATGCTTTTACTCTTTGAGGCATATAACTAATGAGTTCTGAAATTTTCTCTTGTGGGATTTCTGCCCAGGCATCATGTAAAAGGTTTAGCAATTCTTCCTGTGATGTTGGTTTCCTGGACTTTTTCCGCATAGCTCAATCCAAAATCGTGCAGAGGTGTTCAATGGGATTCATGTCAGGAGACTGACTTGGCCATGGAAGTCGCTTGATCCCATTTCTGTCCTGCCGTTCTTTGATCGTTTTGCAGTGTGGCATGGAGCTCCATCTTCCATGAACAGAGTGTTGTTTTTGACCATCTGACCAGTGGAGAAGACGGCACAATGTCCATCCTCAAGGATAGAAATGTTTATTGTAGAGTTGATGTTCCCAACACACCCCACAAGCTCTGACCATCTAGTGCTCCAGATTGCTCCCCACACCATCACTGAAAAACCAGCGTGTTTGACAGTTGGCTGCAATCGGTTCAAAGAGAACTCTTGACTGGGATGTCTCCAGACCTGTACGTGTCCAATTTCAGAAAATTGAGCAAATTGGGACTCATCTGAAAAAAATACAGTTTGCTAAAACTCCAAGGGTCTGGTGGCCATCTCATCAGCCCACTTCTTTCTCCTTTGAATGTTGTCTGGTCTAAGAAGAGGTTTTCTCCTTGCTGCTCTCACATAGTAGCCCAGTTGATGAAGGTACCGCATGGCAGTTCTTGGGCTAACTTGGACCTCCTCTGCAACATCTGCTGCCTTGCAATGGGGAGTTTTCTCAATGGACTGCTTGACAGCTCGAAGACACCTTTCTGAGGGCCCAGATCAACCAGAACGGGAAGCTATGGATTCCTTGCATTCGCTGGTGAATTGCACAATTATCTGATTGACCAGAGAAAGTGGAATGCCAAGGTTATGAGCTGTCTGACTCCACCTTCCGATTGGCCAACAATTCATCCTCTTTGAAAATACTAAAGGGTTCGAGGCATAGTTAATTGTTGTACAAGACCTAGGAACTCGTTTCTGCAAAGTAATAGTTGAATATTAGTTCAAATCACAGTAAAACTGTGTTGTACAGATGAAATGAAGAAATTTAACGTGTCTATTTACTTCTGTCATGTCTCTGTAGATCAAAATTGTGAAGTTTCACGTTGATTGATTAAACTGTTCAAGAGAAAACATTATTTAATATTTTCTTCAATCCAATATGGCTGCCAAGCCATATGACCTATCAATTATTCCTCAACAAACTTGTACACCCAAGGCTTGGGGAACATTTGTGTAAAGTTTCTCCTCGATATGTCCAGCCATTCTGGAGAAGAATTTTTATAGGTTTAAGCGTAAATCCAATATGGCTGCCAAACCACGTGACCTATGATGTCGTATTTGTGAACGTTTTCTTCCTCATGGATGTGGCAAATGTGTAAAGTTTCACCTCGACTTGCTCAGCCACTTCAGAGAAGGTTTTTGAATGTTATTCTTTTTTTAAGAATATGACCGACGACATCATCAAATTTTTTTCTGTGGACCATTTTATCCCTAGATGACCCTGAAAAATGTTCATACTGATCAGATGTAGCCTTCAACATCTGCAATGTGACGTCATAATGAAGGCACCAATGACGTCATTTAAAAAAAATTACACTTAATCCCCATGAGGAGTCCTTTCCATGTGCCAAGTTTCAACTTTTTTCCTTTGTGTGGTTTCAGAGATACAGAGGTCCAATTTTTTTTGGTTTTTCCAACATGGCTGCCACACCACATGACATGATGTTGAACTTATCAGTAAAACATTCTACACGAGTAGTTGCAGCTATAGTGAAAATTTTGTCTCAATCCAACAAGCGGTTGCGGAGAAAAAGATTAAAATTATGTGCGGACAAACAGACGACCAAACAAGAAAAAGATTTCGTGCAGAGCACGATACTTGCAAAATCCACCCCCCTCTCCAAGGGTTGCCACGGATACATTAAATTGCCCATTTCATTAAGATTAAAATTGACAATCTTAATCAAAGCTCAGGTCAATTGGATGAAAATTGATTATTTTTCAGATTGAAATTGATGATTTTAGAAGTTTGACCTTGAGTTGACCTTTGACCTTTTGACCTCAGAAATAGTTGGTTTTCAAATTCAGTGATGGACTATGCAATTTCTGCTTAATTTTCAGGTTAATCAGATGAAAATTGATGTTTTCAGATGAAATTTGATGATCTTAGAAGTTTGACCTTTTGACCCCAAAAATAGTTGGTTTCCTAATTCAGTGATGCACGATGCAAATCCTGTTTAACTTTCAAGTTAATCGGATGAAAAATGATGATTTCAGAAATTTGACCTCAAGATGACCTTTGGCTTTTGACCTCAAAATCAATAGGCTTCTCAATTGAGACTACCTCTACAACTTGGTAAAGTTTCATGACAATCGGTTTGGAATTGTGACCTGTCAGTGACAAAAAAGACAGACAAACAAACAAACAGGCAAGCCGGGAGGCGGCGATGGGTCGCCGAGCATGGAAACTATAAGATATTGAGCAAAATGGATATCATATAGCGGATAGGGAATCACCTTAAGATTATGCATATAAAATCTCATCCAGTTTCATCGACTGATAACAACTCGGTATCCATTTGAATGAAAAGTACCGAAAATGCAGTTTGAAATCGAAATCCCCAAAGTTCGAAGGGGTGCTGTGGGTGAACAAAGATCTAAATCGAAAATCCGGCTCGATCGTTTGTGCACAATGTATTCCAGACGATTAGTGTGAATTTTCATGACCATCCGACCATAACCCTAGGAGGAGTAGCATTTGGCGTGAAGGCACCTCCGGCTCTCGCATATTATCAATTTTTGCACAAATTGACCTTTGACCCCTGACCTAAGAGAAATCTGTCAATATGTCCTGAGACAAAGTTGTAGTACTCATTGAGTACCATGAACCTGCAAAGTTTCATTCGTATCGATGCACTCACCTGGTCGCTAGGGGCCTTCAATTTTCGCCAATTTTCGCGCATACCCTAATTGTAGGGGGCGCTGTGGGTAAAGTATTCCATATATCACAAAAACCGGAATATATTTGATAGAGCATCACCTGTAGATCATTCGTGCCAAATTTCATAACCCTACGTGGGATAATGGCTTTCGGAATTGATTTCGCATGAACGGTACCAATTTTGAAGGTTTTTCGGTTGTTGCTAGGGAACCAAAGAGTCCCAAGCAACCATCACAATTTCCAAAGCACTAGGTCATAAGATGTACCTACCACCCAAGTTTGGTCAAAATCCGCCCACGTTTACTACCAATTATGCTGATGACAAACGAACAAACATCCAAACGAACATCCAAACAAACAGACAGAATTACTGACAATAAGGGTCACCTATTTCGGTGACCCAACAATAACAAAATCGACTGACCAATATACTTGAAAAATCTTAGATTTTGCAAATAACAAACAAATCCAAATGCAATACCCTCGCCTTGGGTGAGGGTAACTAGAGTTCATAGAACACCTTACTGCAGTCTTGAGAAAATGGACACAGGACTTTATTGGTACTTGGACATGGGATTTCATTTGGAAGCAGTTTATTTGGAAGAAGAAGAAGAAGAATCTCACATTACCCTGCCCTGAGAATGTGAGTGGCAAGTTTTATTGTTCAAGATGGCAAACAGTTCTGCCAATATACTGCTAAACTGAAGGTTTTTGGAAATGCTAACAAGGCAATTTGTGTTCTGCAGTGTTCAAATGTTTAATTTGATTGAAATAAAATAAAAGTTTTAAACGGAGGAAAAACAATCCCGATGAATCAGAAGTTTCCACCATTGGTGCACCCTCTTTTACACCACCTTCTTAAACACATTAAATTGGTTATTCATGCCGATTGTGTCCTTTATGAATACCTAAAACAGTCTTTCCTGTTTGGAATGATTTTCAATTTAGTTTGACTACCAGAAAGACTGAAACAATTACCTTACTCCTCTCTGCGCATGTGAGCTCAGGACGGGATTCCATAGGGTAGGGAAGAGGGGTCTAAGTTGAGCCAAGGGGTAAGTTGAGCCACCTCCTGTGGATTTTCTTTGCTGTGTTCTCCTTCATCTAAAACGGCTTTTTCCTGACATACACAAGCAAAGGATGTGACTTGTTATGAATAGATGGCACCACCTTTCAGCTCTCTCCATCCTGACACTTCCAGTAGGGGTGGCTCAACTTGCCACATGGCTCAACTTACCCCCTTCTCCCCACCAATTTGCCAAATTCAGAGCCAAAGTACTGTATGTCTGAGAGCAGGATATCTAAAAAAGTTATGTACGAATTCGGACGAAATTTGGTGGAAAGGTTGGGAGTGTGACATGTACGAATTGATTCGATTTTGGTGAAGATCCAAATCCGATATTCTTCACCATTGAGAGATGGGGTCAAAAACGCTATACAGTACAATACACCACAGAGTATTTATATAAATTTCTCAATAATATTTTTACTATTCATATTGAATTTCACAAATTCTATTTGGTGTCGTTTTATGATCTGAAAGAAAACTTGTTTTAATCTGCTAACTGTAGCTCCCTGTGTTGGTAAACATCTGATCTTAGATGGTGATGTCTTTATGGGCATCCCAACTTTATCTATTGATCTATTGAAAAGTTTTAATCTATTGATAAGTTCAGTGTTGTATGTGGTTGCTCTCACGGTCATAATGATTTCACCTGTAACCATGTCATAGAATACGTTTTTTAGGAATACTGATGTCTAAGAAAGGCATTCCTACAATGTGGAATGGAAAAGCATCTCGTTTATCAAATAATTTCATGTGAATTTTATTATTATTGATATCGATTTGTAATTCCAAAAAAGAAACTGAGGTTTTTTTTGAGTTTGCTTTTCCTTTTTTAATTCGAGTTCTTTTGGATACACATCATCATCAACACACACACACACACACACACACACACACACACACACACACACACACACACACACACACACACACACACACACACACACACACACACACACACACACACACACACACACACACACACACACACACACACACACAGCTGGAATTATATATAGATAACACTCGGTGGTGCATTGGTTAGAACATCTACTCTCTTGTTGGGAGGTTAGTTTCAAACCTTGAGAAACAGCTGAAACGGATGAAGAAGAACGATATCAAACCTTGAAAAGGCACATACTCAGGTCCCCAGCATCAATTGTGACGTCATATCAAACGAAGAAGAAGAATTGTGACGTCAATCGTGCAAAAAAAAAGAAGATTTGTGACGTTATAGCACCTTGTCTTGTCATTGGTTGATAAATAAATGGCCATAACTTGGGAACCACTTGGCCGATTGATATCAAACCTTGAAAAGGCACCTACTCAGGTCCCCAGCATCAATTGCGACATCATATCAAACGAAGAAGAAGAATTGTGACGTCAATCGTGTAAAAAAAACATAAAAATAAATAAAAGAAGAATTGTGACGACGTCAATCATAGCACCATGTCCTGTCATTGGTTGATAAATAAATGGCCATAACTTGGGAACCACTTGTCTGATTAATATCAAACCTTGAAAAGGCACATCCTCAGGTCCCCAGCAATATACCTGGCAAGTTTCAATTAGATTGGACCAGTGGTTGTTGAGAAACAGCGGTTGCAGAGACACACACACACACACACACACACACACACACACACACACACACACACACACACACACACACACACACACACACACACACACACACACACACACACACACACACACACACACACACACACACACTGCAAGTAAAGTTATGTAATAACTCCTGTTAGCTGTTTCCTCTTAACATACAATCCTGAGCATGAGAGAATTATTGGCAGCCACCTTAGAAGTAAAAACTATGTTGCAGAATTGATGATTAAACCATGCTTGCCATACTACTACGTTGTGGCCTGCATACACGATGCACCTTTTTTTGCAACATAAATTTCACACGCTTTAGTTCCGTAATGTGTTGCACACATTTGGCAACTTTGTATGTGTAACATGATTTCATCACTGATGTGATATCACCCAATGAACTGATTGGCTGAGGTTGCAAGAAGGTCAGAAAAGTTCGAAGAAAAATGGCAAAAAATATTGCATTGCTATATTTTCTGCAATTCAACAGAAGCTGCAATCCTGTCCCCATTTAGCCTGTGTGCTGCTCCCTCGCACTGGCACAGTGGAACCCTTTGATTGATGGGAAAGTCTATTAGTGGTGATGCCGAACCAAAGAGCTTTCAGGTGACTTTAAAGTCTTAAAGGTCCAGATGCAACTCAGTTCTGAAAGCCGATTTTCAAACGAATTTTAAAGAGCTGCTTTGATGTTAGTGCATTCCAACATGTCATGCTTTGTGGATTTTATGAAATATTTAATTGTATTGTTTTTGATTTTTCAAACAGATGAGCCCGACAGGCCAGAACTTTCGTGTCAAGCCAAAAACCCTTTTATACTAACGTGCACTTGGACTGTGGGGAGAGAGACATATCTTCCCACAACATACCAAGTAAATGCTTCGTACAGGTATAACACATGCCATAAACTTGAATGAAGTGCAAATAACTTTCCAATATGATGGTGAATTATGACAGGATTCAAACATTTTATCACCGATCTTTATAGAGGCACACCCTTGAAGTGCTTCAAGAAGATAAACAACATCAACAGCTGCTTTATCGTTGTCAAAAACATGGATCTTAACAAATTCGTCATCACCGTAACAGCTTCCAACTTGCTCGAATCAAAACCCAGCAACACCTTGACGTTTTTCTTGAAAGATAAAGGTGAGTTAATGAAGGACCAGGTGATAATAATTTCATTGCTCAAAATACTCCACCGGTAGTAACCCCATCATATTGCATACCATTGGAATCCTCTTGGCAAACTGAGTTGCAAGAAAACATTTTCAAAACTACAGGGTAGGGGGTTCAGGGTGGGGGAAGACCCCAATTCTTTCTATGTAAATGTGTATCGTATAGTGCTAACTGGTGGTAGGCAGTCTTACAAATCTTCTTATTATCTATATCGCCAAGCTCACAATTCTGGCACCCAACACTCAATGTTGTCTATCCAGAGGCACTGCAGTAGTCAATATTGTGTAGTATTGCCTTATTGTATCATTATCACCAGTTTTGCCTTTTATTTCATATTAAATATTGTATTAATTGTTGCATTATTATTATAGTTTTGCCTGATAAATTTTCGTGATGAATTAATTGGAATTATACATAGTACCTGGCTCTCTTTTTATAAACTTTAACTTCCTTCTGCACAAAGTGGGTACCTCTTGTAGTTATACAATATGATGATCCCATGCCAATTTGTTTTGTACTATTTTTCAGTCATTCCTGACCCTCCCACCAAGTTGGAGGCTGCAGTGAAAGATGGGCATCCCAACTTTATTACCCTTTCTTGGAAATACCCACATAGATGGACTGGTTATTCTGAAGGATACAATCTTGTATTTCAGATTGAATACAAAGCAATGGAAGAAACGGAATACAAAAAGGTTTGTCCAAGCTTCACAAAATTAGCAATAATGTTTTTCATATTTAATGGTGGATTGGCTTGTTAATGTTTAATGTTCCCATCTGAAACCCTGGCTCATGATGTTGGGAACCGAGGTTCAATTTCGAGATACCATCGGTGTTTGTTCATTGTCTATGAATGTTCATGTAATTCATGAAAATTAATTTGTCGTGCATGTGATTTATGTTTGAAGCTCCTCTGTTAGCTTTAGATTATGTACTGTTTAAATATACTGAGGCAAAACAAAAATGTGTAAATTCAAATTAGAGAGCATTAGGGTTTGTTTGATGGGAATTTTTGCAGCCATTTCTTTTGGGGGGTGGGAGAAAGTTTGGGCATAGAAAGCTTGTTGAGCAATACATATATGAGGAAACTTTGAGAAAATACATTATATGTAAGTATAAAATAGTAATCAATAAAAATTATGCAGATTACCAAGAAGGGATTCCAAATCAAAAAATACCATAAACATCTATCTGTAACTACCTCGGCTATTCCCACAGAGGACCTGTTAAAATTTAAATTGTTCCTGGCTACCTCCAGAACTGTTTGAATACCACAGACAGGTTAATGCATGGAAGGCATTTCCTGTTTGTCAGGATGTATTTAGCAATAGCTGGTGTAGCACTTACTTCCTGGTACCCACTACAGTAATGGGGTCTGATCTTGACTCAACGCCTTGTAGCGTTTGGACAGTTCACTCTGGCAGGAGTTTCTGTTCCATGCTGATGGCAAATAAGCTTGAATTCAGGACGGAATGCCATTGAAGTCATGGGAACTCACTCCTATAGAGTGGTCCAATTGTATGACCATGCATTCTGGCCCTTCAGGGTTGGATGTGTGTTTGTTTGACCATGTGCTTCAGCCTTTGGATTGAAGGGCATGTGTATGCCAAGGGGACAGTCTTGCTGGATTGTATACTTTGGCCACAGGGTCAAGGTGCACATCCCAAGGTGTTTAAATGTTTTTTTTTGTCAACACTTGTTTTGGATAAAAAAGGGCACCTTCAAAAGAGGCAAATCAGCCCAAAACACATGTGCATGGATGTTCCCTCTTTGACGTGGACTGGTCGATAAAACTGAGAACTACATTATCTTTCCGGTATTGGCTGCAGTACAATCATATTGGGAAGTTAGGAGCTGTAACTCCACTAAGCTCATGCCTAATAGGCAGAGCCCATGCAACTGTTGAGCCAGAAGAACCTTGAAAATATATATGTGTACTTTCAGATTTACCCAGCATTGTGTGGGAAGAGAAATATGAATAAGTAACACTTTTCAGCCAAAGGACATTTGGAAACTGTAATACCCTCTGCCACCATCACCAGGTGGTGGAACAATTACATAGCAAATTTAAACCTATCCCCACCCCACATGAGGCCACAGCCACATAGCCTATGTTACCCCTCACACAAAGTTGCGGTTGTACCTCAATTTTGTAGTTTGTGACTTAAAATATGTGGCCATGCATAGAACACAAACAAACAAAGAGAGAGATTTTTGCCTTTTATAGGTATAGATATTGTCATGTCTGAGGCTCACTAATGTGATAGGCCTCAGCACCAGGATCCTTTGTCCCATGAAACGGCTGATTGGTTTCTAACCTACTATGTTCAGTTATTAATTAATCTTTACTGTTCCCCAAGGTCACCCAAATGAGCTGAAATTGATGGCACGCGCACGGGAAGCAGATGGATCGAACACGTTTCTTGTTTTCTTATCTTATCTTATAGGTTTATTTACAATGAATATGGGAGAAAAGGTGGACGAGACAAGCATTTCGGAACAGTCCAAGCAAATCGATAGACACGAGTAGGGAGAAGGCAATATGGACCCTATATGTAGGGAAGTAAGTACAACCAAACCCCCTTAATAGTGCCACAGATCACACTTGTACAAACATTACAATTGTAGGTGAGGACTTTCCTTTGGCATGATGTGAAGGTGGAAGGCGATGATGCAGCCCGTTATGTAAGCCAGTGACAAAGTGAGCCAGTGACGAAGTGAGCTCAAAGACGAGACAAGCCAGCCACTAGGAGTGCCAGCAATGATCACCACCTCGGGACATGCACCCGGAACAAGCCCTCATGACCTTCTCTCATTGGCCTATGGGGCAGGCCCAATAAAATGTCTTTCCCTACCTTTGGGCCCTACAGCGCTTGATGCCACTGTGGCTTGCACACATCGACCAGTGAGATCGTGACAGCCTTTTTTGAAGTGACACTTTTTTGTATGCCTTTTTGTGATGAGAAGTCTTCACCTGGCCCACCCGCAAACAAGAGGTGTTTACACATACAATATTACCCTGACTATCCTGTCTATAAATTGCGTACGAATTGCGTACGCTGCTGAACCCCTCAGCATCACATTTAACAAAACACCTCACTCTGACAGGTCCCTGTTACATGGCAATCAAACCTACTCGAATCACACGGACCACACTGAACTTACCACATTCTGGCTCTGGACATTCTCTGACGTTGCCCATAAAAAAAAAAAAAAAAAAAAAAAAATATATATATATATATATATATGTATATATATATATGTATATGTATATATATATATGTATATGTATATATATATATGTATATGTATATATATATATGTATATGTATATATATGTATATATATATATATATGTATATATATATATATATATATATATATATATATATATATATATATATATATATATATATACAGATGAAGAAAGGCGTTTCCAACCAAAAGTAAAACTACATCTATTCCGCTAATTTGAGCAATAAGCAAGAGCAGACCCAGTCTAAGGTGACGTTTCACCAGCTTCACAGCCGGCTTCCTCAGGTCAATAGATCCTGAGCCTTGGCACGTGTCCGCTTTTTATTTATGGTCATGTGCTGGTGCTCGCGGTCAAATGGAGGAGTACTGCTTTATTATATTTTGCAAACCACAAGCAAAATAAATGTCAAATCACATCATCGATGGGGTGCTTTGCTCTTTTTTGTTTTTACTTCCACATGATCTGGTGTTGCATGTGTGCGCGCTTGTTGTTTTTGTGTTTCCAGGGCACGAACACAGCTGGTGTTGTGTTTGGGTTCGACATGATGAGGTGTTGGTGGTGTGAGTGTTGAGGTTCTCGTTGGGTGTTGTACACATGTGGATGTGGTGTTTGGGATTGAGTGTTGTTTGTTGCTCACCTTATCCAGCCGTTTGCACCATCCAGTTTTCGCCATTTGCATCAGAGGTGTGTATTGTGTGGGTATGTCCACCCTCTCCCCAGTTAGACCACCCTCCCGGCTCTTCATGTGCCATGCTTCCAAAATCAACATGTGTTGTTTGTTGGATGTAGTGTCGAGGACACAGGTCCCATCAAAGTCAAGTTTGTGGCCAAATTGCAGGCAATGACGTGCTCTGGCTGACTGTGTCACCTTTCCAAGCCTAATTGCTCTTTCTTGTTCATCTAGCCTTTGTTTTAAATTTCATCCAGTTTCACCAATGTACATCTGGCTACAAATCTGACTTTGATGGCACCCGCGTCCTAGACACGACGTCCAATCAAACCACCGACCGACAAACATTGCACAACACATACGTCAGCGTAACGTTCCCCTTACCATCGATAAAAGCGACAACTACATTCACTACTGTCAAGCTGGAACCTCGACTCATCTGTAAAGAGGATAGCAGTCCAATCTTGTCTCCTAAAACAAAAACGTTGTCGCCACCAAGCTCGGCGCGCATATCGATGAGGTGGCAATTCCAGCAATCTCTGTGTGTCTGTCTGTCTGTCTGCGACCGCCGTTTCTCGAGGACCGCTGGTCGGCGTGGTCGGATGTTATGCTCACGTAACCAATTCCTGACAGTTCTAGTACTGATCGGTTACAAGCCAGGGGTGCTGTGAGCTGTCAAACTTGCTGTCTGGACCCGATTCCTGAGGTGCACCAACTGCATGTGGTTGTCCTGCCGACGTGATGTCACTTAGTCACCCAGAATGTGGACAGTCTCTGATGTTGCCAGTTTGTTGATAACGTCTTCAGAGTGACTGTACGGTGTTTTGATAAACACCAAAACGCATAGCCACAACGTTTTGTGGCATTTCTGCTTCAAGTATGCCAATAGCATCGAGACCAGCGTTTCTCAACCTTTTTACCCTTGTGGAACCCTTGAAATAGTTTTCATGTCTCAGGGAACCCCTGCATAAAAATTATTATATACCATTATTAATATCTAGCTCTTTTATATTTTTATCGTAGTTCACGTGGTAAATATAATATTTTTTTTCGGATACCTGGTTTTAGAAAAAAATGACCCCCTTTTTGTCAAATTTATTGGCAATGAAAAAAAAAAAACATACTGCTCGTTTATGAGACCTCACACCGAGGTTTTAATTCACACAAAAAAAAAAAATCTTTAAAAAAAAAATTAAACACCTCATGTAACTTGATCAACAAAACTTAAACAAATAAAGCTGAAGCAATAAAGGTAAACAGAAGAACTAAGAGAGAGAGAGAGAGAGAGAGAAAGAGAAAGAGAGAGAGAGGCAGGCAGGCAGGCAGACACTGAGACACTTCGCGCTCGGAAGCACAGAGAAGATAGATGGACACCGTGCATGCGTCCCGTACTTGAGTCAGTCACTCAATGATACACGAATCCGCCGCATACAGGACGTCCACTAACCAGTGAGGGCGGTTTCACACTGGCGCCATATAGACAACGTTAAATACATTCCCTATGGTTGTTATAATTGTAAATAATATAAGAGGTTGAAGCCTCTATTATAATAACCAAGGAGTTTCCTACAATATGCCGTACGTGTATAGTAAAATTACGAATATTAAATCGAACAAAAACTACTAAAAAATACATTAGCCTATTTATTACTGTTTCTCGCGGAACCCCTAGCGACCTCTTGCGGAACCCTAGGGTTCCGCGGAACCTCGGTTGAGAAACACTGATCTAGACGTTCATTTTTGGAAAGGCGTGGCTATGTTTACGACGTTTAGACTTCAAAAAAAAAATGGTTTTTTTCACAGCTGGAATGGTTTACCGAATCATGCTGCATTGCAAATTTGCTCAGTACCACATGTAGCAATGTCATGTGACCAGGGCCAGATTTTCCAATAGGCAACATAGGCCATTGGCCTCGGGCCCACCAGTAACTGGGGACCCACCAGGGACTTGTGGGTTCTCTGATCGGCCAAGGAGTAGGCAAGTAGGCCCTATAGTAAAATTAATCTATCTATAATTCCAGCAATCTCTGTGTGTCTGTCTGTCTGTCTGTCTGTCTGTCTGTGACCGCCTTTTCTCGACGACCGCCGGTCCGATCTGATTGAAACTTGCCAGGAATATTGCCGGGGACCCACGGATGTGCCTTTTCGAGGTTTGATATCGATCGGACGAGCGGTTCCCAAGTTACGGCCATTTATCTGTCGACTAATGACAAGACACTGTGCTAAGACGTCACGAATGACGTCACAATTAATGTTTATTTATTTATTTATTTATTTATTTTGCACGATCGACGGTCCGATCTAATTGAAACTTGACAGGAATATTGCTGGGGACCCGCGGATGTGCCTTTTCAAGGTTTGATATTAATCGGATAAGCGGTTCCCAAGTTACGGACATTTATCTGTCGACCAATGACAAGACACGGTGCTATGACATCACGATTGACGTCACAATTAATGTTTGTTTATTTTTATCTATTTATTTATTTATTTTTTGCATGATTGACAGTCTGATCTGATTGAAAATTGCCAGGAATATTGCTGGGGACCCACGGATGTGCCTTTTCGAGTTTTGATATTAATCGGACGAGCGGTTCCCAAGTTACGGCCATTTATCTGTCGACCAATATCTCCGAGAGAGGGGGGGATGAGAGTGGGGGCGAGAGAGGAGGGGGGAGAGAGGAAGGGTAGTACTAGGGGGGAGAGAGGGGGGAGAGAGAGGAAGGGTGAGACTAGGGGGATGAGAGTGGGTGGGGCGAGAGAGGGGGGGCGAGAGAGGGCTGCACATACTGGCACTCACCTACGGGCCCGCCCCTACGGGCCCGTACTAGTAAAATGAAATAAGGTAACGAAAAATATAACAGTACATTTTGAAATTTATTATGCTTCAGTTTCGTTGTATTTTTCCATTATTCCTATGCGCAAGATGTACATGATATGGAACTTGATTTACTTTGATGTACTTGATATGGAACTAATTTGATTAAAAATTATTGATGTGTTACATTATGTTGTAATTCTTTTTTTTTTACATTACAATATTACGAGATATATATATATATATATATATATATATATATATATATATATATATATATATATATATATATATATATATATATATATATATATATATATATATATATATACCGGGCGTAGTGGCGTGCGCCTGTAATCCGGCTACTCGGAGGCTTGGGTTGGAGGATCGCTTGAGGACAGGTGCTCTGCACTGGGCCGCGCTATGAGAGGGTGTAGAGCAGCCCGGAATCATGGCGAAACCCAATCCTTATTCCCTGTGTCGTAAGAGGTGACCAGGGTTGCGTCAGGAAGGGCATCCGGCGTAAAACCTATGCCAAATCAGTATGCGGAATGCGGATCATAACGGATGATCCGCTGTGGTGACCCCTGACGGGAGCAGCCGAAAGACGAACAAAAACACCAGCAACAACAACAACATATATATATATATATATATATATATATATATATATATATATATATATATATATATATATATATATATATATATATATATATATAAATATTTGGGGGAGGGCACTGATAAGGTTTGGCCTATGGCCCACAAGCAAGTAAATCCGGCCCTGCATGTGACTCAGTACACATGCACGGCAATTTGTGCATGCAGTGCATAGTATGCACGTGCAAGTTCCAGTTATTGACAGGTAAACTAGGGAACATGTCGAAGCGGGTGTTGGATGACCATTATATTGCTGAGGTATATGTCAGTATTATTTTGTGTAATTTTTTTTGGTGCACAGGAATGTGTGTGTGTGTGTGTGTGTGTGTGTGTGTGTGTGTGTGTGTGTGTGTGTGTGTGTGTGTGTGTGTGTGTGTGTGTGTGTGTGTGTGTGTGTGTGTGTGTGTGTGTGTGTGTGTGTCAGTATGCTCTCAGGTGTTTACTAAATTTTGTTTGCTGTCATCAGGTGACGGTGAAACTATTAAAATACGTGATCATGGATGTGAGAAACAATGCATGCCATCTGTTCCGAGTGCGTGCTCGGGAGGAATTGAGTCTTCTTTGGAGTTCTTGGAGTCAAACTGTGTTTGCATTGGCATCGAATGGTGATGTGGTTTTCTTTCACCTCTGTCTTCCTGCATATTATTCATTTATAAGGGTAATGCAAATTTTCCCTGGATTTTTGTTCATAAAAAGCAGATTAATTATGGAGATGTAGAATCTTTGAGGGAATTATTGTTTATAGTGATGGGAAGCAATACCCACAAGCATGTTTTTCATGCTTCAATGCATGTGCTGAAAATCAAGATGGCAGAAAATGAGAGAATGAAGAAGGTGGAGCAGCGAATAATTATGATATTTCTGGTCAATGAAAGCATCAAGAATGCTGATATATTATATATATATATATATATATATATATATATATATATATATATATATATATATATATATATATATATACATATACACACAAATGATTGGCTGCAGAGTGTGGTAATAATGTCCTTCCATTAAAGAGCACCTTAAGGCCCGGTCACACCTTGACGTTTTAGCCAGCGATGGCAACGTATTAAAATGTATGTAAAACGCTGGCTTACGTTGAACTTTTGATGTTTTTTTTTTTAAAGATTCGGACGTATTCATAGCGACTTGGTCTTATGTATAACGCATTGGTAATGGACACAGAACGTTTCGTTGTGTTATAGATAACTTATACCAACGAATGCTGAACCTGTTGTCGGCCTACACAACCGATGTCCAACGATAGTCTAACTTAGGCATAGCGCGTTGCACACATCGCCGACGATGTCGTGACGTAGCCTATTAAAAGGCTGATGCACAACGATTCGAATCATAACTGCCGTAGAAATGGAAGTGACAACATCGCGGTCACACCTTGGTGATCTTGCCAGCGTATGCCGACCTAAGAAAAATGTGTCTAAAACGTTGGGGCACGTCAAATACGGTATGAGTAAGTTTGGTATACGTGAGTAGAACGCTAAAGTACGCTATCATACGTCGTAGTAAGTAGAGTACGTCAAGAAATTTTAAACATGTTCAAAATTTTTGGACGTACTCGGCGTATGACACACGTTCCGCATGCGATGGGGATAAGTTTTACACACGATATGTGGACGCTTACACACGTCCACAAACGCTACTTATAAGCTACTCATAAGTCGAAACACATCGCGGTAATGTCTTTTTTACGCGAAACTTATTTCTAACTTATGTTTGACGTGCTTTGAACCAATTCTTTACGTAGTCCCAACACACATCGACGTATGTAGATGTATTCCAATGGCGTCTTCTGGTCGACAAAAAGAAATAAATGAACGTGTTTCTAGCTTACAACTGCCATATAAAGACGTGTTCCCAGCGGTTTTGGGAATTGGTATATAAAAATGCTGCTCATAAAAGGGGAACCCAACAGTGTTTTCGAGTCCTTTTTGAGTCGATGTCCATGTCAGCAGTAACAGTATCAGTATCAGTATTAGTATTAGTATTGGTAGTAGTTTGTTCATGTTGGCAGTAGTAGGCGAGTGTGAGGGGGAGGGTGTGGGTTATGATGGATCGTCCTTGCGTCCGCGTGTCCACGGGTAGGAGACATCTTTTCACCATTGTTCGAAGTTCTTCGCAGCTAATTTTTTATGGGGCTTTTTCAACAATGAGCTATAGCTTGTTTTTACGATTTAGGTCTATTCATAACGGGTTGGACAAATGCACAATGAACTAATAATGTGCATAGAGCGCTTTGATTACTTATAGATACGATATACCAACGAATAATTATCGTGAAGCCGGCGTTCACAAACTATGCCCAACGATAGCATAACTTATCCATATCATGCGGCAGTTTATCTTTGCCGGTGACGTAGGGTTTGCTATTCATAGGCTGCCACTCAACGATTTAAATGGCTGCATCTCCACTATTGAAAGTAGACGCTTGCGCTCAACAATTGGATTTTTTTTACACTCAACGACTTTTAAAGGCCCGGTCACACCTAGACGTTTTAGCCAACGTATGCCGATTTTTGAATTTTTTTTCTAAAACGCTGGCACACGTTGAATACGTTATGGGTAAGTTTTGATGACATTGAGAGCACGCTGAAAAACACTGCCATACGTCGTTGTACGTTGGCTTTAAACGTTGTACTTTTTGGTTGTCCTCAAATTTTTTCATGCTTGAAATTTCACGACGTATGCCGGCGTATGACTCACACGTTCCGCTACGCTGGCCACAAGTTGTATGCACGATCTGCGATCGCTGACAGACGTCAACACATGCTACTTGTAAGTTAATCATAAGTTGAAACACGCCGAGGTAATGTTTAGCGTACCCGAAACTTATTTCTAACCTATGATTAACGTGTTGTTGGCACGTTACGCGATCGTTGCCACACGTCGACAGACGTTACTTTTAAGTTACTCATAGGCTGAAAGACGTCGGTATAATGGATCGTCCTTGCGTCAGCGTCCACGGCCACGGCCAGGACACTTATTTGCAGCATTCTTCAAACTTTTATTAGGCATGACGAGGATGTTCACACTTCGATGTCTAGCTTGGCTATGATTCCAATTGTCCATCGGCAGCGTCTATTTAAAATAGTCGAGTTTGAGCGTTTTAACACGTTCAGAAGAAACGCTTCAAATTTCCAGACCCCAGCGTCAAAAAACAAAGGCGAGTGACAGCAATTTAAATCGTTCATTGTAAACAATGAAAATAGCTGAGTGGTACCGTTTAAAAGTCGTTGAGTGGAAAAAAAAAATCCAATTGTTGAGCGCAAGCGTCTACTTTCAATAGTGGAGATGCAGCCATTTAAATCGTTGAGTTTATCATTTAAATCGTTAAATCGTTAAACGCAAGGACGATCCATCATAACCCACACCCTCCCCTCACACTCACCTACTACTGCCAACATGAACAAACTACTACTAATACTAATACTAATACTAATACTGATACTGTTACTGCTGACATGGACATCCACTCAAAAAGGACTCGAAAACACTGTTGGGTTCCCCTTTTATGAGCAGCATTTTTATATACCAATTCCCAAAATCGCTGGGAACACGTCTTTATTTGGCAGTTGTAAGCTAGAAACACGTTCATTTATTTTTTTTGTCGACCGGAAGACGTCATTGGAATACGTCTATATACGTCGATGTGTGTTGGGACTACGTAAAGAATTGGTTCAAAGCACGTCAAACATAAGTTAGAAATAAGTTTCGCGTAAAAAAGACATTACCGCGACGTGTTTCGACTTATGAGTAGCTTATGAGTAGCCTTTGTGGACGTGTGTAAGCGTCCACATATCGTGTATAAAACTTATCCCCATCGCATGCGGAATGTGTGTCATACGCCGAGTACGTCATAAAATTTTGAACATGTTTAAAATTTCTTGACGTACTCTACTTACTACGACGTATGATAGCGTACTTTAGCGTTCTACTCACGTATACCAAACTTACTCGTACCGTATTTGACGTGCCCCAACGTTTTAGACACATTTTTCTTAGGTCGGCATACGCTGGCAAGATCGCCAAGGTGTGACCGCGATGTTGACACTTCCATTTCTACGGCAGTTATGATTCGAATCGTTGTGCATCAGCCTTTTAATAGGCTACGTCACGACGTCGTCACAGATGCCAACCCTCCCGATTTCATCGGGAGGCTTCCGAAAATTCACCCAAACTCCCGCCCTTACGATCACTATCCTTATCCTCCCGAAATTTTGATATTTTTGCACTGTTCACTAATCAGAATGTACTAGTATGAGAATTGAACGAAAAGCATCGTCTGCTACGTATAGCATGTGGTAACTCCATAACGTTCGCTGCTACCAAATTGTACGTAAAAAATTGCAAATTCAAATGAGGAGCAGCGAAACATTGGGTCTGGATCTCGCTTATGCGATCATGCACTGAGATTTAGTGCATGCGGTATGTGTGCAATACAGTGCATGCGGTATGTATGCACAGTGTATATGCATGCGATACGCTCACTGCATGCAGCTGGGCCCGTACCAGCCCGGCGGTCGCGACCACCGTGCGGTGTTTAACAGCCGCTAGAGTTCTACGAGTCGCGCTGCAGCTGTGGAACATCGACTTCGAAGTTACCGATGCTTCAAGCCCTCGATGTTGATTACGAAATGGCAGAAAAGAAGCTTACGAAGACCAAGAAATGGTCTCAGAAGTACAAGACCGAATACAGTCTCCAATACCCGTGTATTCGAAAGTCTGAAAGAGGAATTCATCATGCGTATTGTACAGTATGCAGCGTTGATATTTCAGTTGAGCACGGAGGTCGCGATGATATTCGGAAGCACGTTGGAAGCAAACGGCACACAGACATTGCAAAGGAGAGATCTTCGAGCACGAGTACCGGTACACTTCAGAATTATTTCACCAAACAAGGGACAAGCGAGGAAGAGGATGTTACCCGAGCGGAACTTCTCTTTAGTGGATTTATTGTGGAACATAACTTGCCCATATCAGTCTCAGATCATGCTGGACCTCTATTTCAAAAGATGTTTCCAGATTCAAAAGTTGCTTCAAAGTATGGATGTGCAAGAACAAAAACTTCAGCAATAATTGGTGAGTTGTCAAATGTTACTGCTTCATCTATTGCCGATATTGCTAGACTAGCTCCATTTAGCCTAGCTACAGACGGTAGCAATGACAGTGGTGAGGCCCAGCTATATCCTGTCCTGATTTCGTACTATGACAACAGTGCTGGGATTGTGAAGCAAGGTTTGCTAAGTTTGCCTGCGTGCAAACAAGATTCCACTGGAGAAAACATTTTCAAACTGCTTGATCATGAGTTCAGTGACAGGAAAATTCCGTGGGGAAATTGTGTTTCCTTTTGTGCTGATAATGCCTCTGTCATGGTGGGCAAGCACAAAGGAGTCGCTGCTTATATCCACAAACAAAATCCAGAGTGCTACATCATGGGATGCCCTTGCCATATGATGCACAATACGGCCAAGAAGGCGGCTCAGGCCTTACCCATTGAATTAGATGACTTTCTCATCGATATTTACTACTACTTGGACAAAAGTAGTAAACGCGTCAAAGGAGTGAAAGCACTGCAAGAACTCTGTGATGCCCCGACACACAAGATTCTGAAGCATGTCGCAACAAGGTGGCTGTCCCTTGGTCAGTGCCTAGACAGGCTGATTGAACAGTGGGAGCCACTTCGCCTCTTCTTCAAAGAAGAAGTACGAAGAAAAATGCAACCAACTGTAGCCAAGACTCTAACAACGAGCAAGAAGGACGGCACTGTATCTACTGCCAGTACTGGCACTGCAGGATCAAGCACTAGTGGAGCAGCATTCACCACTACCACTGCAGTATCTGCTGCGAAGAAGACAGCAGGGACAGCACCAAAACCAATGCTGAGAGCAGGTAGCATCACCGGCCCTTCATCACGTTCATCTACAAAGCAGATCCCTTCAGAGTCGAGAAAGACTGTGATAGTCCCATCTACAGGCAAAGAAGGACCCAAGTTAAGTTCTGCTTTTGCCAAATCACTTGATAGAAGCTCAGCAAAACCTTCGAATCAGAGGTCTTCTTCCTTGGCTGCACCTACCTCAAGCTCTCTCCTCAAACGTAAAATTGGATCTGGTACTACGAGTCTGACCTCTTCTGCTGGCAGTAAACGCAAGTGTGATCGCCCTGCGGCTAAGTGTACTACGAGTTCTACAACTAAAAGCGCATATTCCTCAAACACTGTGCAGGAATCTAGAGAAAAACGTGTCAACAGGATGTTCTTGTCTCCACAAACAAAACTCTATTGTTTCTTCCTTCGATATGCTAACAAGCTTTTTGAGAAGGGGAATCTTCTGCTCCAAAGAGACGAACCCTGTATTCATCTCCTGCACGGAGAATTGAATGGTCTTCTCAAAGATATCTTCGTACGGTTTTTGAAACCATCGGTGTCATCGGTTGCTCTGGTAAATGTACCCTTCTCTGACAGATATCATCAGAAGAATGATGAGGACCTCATGATTGGGAACGATGCCAAACTGTATATAAGGGAACAAAGGAGTCTCAAGAAATCCACCTTCACTCTGAGTGAGTCAGACATCCAAGGTTTCTTCAGTGCAGTTCGCTCATATTATGTGAAAGCCTGCAATTACATCTTCAAAACCTGGCCGCTAGATGATGAATTAGCCAAGCATGCTCAGGTGCTGGATGTTAAGCTACACCAAAAAGTGGGGTTTGACTGTGTGGAGTTTTTCATCAAGAAATTCCCCTGTCTGTTCAGTGGCGGTGATAGTGACATAGACAGTCTTGAGAGTGAATTCGCTCACTACCAGGCAGACGCCTCCATAGCTACAATTGCTACTGAGACAGTGAGAGTGGATGAGCAGTGGCATCGGATTTCACAGCTCACAGATCCCTGCACTGGTGCCAAGAAGTATCCTAATTTGAGCAAAGTGATGAAGGGAATCTTGGTCATTCCTCATTCGAACGCATCATGTGAGTGGGCACTCAGTCTTGTATGGAAGAATCATACTGAATTTCGTCCCAATTTGAGTGTCAAAACCCTGGAAGCTCTCTTAATTGAAAAACTAGCTCATAGCACCCCTTGCTACCAGAGAGAATACAGCAAAGACATAATCAGAAGGGCTAAAAGAGCCACACAGCTGTCACTCAGCAAAGCTGCCATGGAAAAAGCAAGCAGCAGTAGTACCAGCCAGTAAGGCAAGAAAAATATTGCTTCTTTTGTGCTTTTTGTTAATCTTTGATTGTCCCCTAACTTACTAATATTAACATACATGTAACATTAAAAAGTGCACAATTTTCCCCTTTTTTTGTTCAAAAAGTGGGAATTCTTAACATGTTAAATGCTCCAAAATAGGGCTCAGAGGGCACTAGAGAGCGTCTAGAACCCCAGAGCTTCCAGGGCCCTAAGGCGGGCCCTGGACCCCGCCTCAAGGGTCGAGCGCTCCGCGCTCGAGATGTGCGCTTAGCGCGCATTATTTGGTGTCGGTTGCAAATCCTCCCTCATTCTGATTTCCAAAAGTTGGCATCTCTGCATCGTCGGCGATGCGTGCAACGCGCTATGCCTTAGTTAGACTATCGTTGGGCATCGGTTGTGTAGGCCGACAACAGGTTCAGCATTCGTTGGTATAAGTTATCTATAACACAACGAAACATTCTGTGTTGTTACCAATGCGTTATACATAAGACCAAGTCGCTATGAATACGTCCGAATCTTTAAAAAAAACATCAAAAGTTCAACGTAAGCCAGCGTTTTACATACATTTTAATATGTTGCCATCGCTGGCTAAAACGTCAAGGTGTGACCGGGCCTTAAACGGTACCACTCAGCTATTTTCATTGTTTACAATGAACGATTTAAATTGCTGTCACTCGCCTTTGTTTTTTGACGCTGGGGTTTTGAAATTTGAAGCGTTTCTTCTGAACGTGATAAAACGCTCAAACTCGACTATTTTAAATAGACGCTGCCGATTGACAATTGGAATCATAGCCAAGCTAGACATCGAAGTGTGAACATCCTCGTCATGCCGAAGAAAAGTTTGAAGAATGCTGCAAATAAGTGTCCTGGCCGTGGCCGTGGACGCTGACGCAAGGACGATCCATTATACCGACGTCTTTCAGCATATGAGTAACTTAAAAGTAACGTCTGTCGATGTGTGGCAACAATCGCGTAACGTGCCAACAACACGTTAATCATAGGTTAGAAATAAGTTTCGGGTACGCTAAACATTACCTCGGCGTGTCTCAACTTATGATTAACTTACAAGTAGCATGTGTTGACGTCTGTCAACGATCGCAGACCGTGCATACAACTTGAGGCCAGCGTAGCGGAACGTGTGAGTCATACGCCGACATACGTCGTGAAATTTCAAGCATGAAAAAATTTGAGGACAACCGAAAAGTACAACGTTTAAAGCCAGCGTACAACGACGTATGGGAGTATTTTTCAGCGTGCTCTCAATATTATCAAAACTTACCCATAACGTATTCAACGTGTGCCAGCGTTTTAGAAAAAAAATTCAAAAATCGGCATACGTTGGCTAAAACGTCAAGGTGTGACCGGGCCTTTAGAGACAAGAAACTTTTGAGGATCGAATGAGGCCATATTAAGAATGATGTCCAGCACTCGTTACAGAAACATCCTAAACATTCTCCATTAGAGGCAGGTGAAAGCTTCCACTCTGACAGTGTATGTGTGTGCCCAAAACTGGATAAGTACCTTGAAAGGAAATGTAATGATGGTATTGTTTATACCAAGCGTACATGAAGCGAAAGCACGGTTAAGCGATTGGTTGAGTTTGCCTGTTTGTTTGTCTGTCCACAAACGTTAGTTTCTGGTCAAGGAACAAATCAATTTCAATTGAATATTGTATTTTATATTCAAAATATATCGGAACATGAATCGGAAAATGAACCTGTTGCTTCGTCGTACCTTGGCTGAATTTGTCCCAATTTCACATGAGCAGAGAGGAGTGATATATATATATATATATATATATATATATATATATATATATATATATATATATATATATATATATATATATATATATATCTATATATATATATATCTATCTATATTGGATTCGCTAGATATCCCTTATTGTCGGGTTTTGTGTGTGTGTGTGTGTGTGTGTGTGTGTGTGTGTGTGTGTGTGTGTGTGTGTGTGTGTGTGTGTGTGTGTGTGTGTGTGTGTGTGTGTGTGTGTGTCTGTGTGTGTGTCTGTGTGTGTGTCTGCAACGCGATGCTCCCACAGCACAAACCAGGAAACCGATTTCGATGAAACTTGGCGAACAGGTTCCATATGGGGTGGGAATGTGCGCGTTTGAGTTTCGTTGCTAAGCAACCACCTGTTTCTAGGCAGCGACCAAAAAACCACGTTTACTATTTTCAATACTTGTCCTACAGTTTTGAATGTGGAGAAACGAGACTTCGGAATTGAACACTTCAAGATATTTAGAAAATTTTACTCCAGCCGATTTTTGATTTAGGTTTTATTTTTCAAATGCTAGTCCTTCAAAAATAGGGTGTCTATTTACCGTCATTTTTTATGAGGAGTGACAGTTGGCAAAATACGCAATAGGAAAAATCTTGCCAGGCAGAGGAACAATTGTATGTGAACCAATACGTCTTGGCAATGAATCTTCATTGGTGGATCGGTCAGAATGAAAAGCATAGTATCCAGCGCTTCGATCCTCGCGGATCCCTCGTCGCCTACCGGCTTGTGTATATATATATATATATATATATATATATATATATATATATATATATATATATATATATATATATATATATATATATATATATTTGTCTGGCAGTCAAAATTGAAAATCATTCCAAACAGGAAGCACACTGTTTAATGTGACGTCATAAAGGACACAAACAACATGCAGGAAAAACTAATGTGACGTGTTAAACAAAGTGGTGTAAAAGACGTTGCAGCAATGGCGGTAAACTTCCGAAAAAAGTGTTTCCCTACAACCCCTAAAATCGTCATTGTATTTCAATTAAATTATATATTTCAACACTGTAGAACACATCGCTTTATTTGTACTTTCAAAACCATTCTGGTTAGCAGTACTTGGACAAAATATTACGGCATTTCACATCAATCATCACGACCAATCAAATTTTCTGCTCACAGACCCTGCCCATGTCCTTTTTTGTTTCCTCTCAAGATGGGTAAGGTGTTCTATGACCTCTAGTTTTAAAATGAAATGCCACCTCAGAATAAAATGAACACCCCTGATTGTAAATGAACCATTTACCATCATGGGCATTTACTGCTGGAAGATCATGCCATATGTTGCATCCTCTTCCTGCAACAAATGTGTTCCATGTTACAAAATTCCTTTCTGGTAAACAAGAAATCCTCTTCCTACTTTACCGGCAAAGCCCTTTGCAGTGAGGAACATATTTACTGCAGGAAGATGGCGTCACATTCCATACGTCCAGAGGACCAGAACTGCCTCTCCCAAGAAGATACAGAGTGGGCTGCAACTTCTTCCCTGTGAACCACAGTTCCGACATGGATGCTATCGAACATCTCATGGAATTTATGAATCAGGAGCTGTGGAAAAGCAGACACCAACTAAGCAATATGCAAGAGCTGCAACAAAATCTACTCCAAATTTGGCAAAATATGTATCGGGCTCTCATACAGAAAATCATTGATTTGTTGTCTTCTCAGGTTTAAGCATTTTATACCAAAGGACATGACACGAGATACCAATATATGCAGTAAACTTGGCTGTTGTTCATGTCACAGATTGTTAAAAAATAGTTTGTTTGCAATCAGGGTTGTTGTTTATTTTATTCTGCCAGGGCATTGTAATTGAGGCTTAGATATGAATTAAAAAAACGACCAGCTCAAATGTGAAGCACCCTTATGTATTTCCTTTTTTAGGAATCATTTGGGTGTCAAGGTTTATGGATCATGTCTAATGCCCCTCGTTGAGTCAATGAAATCGTTCTGTTTTTTTTTTCTTCAGATTGTTGTTGCATATTTGCGTTTACCTTTCCCATTTAGAGCAGATCAGATGATGTCATGTGATCACTGAAATTGGTATACATGGTATAAAAGGAGATTTTCTACAATAATTTCACTCAGGTTTTATATTTTTTTATATAGTATGTACAACGCTTATAAGCTGTAAGATATTTGTTTGATTTGTTTCAGTACTTATGTATTGATGAGCCATAATTATGTGCATAAGAGCTGGTAAAATATCTTAGAAGTATGTGAACCCATGCATCGTAATATTGGTTATGATCTTTACATTACACAGAAACCCAGGAAACCAATTGTGGTCGAAGAAGCAAAGAAATCAAGGTAAGAAATGCACTGTGTGTTGTTGACTTTGTTGACTAATTAAAAATACTACTTCGTTTGTTATGTTATCTAATTACATCACTTAATTTGCAGAAAGACAACACAAAATGGATCAGCATTTTAACAACAGTCGAACCTACGATGAGAGGTGGTATTCAATCACCTGCAGGCAATGCAAATCAAGGTAAGGATAGCTCATAGGTAGCATACTCACCTTTGAGCTCCCTTGTGGGTTTGATTCCGATCCGACTATAAACGGTCAGACAGGTGCTTCACAGGCAGGGCGTTGCATCAATGAGAGCCCCATACAACAGATGTGACATGAAGCCAGGGTCCCATCTACCAGCATTAGCTGGTAGACATGGAAAACCAAATGGTATCCTTCACGAAGAGGAGGCTATTGTATGTCAGCACTCTGGACACATTCAATATTCTTACCCTAATCAGCTGTGGATACTCCATGAAGTCCAACCCCAAGTCAGATATTTGGTATTCTCAGGATAGGACACAATGACATTAATTATATAATTTGCTTTTGTTTATTATCATTCCTTTTATCCAAGATGAAGTCCTGAAATGAATATGACTGCACTTTGCAATAATTTAGAATGAATGCTACAAATTGTTCCAACTCTTTATATAAATCCCCATGTAGGCTTCGTTATTGCACTATGAAAGAATAGTTTCTAAATATTTATTGACATCTATAAGGCATACCATAATGAGTATTACATTACACAATATTACCACTTTTATATTTATGAATATATTTGATGGCACATTGCAGCTAACGCCTGCAAACCTACTCCCTTTAATCTGTCTCCTCAGCAACCCCTTCTCCCATTCCCCTCTCCACATTTTCCTCAAAGCCCTCATCCACTCCCACTTATTCTCCTTTTCCCACTGCCCTCCTTTACACCTTCACTTACTTCCAATCAACCCAATCACTCACTTCCCTCAATCCCTTCATCACTCCAATTTATATCCCTTTTCTCACTACCTTTTCTACCCTTTCACCCCTGAGCACAAAGCTGCAGTTTACATTTGGGGAAAGTTTACTCAGAGGTTTTGAAAAATAGACACAGGATATTGGGTAAAAGGCTGAAAGCAAAGAGTTGTGAAGTCATGTTTTCTGGGATTCTACATTGAGCAACAATTATATTTTACGTACTCTTCCTTTCTCCTTCGGTCTCTATTTATGACCTTTTTATCCTTATACTCCCAAGACCCCAACTGACTTAACGCTAAACTTCACACGAGGCATCCCCCTTCTTCTTTCAATAAACTAACTCAACTACCCACTAAAACTGTTATGAACCTTAAAAAAACCAAAAGTACAGTTCCACAGCCCCAACACAAATCTCAATAACAATATACACAAAATGCCTTAGGACTGGAAACTTAGCTTTAGAAGGACTGGAAGCAGGGCCGGCGCTACCATAAGGCCAACGAGGCAGCCACCTCAGAGGGGCACATTACTGACCTTTAAGGGTCACAGTTTTATGCAAATTATTGCTTTGAAAAAACACATAAAAAAAGGAAAATATAATATTTCATTGTTCATAATAGTTTATCGTTCATTGTTAGTTCATAACCAGTTTATTGTTTTCAACACTAACAATACTGTTTCTTTCTTTATCTATTCTATTCTTACATTCTCAGCTTGGTGACAAAATTTACAAAGGAAAAGGCACACAAAGTGAAATTTTGATGTGTCTGAAATTGAAACTTTTATGAGACGTTTTTAACTCTTGTCTGTTTTTTGTTTGTTTCTCTGTCTGACTGTAAGCAAAATATTGTGGGAAAATAAATTTAGCAGTTTCAAGTTTTGTGCTTTTTATTTTTTCTACAAAATATGTTTTTAAAAATCGAAGTTGGCAATTTTTTTTGGGGGGGGGGTGCAAGTAGCTGGCCTTGCCGAGGGCGCAAAACTGTCTTGCACTGGCCCTGACTGGAGGAGCGCTCACCACCCAGCTGTCCACGTGCGCCGAACCCCGAACTGGAAGTGACGTCACCACACATCACATGATTTTCTTCCTCACAATTGTGGGTGGAGTCAAGCCAGATATCCAGCCAATGGGTTTGAAGGCTTCATACGCATGCAGCTTCATTACATTTTTAAGATGTAACATAACTTTATTTTTGTTTGTTGCTGTAGTCTTGAGTGGGTATAAAGCCTCACTGCATTGGTCTTTAATGGTGTGGATTTGATTTCAATGGCTGCTCAGCAGAAATTTCCACACCATGCAATGGATTGGATTTCCAGGATGGGTTCTTAATCACAGAAAAGTCAATGACTTGTGAGTACCCTAATGCTCTCCCAAGAATCTGGATCGGCCTCCACCACCACCCCACATCCTTGTTCACTGTACACTTACATTTTTTTGGAATCGAGTGTTGCACACTGCTGTGCATTTTGTGTTGGGCCATTATGAGGATGTTCAGAAAGTTCTCAGAACAAGATAATCAAAATAGTGCAAGAAGCCTCAACATTCTAAATTTTTACACTGACTCAGTAAGTCAATGTATTTTACTTTTAATTCTCCATCAAGCAATGTAGGATGGCATCCTTGCATTGCTTGCTAGTCATTGGGCTATGATGTGGTTGCAGAGTCGCACTGAATCACATGACCAAGATGGTGATGCTGGTGGAGAGTTGTACACATGAACTTTCCATCATGCTTGTAGGTGTAAACAGTAGATGAGTGTACAGTCTCGTACCTCGATTTTAATCTGCATCAGTTTATTCGGAGCAGTGTCCAATTCTGAACACTCCAGATATGTTTTGGTTTCTTTCTGTTCTGTTCATCCAAATCATCAAACAACTCGTATTCAGTCTCATATGTTGTGATGAAAACAGAGGCAGGTACTGGCAAAAGGAGGTCCTGATCATCTGAGATGCTGAAGAGCTATCTTGGAGTGCACTGTGGATATTTTATCTCCCACACTTCAGCTTTGTGAATTTTATATATATATATATATATATATATATATATATATATATATATATATATATATATATATATATATATATATATATATATATATATATATATATCTACAGCCTTCTGTATATTTTGCTTCATAGTTTCAGTAAATTTATGTAGAATTGGTGTATTCATTCTCACCAAGAGTGGGTTGGTGAGTTTCTTATTTTTCAGACTCAACTTGGAAAAATAGGCAAAATATAGAGCAAAAATAATTTTTTTTGACTAGAAAAACCTTTTTTAGAACTGAAAGTAGCTGAAACTGAAGGATGTCGTTGTCAGGCGAAGTGAGAAGAAAATTTGGAACTGTCTGGTATTGTTGAAATTCGGTGAATATCTTCTCTCAGAAGGAAATTTTCCACTCATTAGCTAGGAATTTACTTGCTTTCATCACGAAAGAAATTCCCAGGTTTTGAGGGGAAAATTTATTTCTGGGAGAAGAAATCCCTGAAATGGAAACTGCCGCTTTGGGGATTTTTCCACTTCAACCTCATTAAAGCTGTTTTCCAAAATTGATTCGTCATGTTTTTCTGTTATATATTCATCGCTGTGTTGCTGTTTGTGTTTCTGTCAAATATGTCATGTTCAATCGTATCTTGTTTTGTGCTGTATTTTTGTTGAAACCAAATTCTACATTGTCTTCAATCCTATTCTTCCTACCATATCTTAAAGACAGCTGTTCCCCATCATCACCCCCCCACCCCCCATCCAAAACCACGGTCTTTACTACGCACATTAACCCACCAAAACATGCCGACTGCTTATGTGTTATGTGCATATATAATACATTGTGGTTATATAGCTTGATGATTCAAATTGTGCACATGAGACTAGTTATCTGTATCCTTGTGTAAGTAAAATAATATACAAGAAGTAGGCATTTGATAAGGTACCACATAGGAGCTTGTTAGCCAAGGTGAGGGCTTGTGGAGTGGCGTGTCAGGTCGCTAATTGGATTGCAAAACTGGCTTAGTGGTAGGACATCCTCCGTGAGGAAGAATGAGGACTCGAGGAGAACACAGTGGGTGGACAAGATGGATACAGACACAAATTCTCAAGAAGGAAAAACAGGAAAGTTGAAGAGAGGTGGGTTTGGGGAGAGTTAATGGGGGTAGAAAAGATCATGGTTTTGGAAAGCGAATGATCTGAGATGGTGGTGAACAGCTGTCTATATAATAAAACCTAGAGAGAAGAGTGATATTGAAGAGAATGTGGAAGTTGATTCCACAGGTGAGAGATAAGAGGATTGAATGAGTGGAGGTGAGCAGTGATTCTGGATTTTGGTAGATGCATCAGAAGTGGGTTGTTGGCAGACATTGTGTGTCCTGCAAGAACCTTGGGAGGGGAGGGGGCGGGGAGTGTGGGGAGGGGGCGGGGAGTGCAGAAAGATCTGAGTGTGCAAGACACTTGAAAGGAGGGAGTAGAAAACAGACCATCGACCTGTTAAAGTGATGAGTGAGTTGTACAGAGTATGGAAAATCAAATGGCTCATTCAAGATGCTCTACAAAGTCAGCCACAGACTGAGTATCCTCTGTCATTACAAGTTATTTCATGAAAATCAGAACTAGTCACAGCCCACAAGGCCTTTGTCCATAGCAAAGTTGAGTACACATCTCCCCTATGGGCTGGAAAATGAGCATCACATGTGTCTGTCAAGGATTTTGTCAAATCTAAAGCTCTTAACATTATTGGCATCTCCCACGATGAGGCCGAAGCACAAGGCCTGTTGCACTCACATCACAGACAGGTTGGTAACCTTGTTTTATTTTTTTAACCGCTTTTCCTCTGGTCTAGCTCCCTCTGCTCTCTCAGTTCTCCGACCCTCCACAGCTACTCCAAGATGCACAGCTTCTTCCAATAATCCCATCCTGGTTAAATTCCCCAAATCCAGACTTATCTCACACCTCAACTATTTTCTCCAATTTGTGGAACTGCCTTCCAGAGATGTTTCAATCACACTCTTTCCTCCAGTGCTTTCAGCAAGAGATACACCACAATCTCATCATTCTCCATCTCCTGCATCTACCTGCAATATTTCTTATCTCCATTACCCCAACCTCACAGAACCCTCTTACTTGATTGCAGGATACTGTTTCCTCCGACCTCTTTCCACTTTTCCTGCTCATTCTTTCATTTGTTTGGGGTGTCCAACTCTGTGACTCCATTGTCATTAAATTGCCTTTTATCCTCTGTCCCCTCGCTCTCCCACGATCCAAGACTTTGTATACAAATACATAAACGCTTTTATTTTTCCACATAACATCAAGATTATAAGCTATTTATACATTGATCATACCTAATTTAATATTGTGTGGAAAGCAGGAAATTGGGACTCTGTGAAAGTTAATGGATGTAGAGGACACTTGGCTGCTTTGACAATGGGATATTTCATCCTTGGCAGTATGGCCTGCTTACTCTACGTCATATACAGGTTTGCTCATTATTATCATGATCTGAAATATTTCTGATCCTCAACTTCACACACCATTATAGGTTTCATAATTTGCATGACAATTTAATGAAATTCTTTAGCTTGTTGAGTGATGTTTGTTCTGAAACAACCGTATTTTGGCCTATCACTCTAAACAGACATGCCAAACTTGGCAGATCCAATTGAAACAAAGCCCTTGTCCCAGTCTTGAAATATAACAAAGCCTCCAACGACCCTCATCACAAAGTTAATTACATGATACAATCAATCAAGGCTACAGTTTAGCAGTGGCTTTGTATTCGTGAAAAAAAATAGAAATACTCTTTTTAATAGAAATTAGACATTTTGATTGCATTTAATGATTTAAATATTTTACTTTAAAAATAAATTCCTGCTGGTAAATATGTGTTAATCATGATTATCTTTGCTCTGTCGCATTTGCTGTAAATTGCACTAACACAACTTTTTCCTGAACCAGAAAGAAATCAAGAGATTTGGACAATTCAACGGAGCAAACAGATGAGTATGACCCAAAATCAACACAAAACCCATCAGCACCTGCTTTGGACCAGGGCACAATCAGGACAGATGGGCCATTATCAAACGTTTTTGTTGGTGCACTGTAACTACCAGTTCTCACTTACACCGAAACATAATCCAGAAACCGGGCTATTCTCAAAACGAGCCAGAAGCCATGGCATTATTTGTTACTTTTCCAGATGGATACAGGAAGGTAAAGAACCCAACTTCTCATGATGCAGTATATCTGGAAAAAATACCAAGACCTTTGTGATAATCGGACTGTATGGTTTATACAATGCGAGTTAATATAAGGAGATGCAATTTATGTCGGTTGTATAATATGTTTTAGGTGAGGAGGTTGACAAAAATGGAGGTGTATATGTATTTAATTGTATTGGTTGAACTTTTTACTCAGAGAGTTAACAATTCTGTTGAACAACTTTGAATGAAAATACAGTGGATGTAAGAACAGTTAACCATTTTTAAATGGGGAAATATTAGAAGTATACCTAGAGGTAGAAGCAATCAGGAAGCATGATGGGGGGTATGTATTGATGAGTTGTGTTTTTGATTTCTAAAGGATTTGTTGCTTCCCTGCATGTTATCTTTTGACAGTCAGATACCCTTTTTGCCATCCTGCCATTTCCATGTACTTTGCTCCTCTGTAAGTGAACAATAAATAGAAGAAAAGGATATTTATCTTCGTCTATTCTTGTGAAACAGGCTCTATACAGAGCGTCAATGCTGTCAAAGTAGTTTCTTTGATTTGGGTAACAATCCTCGACGGGTCGCCATTCTGACGCAGTATGAGGCTGAAGTATGCAGTATATATGTGTGCGTGCGTACGTATGTATGTATCCGATCTGATGCACCATAATCGGTTACACAGCGTTGGTTTTTGGACTGGGGTCATGTTGGGCTGTTTGACATCACTCTCTGAGCCACAGCTGGGACAAGAATTTGGAATTTGGCCATGATGCCGACGATGGCCCGCCGACTCTTCACAAATGACACCGTGGGATATTTAATGCCAGCAGAGGAATGCCAGTTTAACATCCATCAGTGAGACAGCATACACAATGATGAATCATCCAGCCTGTTAAAGAGTTTCTTTGCCAGTCTCTACCTGGGTCGGGATTGAAATCCAGGCTCGACAGCTTAGAGGCGAGTATGAATACCCCTAGGCCATCCTGTCAGCCTGTGTGTGTGTGTGTGTGTGTGTGTGTGTGTGTGTGTGTGTGTGTGTGTGTGTGTGTGTGTGTGTGTGTGTGTGTGTGTGTGTGTGTGTGTGTATGTGTATATATATATATATATATATATATATATATATATATATATATATATATATATATATATTTTGTTATGGTTGTGGAAATTCACAGAACACCATTCAGGTTCCCTGAAGATCAGTTATGTCGATAAGTGTGTGTCCAGGTTTGATTTTCCCACCGATGTATAACGTGAATTATTCATGTGCCGGGCTGTGAATCTTTATTTTAAACAACCACCTTCGCCACAACCGCCAACATCTCACCACCTTCGCCACAACCGCCAACATCTCCTCACCAACAACAACATCCCCAACAAACAGACATCTCCTCACCACCTTCGCCACAACCGCCAACATCTCACCACCTTCACCACAACCGCCAATATCTCCTCACCAACAACATCCCCAACAAACAACATTTCCTCACCACCTTCACCACAACCGCCAATATCTCCTCACCAACAACATCCCCAACAAACAACATTTCCTCACCACCTTCGCCACAACCGCCAACATCTCACCAGCATCTCCACGGCGCCGCCATCTTTTCACCAACAACAACATCCACAACAAACAACATCTCCTCACCAACAACATCCCCAACAAACAACATTTCCTCACCACCTTCGCCACAACCGCCAACATTTAACCAGCATCTCCACGGCGCCGCCATCTTTTCACCAACAACAACATCCACAACAAACAACATCTCCACAAACGAACACTATGGCATCCTCGACAGCGACAAAGTGATTTCAAACACGGCCGCGCATGACTTGCAAAATGGATCAAAATGACGAAAGGGGTGGAGCCAGCCGGGAGTGAAAGGGGCAAGCACCGCCTTCGGGTGGCGAAGCCTACAGCGGCTTCACCCCTCCGGGTTATAAAAAGGTGCGTTTCGATGCCGAGTGTAGAGCTGGTCGGTGGAGGCAGTCGAGTTGGTGAGTCCAGTCAAGTTGCTGTTGGTCGGAGGAGTGGAGTTCGTTCATCGTGGGAGCCAGCCAAGTCACCAAGTTGTTGGCCGTTGGAGTCAGCAGCGAAGTCGCCAGCCGGAGAGAAGTCGCCAGCCAGCTACATAACGGTCCGAGCGACGCTGAGGAGTGAGCGGGCTCTTAAAGATCAAGGCCCGTTCGCTCCTCTGAAGCGTCATCGACCAGGCCGCGCTGCTCGGCCCTGGACCAACCAAGCCGCCATTACAACAGCTGCCACTTTGACAACAGAGACATACGGAGGGTCGCCGACAAAAAGACCATCGAGTCGCCTCAAGGGCGACAAAGGTAACCTGCATGGGCTCGCGGAGCTCCTTCGGTCATCCCAGCTCCGAGGAACATTTAAGGCTGACGAGCCCAGTTCTATCTTTCTTTTCTGGGGTTTTTGCATGAAAGTCTGTGGCGCCTTGTCCGTAAGTAGAATTGTTGTAAGTGCATGTACATAATAAATAGATATCTGCTGTAGGTTTTTGCTCGTGTCTTGTCCCATACCTTGTCCCCGTACCAGAAGGCACAGTGGGGTGATATGCAGTGCATGGGGCTGAATCTCCAGGCAGGGCAAGAGGCGCTAAAGAAGGAATTGGAGGAAGCAAAAGGCAAAATGGCGAAGGAGATCGGCACGATACGAGAGGAGGTGAACGAATTAAAAGGGAGTGTAAAAGGTGTGTGGTCCACGATGGAGGTGGGCAAGAAGGACGTGGCAGGCGAAATAATGACGGTCGGACAGGGGGTGAAAGAAATTAAAAAAGAAAGACAAGAACAACTGAAAAAGAAAGCAAGGTTGAAATACGCGGAGATAGTGAAGGAACAACGAATGAAACAGGAAAAGGAGATCGGCCAATTGAAGGAAACTATGAGATTGGAGAAGGAAAAACGTGAAAAAGTTGGAGAGAAAACAAAAACGATATAAATTTGAAATTAACCAACTCAAGGAGAGAGCAAAGTTGGAGTCCACAGAGATGGAAAAGCTCCGGAAAGATAATGAACAACTCAGGGGGCTCAGAGAGGAAGAACGACTCAAATGGGAAGGAATATGGAGCCAGGAAGAAACGGAAATAATAAACGAAGTGACGGAGAAATTAAAGGAAGTAGAGGTGACGACGACGGAGATGCAGGAATTAAAAGAAACTAAAGACGAACACACACGCATGGAGTTAGCGAGGGACAATGAGGGGGGAGCTTGGGGAATGTCCCGTGACCCGGTGCGAGCAGCAGGATAGCCTCTTTCAGGAACGGAGGGATACGCTATGCTCCCTTGAAGCGGATCACGACCAGGTGGGTCCGGTTGAGCTTTGCGAGTTAGGGGGGCGAGTGCTGTGAACGGGTACACGCGGAGCTTGGGGGGTATGGAGGCCCCGGGAGTGCTTGTGGTAGCGTGAATCCCCAGTGTGATTGTCCCGGTGTGTGTGGTTATGAGTGTGGCGAAATGTGTGTTGAAACACGCGCATAGCGTGGGTGAAAGGCTGTGTGTGAAAGAAACCGCATGTGTGAGGTCGCGGTATGAGAGAGAAATGGTGGTTGGTATGCAAGAAACCGCAACCGCCTGTCCGAGTGAAAGTGTCATTGCGAGGTGTGTGAGCATCATGGCACGTGGGAGTGCGTGCGTTGAATGGCGACAAAGATGGCGCCAGACGAGAGACAAGGTCCGTGTCGCGGCCATAGCTGTTTTGGTGACCGTGCCGGATTCGCACAGCTGCGCTCGCGGGGTCCGTACTGTGCTTCGCACGAGGCCGCCGCGTGCGCGCCTGCACAAGTGAGATCCGGTCCAGAAACGCACGTGGTGGATACAAGCCGATCCCACGGATGGACAGAAGCTAGGCTGGAAATATGAATTTGGATCGGATGGGTTCTCCAGGCGAGCGTGTATGTAAAGGTCCGTGTGGTCTGCGTCGCACGTTCTGTTCGTAGAGTGTGCGAAGCGGTTTCCCTGATGCGTTACGCGTGCCCCGGCTTGGGCGAGAAATCGCGCGGTTTCGGGGTGCGAGTGACGTCATCGGGGATTCTGCGGCGCGGGTTACGGACGAGCAGAGCACATGTGCTCGCGTGGGGAACCCCTCAAAACGTGAGGCTTGCTTGGGATGCGCAGGGTGACGTCGTGGCTGCATGGTTGGAATCCGGCAGAAGGGAAATCCCTGCCGGATGTTACCGTCCAAGAGGAAGGGACGCGAAGCTCGAACAGCTGCCATGACGTCACGGGAAAAGAGTGCGGTTTGTGAATTGCCGCGCTGGTGCGCAAAGAGAGAAAAGCAAGCCTCGCCACTTCGGGTATACAGGAGCCCGGGGCAGGGGTGGAAGACCCCCTTGCTTCAGGCACAGGAACACAACTAGTTAGGGGGATGGGTTAGTGTTAGTTAGACCGGCTTCATGGGGATGTGAGTTGTTTCTCATGGAGCCCATGGAATGGATTAGTTTAAGGGATTTTAGGTCAGATTTAGAAAATGGGAACCATGGATTTGGAAGACATGGACCGACTTTGAATGTGTAGAGGGGACGTAGATTAGCTATGTATTGTTAAAAGGATGTGCTACTAGTTTAAGGGATGACGAAGGAGCACGAGTTAGTTAGGGGATGCAGTCAGCAGAATGGCAGTGTTCAACGATGTGATGCGAGTCGAGAAAGGAAACAGGTTGAGTGAGTGAGGGCCAGCGGGCCTGAGTGAATGGAGTGAATGTGGTATGCATGGTGTGATGAGTGATTGGGGGGAGGAGTGATTCCCACCCAAGGGACCCCAGGGTCAGAGCAAAGTCAGATAGTGGGTTAGCCAAATTGACAAAATGGAGGTCGTTTTGCTGTTGGTGAGAATGTAGGCTCGAAACCCGTTTGGAGGGGTGCAGGAGTCCTGTTGATGGGCTGGGAGCATGGCTGCAAATGGTGAGTATCGCTTAGTGGGCACCCTGGGCAGCGGGCTAGTCGGCCAAGGGTCCAAGAGGGGCCGGGATAGCGTAGTGGGCACGGGTGGGCCTGCATGATGCGGGGCCCGTAGCGCCAATAGCCACGTGGGCAGTAGCCATGGAGGGCACTCCCCAGGTTTTAGGGAGCTGGTAGGCTCGGAGACAGACGCAGGGCCCGGGGAAGCCATAGTTGGAGAATCGACAGAGAGTAGTTCCTGCCAAGTGAACCGTGCTGCCCAGCCACAAAACCAGGCGAGGGCACGAGGGAAAATTGGAGGGCAAGGCCCAAATTTGTGAGGACACCAACACAGGCGACGAGAATCTTGGTTGGTAGAACCAATAGATTAAGCGAGAGGCGGTTGTTGAAAGCCCCGGGGTAGTTTAAGGTTAATAAATGTTGGGGTAGATAGGGAAGTGTACCCCTCCGCACCATCCATCCCTTCGCTCTCGGTAGGCCGCTGGACCCACCTTGAGAAAGATCGCTGAGATCTGAGGAGGCCATTCTGAGGCTTGATTGGGCCTCGAGACTGGATGCTAGCTCTCCTTTATTCCCCTCCAGGAAGGGAACATAGGGGTTGGGAGTAGGCTAGGTTACAGAATAGGTCAGCCGGACAGAGACAATAAAGGGGGTTAGGGAGACGAGTTATAAAAGGAAATAGTAAAATGGAGTAAATAAATAAGATGGGGCTAAATTTGGTTTTGTGTTATGCAAACTAATGGAGTGGGTATGGACAGAGACAGGCAAAGGCGATAGGTTGGGAGGGAGACAGTAGGGTAGGTCCGAGCCCGCCTTCAGACCGGCAGGCACCACCGCACTCCCTCCACAAACCTCCAGAACGAGATGAGAGGCCGGCTAGCATCACCTGCCGGCTCTTGTGCTACAGCGGCCTGTTCCGGCCTTGCCATGCCTTGTCTGCCTGCCTCTGCCTTGACCCCATGCCTGCTAGCCCTTGTTTGCATTTGCCCCTGTGTCCATCCATCACCATTTGTGCCAAGATCATCGCGCAAGTTGCTGGGACTGCCCTGCAGGCAGCCCCGCCGACCATTGTGATTGCTTGCGTCATCCAGTTCACTTCAGGGGGGAAGCCTGGGACTGCATTGGGCAGCCGGCTACCTTCTTGTGTTCATACCTGCATTTGTTACATGAGCCAGAGACTGAATTCGGGCAGCCTGGCTCCCTGCTTCAAGAATAGCCTGTGGGATGGCATATGGCATGCCGGGTTGGGGTGAGTTGCCTCCAGCAGCTGAGGACATGAAAAAGGTTCTGTGACAGACAACGGGGCCTTTTGAACAGGCCCCGAAGACATCTGACCTTCAGCTGCAGGGGCGCTCACCCTCACAAACTATGAATAACCTTTGCCATGCCCTTTTTCCCCACAGAATCCATCAGTCCTGGGCCATGGTTTAGTGTAAAATGTATAAGGTTAAGTTAAGGTAAAATTGTAAATAAATTTTGCTCCCCCTGCATGTTTGTCGTAGCGCCGGCAATTGTAGTTAAGTCGTCTGTGCGAGTGAGTTTGTTTAGTAAGTCACACAGCCCGTAAGTTATTTACTTTTGGGACACGGACACACCAAATGTCACACTCAGGGATCCGAAGGTAAATCGTACTCGGGGAAAACATACACATGAAGGCACACGAAAATTTGATGACTCGGGACGAGTCTGTTAAAAGGGGAGGGGTAGTGTTACGGTTGTCGAAATTCACAGAACACCATTCAGGTTCCCCGAAGATCAGTTATGTCTAAGTGTGTGTCCAGGTTAGATTTCCCCACCGATGTATAACGGGTATTATTCGTATGCCGGGCTGTGAATCTTGAGGTAGTGTTATTCTTTTCGATCTTTATTTTAAACAAACATCTCCTCACCACCTTTGCCACAACCGCCAACATCTCCTCACCAACAACATCCTCAACAAACAACATATCCTCACCACCTTCTCCACAACCGCCAACATCTCCTCACCAACAACAACATCCCCAACAAACAACATCTCCTCACCACCTTCGCCACAACTGCCAAGATCTCCTCACCAACAACATCCCCAATAAACAACATCTCCTCACCACCTTTTCCAC